>NC_064808.1:95900029-96013787 GCF_023721935.1 Panthera uncia | reverse complement strand
GGGGAGAGAGAGAGAGAGAGAGAGAGAGAGAGAGAGAGATCTTTCCTTTCTGTAATGTCCCTCATTCATCCTGGGCATCCCTTTGGCCACTTCCTTGACACAGCCCTCCACATGGTCAAGGACCACGTTTGTGCTACCAAAGGTCTTTGCTTCTCTGGCCTGAAGCCTCCTCCCTTTGTTCATAGAGAGGTCAGGTGACATCTCAGGACACCTAACTGCCCTGGCGCCTCTCTACCCAGTGTGCTCCACTGCATTCATTGATTCCCTCCTGAAGGCAGGCGTCTGGGCCCAGTGAAATCACAGAAATGGCCACCATCTGCCCAGCACCCGTTACGTGTGAGGCCCCCTGCCAGGCTCTTCCCGCTAATAACTAATGATTTTTTAGCATGGGCTATGCCAAGCCCTTACTAGCTTCTATAGTAATAGTTCTATGGTGATAGTTATTAATTACTTATAAGAAGTAACGGAACATATGCTTCATGGGCACAAGGACTTTGCCTTTTTTATTCACTGCTGTATAACCAGCCCCCAGAACAGGGCTTCACTGGATGGATAAAATAGTCTTATTGTGGTTATTTTTATTGTTACTGACATTTATCGCATTCTTACTGTATACCAGGCAATGCGCTATAGGCTACGCATATTTGGGTGTCATTAAGACGACTTAGAATCAATCTCTCTGTCGCACGCACTCACGCACACATGTGGCTCCCAGTGCCTAAATAACTTGCGTAGCCAACGGCAGACGGGAGAGGAAAATCTTACGAAGCCTCACTGAGTTACTGAGTGGGCAGGAAAGGTGGTAAAAGTGGTAAAAGGGAGCTTCGGTTATGTAATCCCCAAGCACTAGCTGCAAAGAAGTCACTGGAACACCACGGCAGCACTCTTTATGGGATCACGAGTTCGGAGTTCACAGGAGAGACCCAGGAGTCACTGCAGACGTTGGCCAGGAGACGGCGGCGGCTCTTTGCTGCTGCAGCAGCCAAGCCAGCCCCCTGGGGCCGCTTCCCCGGGAGCATCCAGAACACTCACTCCTGCCCTTGAACAGCACCGCCATGCACACCCTCCTTGAACGCCATGTGGAGGTCTGCTCCCCAAGCCTCCAAGGTAATTGGAGCTGAGGGCAATGCCCAAGCACTAAATTTAAATTTGTCTCTATGCTGAGCATCTCACCAGGGTCACTACCTTGTTCGTCCATCACCCACAACATCAGGAGGCAGATCACACCCTACCCACTTTACAGATGAGGAAACTAACGTGTCAGAAACACATGAGTGGTCAGGGCCAGAGCTGGACTCAGGCCAGAGCCCCCGACACAGAGCTCAGAAGAGCAGACACAGGGTCAACCCTCCATCTGCCCAGAGCAGCTGAGACCCCTCGAACCGCAAAGACCAACCGAGGGCGACCGTGAGGAAGTCTGTGAAATCACGAGAGGACCAGACAGGGTTCCTGTGACCTTGAAAACGCGCGTCATCACTGGCAAGTAGAACCCCTCCCAGAACCCCTCTCTCTCTCTCTCTCTCTCTCTCTCTCTCTCTCTCTCTCTCTCTCGTCTTATCATCACAGGTTTATCACACCCACTTCCAAAGGCAGAAACGGGGTCCGGGAGATGTTAAGTGATTTGCCCAAGGTTGCTGAGCAGGTAAATTGTAGAGTTCGACTTTATGACCCCAGAGCCCCTCTTCTCACCCCACTACTTGAAGGGCAATTTGGAATAAGCAGAAGAGAGCATGATTTTTCAAATGCAGTATAAAATTCACGGGATTCTTTTATAAACGCCAGACTCTACCTGGGGTGGCAGCTCTTTAGTTCAGGTAAATTGCAGTGTTTGGAAACAACCCTCCCCCAAACTTCAGGCTCCATAAGCACCACCTAAAGGCAAACCTCCAAGAGTCCCCATCAGGCAAACCCCTGGGGTCGTCTTCGATCTGAGCAGCCTGACTCCTGATGGCTCTCTCATGGCCCCTTCAGCCACTGCCCACGCAGTGCCCTCGGGTGTGCAAAGGTCCTCCTTTCTAAGAGAACTTCCTGGGAGGGAAGGCGGGGCAGGATTGGCCCGCCACCCTAGGGCAGAAAGTAAGTAGAATGAAATAGAATGGTGGAGAACTCAGGCTGCAGAGAACGGGGCTACTTCCCCACCCCTGCACCACGAGAAGGACCTTGGAGGGATTGGTACCCGTTAGAGTTAACAATAGCATCACCTGGAGGCAAGGTCAACTCAACCCAACGGGCATGTGCTAAGACCTCACTCTGGCACAGCACGTTGTCTTGCCACGTGACCCGGGGAGAGACAACAGGATGAGTCCGTGCCTCGGTTTCCCCATTTTTGAAACAAGAAGAGCTGCTATACCTTCGACCTCGCCCCGTAACCCCAGCTGGAATCAAGACCTACGCCTAAACACAAGGTCTGATCCGCAGAGGAGGGCAGCTGAGCAGCAGGCTGGCAGCAGAATAATGGCAGGTCACCCGACACCTCCCGGCTGCCCCAGGCCCCGCCCTGGAGCCATTGTGTGCCGCCGTGGGGGTCGAGGTGCTCAGCTCAAATTGCCAACAGGTCAGCACCTATGTGGCTTAGAACAAGGCCCAGCGGTTTCTCATGTAGCAGCCGAGGCGGAGGTTAGCCCTGAAGGAAAACGCGCCGCCGTGGGCACCTGGCACAAGGCAGAGCGAGTGAGAACGCTCGCAGAGACCCCTGCAAGGGAGAGCTTGGTTACCCACCTGTGTGTGGCCCCGGATGGGTGGGGGCGGGGGGGACCTGTCTGGATAGTTCCGAAGGTCCTGGAGAGCCGGCCTGATTTTCCATCTCTGAGAACTTTCTGTACACTCAGGGCTGCCGTGTCACAGCCGGGCCCATCTCCAGAAACCCATACCCCCTCTTGTGACTCACAACCGCCCAGCCCTCGTGGCCCCACTCCTCGCCTTACCTGTCATGGCTGAAGCACCCAAGACAGAGGGTACTTGCTCAGCCCCGGTCAAGGCATCAAACAGCCCTATCTCTGCTGTAGGTGGAGAGCTCACAGCCACCTGCTGCCAGGTCGGGAGCGGGATGTGTTTTCGGGGTCAGGGAACCACGCAAGGCACCCTCGGAGCAGCCCCTGAGCCGGCCAGTGGCCGAGCCCTTCTCTGCGAGCAAAGAGCAACCTCTGGGTCTCCTGGCACACCCGAGAACTCTCCCCACCTGGTCCCCTGGGTCGCCCCTGCTGCCGTGTCCCTGACCTCAGCAACACAGCTGCCACCTGCTAGAGCCACGGAAGGCCTGTTTATCTCATCACCTAGCAACAGCAGCATCCCTGCCTCTAGCCGTTCCCCGGGAGACCGTGGGAAGCTGGGGCTGGAGCCCCCAAGGGAGCCTGAGATTGTCACACACCAGAGCAGGGCCAGAAAGCCCCTCACCGCGGGCCTCTGCTTCTCTCCCTTCCTCTACACCTGCGGTCATCCGAGCTCTGCCCCTGTGGACTTCTTTCCAGAACAAAGAAGCTCAGAGTCAGCGCTGCAGAGAGGAACAGAGAAATAAGGCCCAGGGGCAGGCCGCCTGGCAAGGAGAGCAGACAAAAGAGCTGGCCAGGCTTTCTGTTCCCTCGGCCTCTACGAGCTGTCACCTCCGCTTCCCCTCATTATTAGGCTGGTGGAGCGCCTGCCTGTGTCGGCGTGTGGTTATTAACCCTCTTACCTGCTTTACCATCCCTCAAAGAGAGTTTCCAATCACCCTGCGGTCCAGAGAGGTTGAGGGGTGTTCCCAAGGCCACACAGGGAGTCACAAGACAAGGCAGTAAGAGAACTTCTACTCCCCGGGCCGGTCTTCTGGGTCGCCTCTGCAGCACACTTAAAAACAAGAGCTGCCTGGTGTCCGGGTTCATCACCTCTGAGCTGGAAGGTTAAAGCCGAGCTAAACCCCATCAGGATTCTCCAAGATCTGCAACACCAGGGGCTGAGGGGAAGCGAGGGGAGGAGGAGGAGCGGAGAAACGTGCAAACCTGACGGAAGAGAGGGAGGAAGGGACGCTGAGAACAGTGAAGTCCCTGCTATCCGCACCAAGCAAGGCAGCGCCTTCCCCAGATAAGGGGACTTCTGACCCTCGTTCTTGGAAGACTCGGCAGAGCCAGGAACCAAGCAGACAGGGGTTTGCCTTCAAACCGATGAAGGGCGGAGGAGATGCCGGGGTGACCTCTGCACGGCAACTGCACGCTAACTATATGCAACCAGACTTCGTGCCAGGGAGTAGAGAACCGAAAGGACCCAGTGCCAGCTAATATCACTTCCCGAAATAGGTTTCTGCAACTGGATAGGGGAGGTGGGGGTGAAAACAATAGTCCACCGAGTCCAAAACCCTGGCCCCAAGAGCTGGATCGGTTACTTACTTGCTCTGAGGCTATAGCAGCCACTTAATCTACATGGGGCTTGGTTTTCTCTTCTGGGAAATGGGGACAGTTTCTCAGAGTTGTTTTGAAGATTAAAAGGGACAGCACTGGGGTACCTGGGTGACTCAGTTGGTTACGTATCCGACTTTTGATTTCAGCTCAGGTCACGATCTCCCGGTATGTGGGACTGAGCCCTGCGTTGGGCTCTGCACTGACAGCACAGAGCCTGCTGGGGGTGCTCTCTCTCAAAATAAGTATTTTTTAGGGGCGCCTGGGTGGCTCAGTCGGTTAAGCCTCCGGCTTCGGCTCATGTCATGATCTCGCGGTTTGTGACTTCGAGCCCCGCGTCGGTTCTGTGCTGACAGCTCAGAGCCTGGACCCTGCTTCAGATTCTGTGTCTCCTCCTCTCTCTCTACCCCTCCCCTGCTCATGCTCTGTCTCTCTCTCTCTCTCTCTCTCTCTCAAGAGTAAATAAACTTAAAAAAAATTTTTTTAATATTTTTTAAAAAAGGGACAGCATTTACGAAAGATACCGTAAGCTCTGTAATAATCCCCAAATGCAGTAGTTAATTATTCTGCCTCAACCTTTGGGTTTTGGATTAACGTCTTTCTGTGACCAGTGACCAACTGAAAAACAGGGAAAGGTGATTCTCTGAGCAATGAGGCAATCAATAGGTGATTTTTCTGCCTTCTAACACCCACCTGCTAACTTCTCCTTCCCCACTCCCCACCCCCGCCTTGTCCAGTCCCGCACTCCTGGGCTCTGGGGGCCCAGGCATTCCTGCCCTTCCATTGTAACCCAGACAGCAGGAGCTTCCTTCCCAGATGAACCCCTCAGCCGGACACCGGTTGGGCTGGACCCATGAGTCAGGGCTCTGTAGCAGACTGAATCAACACAGCAGACGGGCCTGCCCCGCCAGCAGCCCCAACAACACGGGAAAGGCCGGTGCCTTTCCTAGGGTTGGGCTGGGCTTGGACTGTGGCAGTTGTGGTCTGAGGCTGAGTTCAAGTTGGAGATAAACTGAGACACCTCCCACAAGGCAGAAGGCAGCACAGTTGGTCTTGGGTGGCCTCTCAATCTCCTTCCCTCTGTCAACTCCAGGGCTAGGCATCTCCCCCATCTGGCCTGTTATTGGAAATGAGGGAGTTGCCTGGGATGGTCCTCAGAACCCCTTTCGGCTCTGTGCCCTCTGATCACGGCATGGACTCACCCAGTGACGGGGGATGGCCAGGCTCCTGAACCTTACCTGGTGCCCTCGTCTCTCGGCCCCAGCTCGGGATGGATTCTGGACTGAAAGGCAACACAGCTACCGTGCATCCCCTCCCATCTCCACCCTCCTCAGGAAGGTCATTGACATGGACATTCCCCAGTTGCCACTCTTAGACCTAAGTGTGCCCACCTCCCTGCCCATGACCCCGGATGCTTGTGACCTTCAGCAGCTCCCCTTCCCGGAAGTTTAGCAACCCAGCATCTCTGATCTCACTGTGTCCGAGATGTGTGCCAGAGAGGCTTCCAGAAAGCCAGACAAAGAGCAGGCCACTTGACAGAAGAACTTGGGCAGCATGAGAGTCAGAGTAGAGCTCAGGAGGATGGGAAGATAGGAGTTTGTCTCCTTAACCCCTCAGCACCGCCAGGCGACTGCTTTCTTATTTTCTCTTTGAACCTCAGGTGCACACCACAGGACAGATCCTAATCCTGGATTCATGCCATTTTCTTTTTCCACTGTCGGTCCCTGCAGGGCCCCCTTGTAACTCTCCAGCTCATTAGATGGCTCTAACAATGTAAGCCTCCATAAATCCACCTCCCCAGACAAAAGCTGCATCTAACCATGAGATTCCCCTGCGCCCCCCCCACCCCAACACACACATTCCCTCCCCTGCTCAGGTGGGTGGGCAAGTCTGATGTTTAATAATTCAGCAAATATTGATTATACATCTTTGTGAGGCCAGGATGCCCCCTTGAAAGTAAGCACCATCCCCAACCCCATGTTGATCCTTTCCTTGCTCCCTTATGAAAAAGATTCTGTGTTACGTGTCATCTTTTGGGATTTGCTTTTTCCTCTGACATTAAATTACTAATGCCGTCCGTACTATTCTGTGGCCCCATGGTTCATTTTGACGGCAGTATAATATTCCATTGTACGCATGTGCCACCGTCAGCTTCTTCAAGGCTGGCCTGGGACTGAGCCCTGAAACCAGGATACTTTCCTTAAGTCTTTCGCTCAGCAAATATTGATTAAACGCCCACTCTATGCCGGGCATCGTAGGAGACACCTGGGATGCCATAATTACCGATTAGTCACAGTCTGTAATTCAAGCTTGTGGTTTTGATTTAGTTTATTTTCTGTTTTCAAAAAGGTGTGGGATGTTTTCTGTGCAACCACACTGTTCCGTGGGCCACGGTCGAACACGTATCAGCTAAAGGGGCACTGAGGTCACTTCCACTCACAGACGAGGAACCAAGAGAGCGCAGACCGTAAGCCTCTTTTGTTCCTCTGTGTCTCGGCCTCCAGCACAGTTCAGGGCCCGTCAAAGGCATACAGTCAACATTTGCTGAATTAATAATAAACAAAAGAGACTCGCCCTACCTACCTCAACTAACGCAGGCACGTAAGCACAGGAAGACTGAGTGAAAAAGAACGAGCGGACAGGGAAGGGCCACTAAATGGGTGTTCTTGACCCCTCTAACCTTCCCCCCCCCCCGCAGTCCTTGTATCTCAGCAAATACCCTCCTACCTGCTCACTCAAGACCAAAGAGCGTCCGACCCACTGGCCACGGCTGCCGCTTTTCTCTTCCAAACACACGGTGACTTTCCCCACCACCACCCTCGTTCTCCTTCCTCTTGTCCTTGCTGATCTTCTGTCCCTCCAGTGTCAACCTTGCTCCTCCCTGTCATTCAGATCTCAGCCCGGAGGCTGTCCCTAACCACCCTGGCCCCTTCCCTAGGCCTCCGGCCCTAAGCACCCACCAGGCGTGCTCTCCCATGGCCCGCTTCACTCTGCATGGCACCTGCCACTCGGGCTTCATCTGTTCACACCTGCCCTCCCCCTGCCTCCCAACACCCTCTACTCCTGATTCCCCAGAGGTGAAGGCACGACAGGCCCGGCCCGGCCTGTCTGGGCACCTCTCCTGTCCTATTGTGCTTATTTATTTGTCTTTGAATCCACAGCCCCTAGAGCAGGGCCTGGCCAAATATTTAATTGAACACTTAACTACCCGTACTGGTTATCAGACAGCTGGTATCCTTTGCGCCCCTGAACTTGAACTGAGACAGACAAAAGAATCTGGTGAAGCGTTACACGCCAAGTTGTAGATTAAGTACCGTTGATGTTATTGTTACCCAACTCTGCAGCCACAGCAATGCAGTGGTGCAGGATTTGTGCTCATCTGTATCCTGGAAATAGTCCCCACCCAGGCCCTGGAGACGGTGGAGGGGAGGTGGCTGGGAGTCATCCACAGGACAGAGCCCAGAGTCCAGTTCCCTCGAACAACCATTGATCTTTTGCCGGGGACGAGCCCGGTGCAAAATTCTGAGGGCACGAGGGCAACAAGGGGGTGCCCAGTGGGAAAGTGCTGCAGCAAATGCCAGGGGGCCCAGGAGGGAAGGGAGCTCCCACGCGTGAGCCAGCCCCTTTCCGCTCCACGTCTCACTTTCAGCCTCACGGTGGCATTTCCGAGTAGGTGTCATTTCCCCCACTTTGAGGAGGGTGAACGTGAAGCTCGGAGAGGTTAACCATCTCACACCCAAGGCTCACACGTAATAAGACGCAGGACCTAGAGTCCAACTCAGCCCCTGCAGACTCCACAGCCTGCTGTCTCTGCTATGTCCCCCCGCAGCCCGAGGCCCCACGTCACCGAAGGGCCAAGCCAGGCACGTCCCTCCAGCAGGTTAGAGAGTCCGGGAGATAAGGAAGGGGCTCCCTCTCCCAAAGAGCATGTCTGCCGCGCTCAGCCATGGCAAACACCCAGGGACACGCACACACCCCCACCAGACCTAATCTGGGACCCCCACAGGGTTAGAAGCAGCCCGGTCACTCCCAAACGGGACTAGAAAAACTCCCAGGCGGAAGTGTTCGGGGTCCTGCAACTCTTCCACCGGCCAGTGGAACCGTCATGACCTCAGCACAATGGGCAGACCGGTCCCAGGATGGAGACCCAGACCTCAGGCAGGCCCGCCGCTCCCCCAGCCCAAGGACTCCAGATCCTGTACCAGCTGGAGACGGAGCAGAGAGGAGAGATTTCTGGGAGGAAAAAGAGTGAGGCATGAGCCTTGGCAGTCCCCCGCACCCACTGCTTCCCCTAAACCTTCGCTTTGCAGGAAAGGGGGTGTACGGACTTCGTATGTGAGCCCTGTGTGCGCGGCGCCTGTGTGTGACCCTGTGTGGCTGTGTGTGTGCTGAGTGCACACGTGAAGTGGTATAAGTGGAAGAACAGAAGCTTGTGTGTATTTGGGGATGTGCGTCAACGGTGACCTAAGGCGACACTTGCAGAAATGCCGTAGTGCTCTCGTATGGCTTTTTGTCTGTTTGTAAATAACTGACGTCATGATGTCATGACACGCATTCAGGAAAGTACTCAGATCTAAAGTATCCCCCCTCCATGGATGTTCAACATATGTACCCCCGTGTAACCAACACTTCAATCAAGACCTATGTGTTTTCTAATATTCCGGAAGGTTCCATCGTGCTGCTTCCAATAACTCCCCACCCCCCAGTGGTAATCCCTATTCTGACTTGTTTCACCATAGATTAAATTTACCTTGTGAAATTCATATATATGAAATAGTGAATATATTCTCTTGTGTCGCATTTCTTTCCTTCATCATTATGTCTATGAGATTCATCACACTTAGCACTAGGTTATGCTTGTCTATTCTTGAAACACATTCCATGATATGAATATACCACAATTTAGGTATCGATTCCCCCAATGATTGACGCTGGGTTTTGCCAGTTTTTAGCCATTATGAGTGCAGTCACTACACCCATTCACATACAGATATTTTGCTAGACACACACCCACTCGTTTCTCTTGGCTAATTCCTGGGTCACAGAACCGTAGAACAGTCATACAGCGTGAGCAGATTCAGCCAAACCATTTCCCAAAGTATCCGTGCTAATTGATACTCCCAACGACAAAGTGTAAGAGCTCCAACTGTTCCACATCTTCGTCAACACTTAGCACTGTCAGTCTCTTGAACGTTAGCCGTTCTGGTGTCCGTGGGGAGCGATCTCATTGCGGTGTGAATTTGCATTTGCCTGGGCGAGTAAGGATACCGAGCACCTTTTGGCGCCGACTGGCCATCGAAGTATCCCCTTTTGTGACGTGTCCAAGTGTTTACAGAACTACAACATCGACTGAAGTAGACAAATGGTGGACCAAAACAGCAGAGCAGAGAATCGTCCTCAGAGACTCAGCAATACAACAGCCCAACGGCCAGTCATTTCTACAGTTGCCGACTAGTTGCTACAATTAGTAAGCGAGTTGTACCAGGTAATATAGATGCATAACTGAATTTTATTTTTTGAACCAATTAGGTATCACAGAGCCCACAGAGCCCTCCCCACTTAGATTCAGCAGGAAAAAGGGGATGGAGATAAGAACCAAGAGCCTCCCCTGGGCTCTTGGCCCCAGCTTGACAGGTTCCCTCACTCAACTCACTGACTGTTTTTCCTTCAATTACAGGATCCTGGCAGCGATCAACCCCTGAACAGCTTTGGTAAGCTCAGGTCCGGCTTTCCCTTGACCACCTCAGCCTCCAAGTTTCAATCAGTTACCAGATAGGTACTAAACCCCTCTTGCATGG
This sequence comes from Panthera uncia, assembly GCF_023721935.1. Lineage (NCBI taxonomy): Eukaryota > Metazoa > Chordata > Mammalia > Carnivora > Felidae > Panthera > Panthera uncia. The sequence continues at coordinate 96,003,622 of NC_064808.1, read as the reverse complement.
CCCTCACTGCCACCACCAACGGCTAAATGGCATGGAAGATATCCACCCACCCACCCATTCATCAGTCAACAAAAAAGTATGAAGCAACTCTAAGGTCCAGGATAATTCTAGAAGTAGGAAGCAAATAGGAGAAATAGGACCAACAAACCTAAACCCCCAAAAGCAGTTCTTCTCCAACTCATTCGTTCAGTTTCTGCTTTTCTTATTCATTCAACGACACTGTGGGTGCCTGCCATGTGCCAGGCTCTGGGCTAGGTGCTAGACTAAAGCAGGAGGTAAGACAGCCAAGTCCCTGCCCTCGTGAAGTTTACAGTCTGACCATGCTGCCACGGAACAAGCTGGACAAAGCTATTTTCCCTGCTAGACTAGAAAAGTATAGTGTTTGCCTGAATAACTTAGGAGATGAAGTGTTCCCAAATTTAGGGGGCTTTTTCCCCTCCCATTCCATGTTCTTAAACCATTGATAGCTACTCCTGATAGCCCGCTGTATCAGCGAAACAAGGGAGCAAAGAACAAATTAATATGGCAGATCAACAAGGAATTAACCAATCCCACTTCCTTCAACAATTTCGGGGTCCCAAGTTAATAATGATCGGAAACCACACAATCTCCCCCAAGTAAGATGGTACCTACTTTGGAACTGGATATAGCAAAAGACCACAGTGTCCCCAGAGAACACCAGACATCCAAGCGCTCTGCCAGCTGAGTAAGCCCCAGAACTGTCAAACCAGAAAACAAGTTAAATTTGCCACCAACGTCCGTGTGAAGGGAGCTCGAGAGCGAGAGATTAGTGCCAAGTGATCAGAGACCATAGCGTCGTGGGTCGGGCGAGCTTTGACGAAGTCCCCACGGGAGTAAAGGATCAGAAGGAAATGATGGGGGTTTCAGGGGCGGAGGAAAGAACAGGTGCCAAAGTTCAGAGGGAAGAATGACCAGGGCGTGAGTCTCCTGTGTGGCGCCGGGGGCTGGCGAGGATCGGCAGTGCGGAGTCCACGTGATGAAGAGAGGGAGGCCAAATCATGCTGGCTTTCAAAGTCCGGCAAAGAGTGTGGTCTAGAGACAGAAGCCATGGAGGGTTCTCAAGCAGGGAAATGACAGGGCGACGATATTTGGGGGGGCTCTATCTGGCAGCAGTGTGCAGGGCAGGCTGGAGGAAGGAACAGTGGCAGGTGGGGAGGCTCTTCATAGCTCACGGTGGCTTTGTTAACCTTAAGTATGAAACGCAAACCAGGAAAACTCTACCCGTCCTGGTGATGCTGTCCCTGAGAACCTCAGGGAGGCAGAGACAGCAGGACCTGGACACGGGAACTCATCGAAGGGCTCCCCATAGATGATTCACCTCTGAGAAAACAAGCCCACCTCGTGTCCCCAGTGGTAGGTGCTCAGTAAAGAAATCATGCATGAATGGATGCGCAAAATGTCACCATATCCACGGCCACAGGAAAGAGGACAGTTCTGCACACTGACCACTGGGACTCTAAAACAATATCTGCTAAGATTGATAGCCTCCTCCCCTTGGGGCGCCCGGGCGGCTCAGTCAGTTGAGCAACTGACTTTGGCTCAGGTCATGATCTCACAGTCAGTGAGTTCGAGCCCCGCGTCGGGCTCTATGCTGACCGCTCGGAACCTGGAGCCGGCTTCGGATCCTGTGTCTCCCTCTCTTTCTGCCCCTTCCCCACTCATCGGTCTCTCTCATGTAAACAAACATTTAAAAAAATTAAAAAAAAAAAAAAAAGATTGATCGCCTCCTTCACCCCAGCTCCTGGGGCTAACAGGCAATACCCGTCCACACCCCCCAGGGCCTGCGCTCTGTGTCTAAGGTTTAAACTCTCCCTTTGGAGGAAACACAAAGTTTTCTGTGCTTTCCCTTTCAACAGATTCAATGATATCAGCACTTACCGGGCACCCAGCCTCTGGCTGGGCGCCATTCTCTGCTTTTGAAAAGCTGAGGAAAGAGAGCAAGACAGACGTAGAACTAGCCATCGTTCAAGCCAGAAAACAAGACCCGTAAGAAAGACGGAAAGGATATACTTACAAGATCAAGCCAAGAACAATTCATGTATTCTCTCAGCAAATATCTGTTGAGGCACCAGGGACTCAGCAGTGAACAAAAAAGACAAAAACCCCTCTCTTCGTGGAGCCTTCACTTCAGAGTGTGTTAGAGTTGTAGAGTTATAGAGTGTGTTAGAGCTGATGGGTGTTTAAAAAAAATAGGGGAGGAGGACAGGCAGTTGGAGAATTACCTTTGAAAACGGGAGGTCAAGAAGGTCTCACGTGGAAGGTGACATTTGAAGGATAACTGGAAGAAGATGAGAGAACAAGCCATGGGAGATGAGGGGCAGAGAGCTGACCTATTGTTTTCCAGGGATTCTCAGGGTTGCCACACTTCCTGCCCTAGCTCGCCCTGGAGGAGAGGTCCCGAGGCACCTCCTCCAGCTTATTGCCTGCAAGATGAGGGGGCGTCAGAGAACCAATCGCTCTGGGAAACTTCCTGAGAATTTAACTTTTTCAAATCTTTGCCCCCGCACCACCTCCTTGGATAACGATATGAAATGGACAGTCATTATGGCTTCCGTTTTAGGCATCTCCAGGCTCCTACCTGTAACTCCTAACTCCAAACTCTTGTTTATCTTTCTAAGCGTTAATGGGATCGTGTCTCTCTGCTGCTCAAAAGCTTCCCCTAGCTCCACACTGCCTTCAGCATAAAATCCAAACTCCTGGCGTGGTATCCAAGAGGCTCTACAAAGTGACAAGGCCAGTCCTGCCTCCACAACATGCGTTTGCCCCCGTCACGTCCCAGGCACATGGGGAGCTCACGGAGGCCCACCCCCAGGCCTTTGCCCAGCTGGTCTAGCCCCCCACCCACCCATCTCCACCTACAGAGACAGACCCATTTAAGAGCTCTGATGATATCTGGGGTTAGCAGCAACTACGTCCTTGTTTGCTTCTTCCCCCAAACCTCCTTCGCCTTAAAGACAAGGACCGTTCTAGGGACTCGCTGGTTTGTTGAGTTGGAGATGGAGGCCATGAGGACACATTCATTCACAAGTATTTATTAAGAGCTTCAGGTCCCTGCCCTCCTCAAGCTTCTAGTTTCATCAAAAGAGAAGTCAGAAAAGAGGATCAAGGATAGGAAAGTGAGTACTTGCCTCTCCTGGGGCAGGCACGGGGCAGACGGGACAGGGTGAAACACCCCCGAAGAGACTAAGTCAAGACAAGGGAAGGATATCATGGTCTGGAGGCTCATTTGACGGGCGCAGGTGAAAGATGGCTAAGCCTGGGTAAGTGAAGGAGGTGGAGTGACCCTGTGCCACTGAAGCTAAGCCCAGTCTGCAGGAAGAAACCCCCAGTGCGAAGCAAAACCGTCCCCAAAGCATCCTGTGGCTCAACACCAGGGCCAGAGGGCAGGGAGGCTGTGGGCCGTGGCAGGGGCAGTCTTCAAGTGCTGACTGTAGGCTCTTTCCGTCTCACAGATGTCACCCCTCTGCGCAAACCCCGCACTCCCCTGGAGACCTTCAAAAAGGTGGGAGTCCCCATCATCGCAGCGCTGCTGAGCCTGGCGACCATCATCATCATGGCTGTCCTCAGTAAGTGGCCGCCCCCACCCGCCTCTCTGAGCACAGTCCTACCCTCCACCCTTCCAGCCAGCAGTCACAGGCAGGTGATCTGCATAAAGCTTGTGTGCTTTGCATCCACCCCTGCGCTGAAGGGAGTGAGAGGGGGAGGTGAGCTCAGCCCCCACCTACCCCCAGATGATCTCTGCCACGCGGAAAACATAGCAGCACATGTTACAAACCCACACAGACCACTGGCCGGGTCGGCGGGGGAGGGGGCGGTCTGCAGACCCCTGAGCAGCCCTACTGGCTAGAGCAGCAGAGAGCCCCCTGGCTTGTGAGATAGAAACACTGAGAAAAGACCCTGGGGAAGACACCCCCCCAGCCCGCCCCCCGGGGCAGACAGCACACCATCCCTGCCTTTAGTGCTGTCTTCCTCTGGGCCAGTGCCTAGACCCCGTGTGATCTCCCCCAGGCACTCTGTGACAGAGTGACCCGAATTACCTGTGATGTCCGCAGTCCCTCCTCGCAGCTCCCACTCCTATGACTGCCTTTGCCTTCACCTCCCCATACTCACACTCAGGGTGGGGAGCAGGGCACGGGGGGCCTTGGCAATGGGTTTTCAGCAGCAGCAGCAGACTTGCTGTGGTCCTAGGTCTGTTCTATGGAGACTAGTAAGAAGGAAAGCTTGCTTTCTCTGCACACACGTCCTGCCACACTGGGGAGGGACAAAGGAGCCAAATTCCTCCAGGGGACGCCAGACAGGCAGTGGTGCCAGAGTAAGAACGGGGGTCTCCCCGTCCCACAAGGCCCTGTGGGGCTTCCACGCCCTGGGCCCCCAGGTTCTGCAACCAGAGGAGGTAACCTGAGCCTCCGTCCCAGGCTAGGCTCCCTCAACGTCTTGGTTTCTGGGGTCTCGACGGGCGACATGGCGTCCTGGCTTTATCCCAGGAGGCTGGAGTGATCCTGCCTTACCCTGGCTCCGGACCATGAACCCAAGTCTGAAGGTCTAGGAAATACTCAGCCTGCTCCTCCCTTGCTCACTCGCACCAGAGCCACCAAGGCCAGTGGATCTCATCGCGAAACCCCTCAGGAAAGGTGTGGAGAGGCAGAGAGAGAGCGAGCTTTGGAGTTAGGTGAGAGCCGGGATCCCAGCCAGGGTCTAAGTGCTGTGTGGCCTTGGGAAATCAACCCTAACTCTCCACACCTCAGCGTCCTCACTTATTTTGTTAAGTTTATCGTCAAGTTAGCTAACATAGTGTATACAGTGAGCTCTTGGTTTGGGGGGAGGGGGGTAGATTCCCATGATTCGTCGCTTACATACAATACCCAGTGCTCATAACAACAAGTGCCCTCCTCAATGCCCATCACCCATTACCCCCCCTCCGCCCTCAGTTTGTTCTCTGCATTCAGGAGTCTCTTATGGGTTGCCTCCCTCCCTCTAACTATTTTTCCCCCTTCCCTTCCCCCATGGTCTTCTGTTAAGTTTCTCAAGTTCCACATATGAGTGAAATCATATGATATCTTTCTCTGACTCTTTCCACTTAGCATAATACCCTCCAGTTCCATCCACGTGCTTGCAAATGGCAGGATTTCATTCTTTCTCATCACCGAGTAGTATTCCATTGTATATATAAACCTCATCTTCTTTATCTATTCATCAGCTGATGGATCAGTGTCGTCCCTTACAACGTGAGTTCCTCACGGCACCTGCCTCCAAACTTGTCAAGATTATAGGAGGCAGTGCAGGGAAAGCTCTCAGCAGTGACAAGCAAGGCCATGGTCAGACCGAGGACCGCCACTTGTGGGGCCCGCCAGGGGTGATGGTGGACTGCAGGGGGGGAGCTTCGGGCCAGGGGAGGGTTCGGCTAGGCGAGAGGCTCTCTTCCTACCAGGAGACCTTAGAAATGTGTTGAGGTATCTGTTCCCTGAAGAGTTACAAACACGAGACTCATTCCCATCAGCCCGAGCCAGCAAAGGAGCCACCGAATTCGAAAGCGGCGGGCAGAAGACCCAACAGAACACCCGCCTCTTCCCGGGTCCTTCAGTCCCAGATAAAAACACCCAGTTCTAGAACTGCACTTAACAGTTACAAGGCACTCACAACCACCAGCTTGCCAAATGCCGTCGACGACCTCAGCTCAGATGAGGCCACGAGGCCCCCAGGAGGGGAATTGATGGGTCTAAGGTCACACAGGAGGGGGCAGGCCCAGTGCTGTCTTTTCGTTACCAGCACCGGAGAGCAGGAGGCCAGTGGGGGCTGTTTCTAAATTTCTCCCACACATCCTCTCGCTGAACTCCTCACCCGTCTCGCAGGTACAGGACAGATGTTACTTGACATCTAAGGAAACTGAGGCTCAGGACCAAGTACACGGACTACCAAGTGGAGTAACTGGGTCTGGAACCCTCATCTGCCTTAGAGCCCAGCATATTTTTAGGGGACACACAGCCTCTCCCCCCCCCCCCCCCCCGGCTGCCTGCTTGACTGTCAGCCCTCACAGCCCCCTCCCTGCCCCTGCCTTCCAGTCAAGGTGATTCTGGACAAATACTACCTCCTGTGCGGGCAGCCTCTCCACTTCATCCCGAGGAAGCAGGTGTGTGACGGCCAGCAGGACTGTGCCTCAGGGGAGGACGAGCAGCTCTGTGTCAAGAACTTCCCCGATGGGTCCCCGGTGACAGGTGAGTCCAGGGGCGCGGGCACAGCAGGAAAGCAGCTCAGGTCCCCCTGGTCCACAGCATAGCATCTGCCAACTGGTCAGTTCCCATCCTTATTGTAAGGTTCTCAAGGACAGGACCAGGTCTTGCCAACTAGATCCTAGTACTTACCATGCAGCAAATACTCAGTGAATATCTGATAACAAGTGGGGGGACCAGAGGGGACAGGAAATTGCAACACAGTCTGTCCCATTCTGCTGCACCGGGCTAGAACTGAGGCAGGGGGCTGGATTGGATGACCCTGGGGAGTTTCCTCCTCTCTACAGGAGACCAGAAAGGGGACTAGGAAAGTAAGGTCAATAGCCATAGCCATTGACTAGCTATTGATTCCTCTATCCGTTAGGTAAGTGCTCACTGTAACATGCTATGCAACGAGACTGAGCAACAAGGACGCTATGCAACAAGGACTGAGGTCCTTCAAAGGAATAGGGGAGGTTTCAAACAAAAACTCCTATTCTTTCTTGGATGGGGCCAGCCCGGCATCATCCATCTAGTACTTGGGCTCTGGAGAGAAAGGATAGCCCAGGAGATGGGTGTTGGGGCTTTTGAGGGGCAGGACGAAGGGACTTCTTGCATATATCCTTTTTTATTTTTTTTTTAAATCAGAAGTCAAATGCGTATGGACACCTGCCATTCTACTGCCAATAGTACTTCCCTCTCAACCCCTCCCTCTGACCTCATGTGGAAAAAGGAGCTAGGTTCCTCACCGAGAAGTTCCCTAGGCTGGGCAAGCTGTGTGTAACCATGAGGAGAGCCACAACCTATCACCAAAACTGATACCTATAAGAGCAAAAGGAAAAGTTATTAGCAATTGTCCCGGGACAATAGGTCAACATGGAGGTTGTTCCCAGGACATCGGGTCACCCTAGCTACCATCAAAACGAGGCTCAATTGGGCAAAGCCAAATGGAAGAAGTTCCCTTGGGGCTGAAAGGGTCGGTGTTCTATGATGCTCCAGGGTCTGGGTGTAGGGAGGGTGTGCTGGTCTCATGATGAATGCTGAGGGAGATGGGCCAGACGGGCCCCTGCCACATGCAGCTGACCCAATTTCTTGCCTTCTCAGTCCGCCTCTCCAGGGACCGATCCACTCTGCAGGTGCTAGACCCGGCCACAAGAAGCTGGGTCTCTGCCTGTTTCGACAACTTCACAGAAGCTCTGGCCAAGATAGCCTGTGGGCAGATGGGCTATGACAGGTACCCAGCCCAAGCCTCCAGAGGCTGTCCCCTCACCCTTAGGACCTCCTCCCTGCCTCCCCCTTTCCCAAAAATATAGATACTGGAGTCAGACAGAACCAGTCTTGAATCTGAGCACTTTCACATACAACAACATGAAGTTCAATCTCATAAGCCTCAGTTTCCCCAAGAGTCAATTGGAGAAACCTCATAGGATGCCTGTGAGGTGCAGCGAGAGAAAGTAAGCCTCACCATGACCCCCAACACACAGTTCCGGCTCCTTGCCAGCTTCGCTCCTTCTTGGCTCTGCAGGAGGCCACCCTGTCCCAGAATATAATTTACTTATTCAATGTCCCATCAATTAAAATCTCGTTTAAATGATCCTGATTTCATTGAGCCCCATCAGCAACCCCAGCTCTCTCAGCAAATTTCAAAAGCAATTTCAAACCTTCGGTGGATGAAGAGTTATGTAATCATAACAAGGGTATCTGCATGATGAGTTTATATTCGTTTGATCCTGGCAAAAGCAAAAAGGTCGTTTTCATTGTATCTATTTTAGAAATAGGTTTGGCGAAAATCAGGAACTTGCTTGGGTAGGAGAGGCCTGGAATTTGTGCCCAAGACCCCTGAACTCCTGGGCATCCCGAGTTCCAGCAGCATCTCTGTTTCTAGCTTGGGTCATTCTCTCCTCTCCCAAGGTTTTACCTGTAAAGGGAGGAGAGGGGAGGCCACTGACCAGAGAGCCTAACCAGAGAGGAGGAAAAAGAACCCGTTTACTCGGCTGCAGAGTGGGGCACCTGCTCCCTGGCAAGCCCCAAGGATTCTAAGAAACTGGACCCAGAGTGGAGGCAAAAATGAGAAATGCCAGGCAGACATCATCAATCAATCACAGAGCCCTCTCCGGTCGACCCTTAAAGCAGCCTCAAGGTCCTTCTTACAATAAATGCTCCAGGCAGCGTCACTGATCCATCAGATCGTTTCGCCCCCTCTGCTTCCTGGTTACCAGGTTTTTGCTGCTCCCCGCTGGCCACAGTGCACAACCCCGGACAGGACACCTCTGCCTCCTTCAGTTCTGAGGCGAGCTGGAAAGGCACGCCCTGCCCCTGCTCTTCCCTGGGCTCCTCCAGCAGCCACCCAGCCCAGCCTCCCCGGCAGCCAGCCCCTCCTCCCCCCTGCAGCCCAGCCCACTGCGGCGTCAGCAGCAGGAGCGCCCGGCCCTGCAGGCTGCTGCGGCTGGGTTATGCAACCAAGGTGTCTCCGGGGCTCCTGAAGGTAATAGGTTCCTGGAGTTTCTGTCCTTCCAGAGTTCACTAATGCACCAAACCAGCCGGCTCTTGAGTTCTACAAAATCAAAGCTGGTCGGTTATTCATTAGGATGTAAGCGGTGAACAGAGGTCAACTGTCCTGAGACTGTCCATTTCCACCCCCGTCCCTCCTTCTGGGTCTAGATCTCTCTACTTTCCTTCCTCCGCCTAGACAGGAAGCCCTTCTCGCTCAGGACCGTAAGACCCTAGATGGTTCAAAGTGGGAGGGGCTCTGGAGATCATCAGGTCCACCTATCATTTTACAGAGGGAGAAACTGAGGCTTAAGGAAACCCGGAGAAGGGTGTGTGTGACCTGTCAAGGTTACCCATCAAGCTAGTCTCAGAGCCAGGACAAGAACCTCCATCTCCAGGGCTCTTAAACCCAGCACCAGGGCGCCTGGGTGGCTCAGTCAGTTAAGCACGTCCAACTCTTGATTTCGGCTTAGGTCATGATCTCACGGTTCGTGAGTTTTAAGCCCCGCATCAGGCTCTGCCCTGACAGTGCAGAACCTGCTTGGGATATGCATATTGTCTCTCTCTCTCTCTCTCTCTCTCCCCCTCTCCCTCTGCCCCTCTCCCACTTGCCTTGCTACTGGAGAAGCAAGACCACATCCACGCTGTGCCCAGAGCAGTGTCCTGGGACGTGTTCTTTACCACCCCCGTCTCCTGGGAGTGGGGGCCGCTCCCAGCACCTTCTAATCTCCCACCCCACCTCACATCTCTCTCCCTCCCTCCCGACATGAACAGCAAACCCGCCTTCAAAGCTGTGGGGATTGGCCCAGACCAAGATCTGGATGTTGTTGGAATCACAGAGAACAGCCAGGAGCTTCAGGTGCGAAACCTAAGTGGGTAAGTGAGAAAACGCCTTCTGGCCCACAAGAGGCTCTGGTAACAGAGGTTGCCATCAGGGAGGCAGCCAGACTCCCCTGAGCAGGTGCAGCAAAGGGGGATGTAAGCCAGACAACGGGACGAACTCCAGGCCATGCAGATGGTTAGACAGAAAGGGCTAGGGAATCAGATTACCAGATTTCTGAGAGGTTTTCTGGGTTGACTCCCTTTTTTATATATATATAATAGAGAGCAGGACAAAGTGTGCAGTCCACATGTCGGTGGCTAAAACCAACATTTTTCCTACTGCTTTATATTCCCGATTAAACCCAATAGGCAAGACTCCAAAGGCCACTTTGTCCTTCCCAGCCACTCACCCAGGCCAGGGGAAGACCTCTCCATACTCCCAGCTCTCCAGAGAAAAGACTGCATGGCCTTCGGCAGTGGCCTGTTCCTATGCCTCACTGCCCTGCATTAGAGCCCAGCAGCTAGATAAAAATGGTCACAATGCAGCAGAGAGCCTCAGAGAGGACGCGAGCTTCTTAGCGTTCAAGGATGCTGCTGAGGGCTGCTTATTCATCAAAGAGTGAATCTTAAAAAGGACCAAGATGATAGCAGAGTGATCCTTTGCCTCTAATTCCATTGAAATCCCCCCCCCTTTTTTTTGGTCCATTTGGAAAGCCCACAGTCCAACAGGCACTGTCCCAGGCTCTCCTCTTCCACTCCAGGCTGCCGAGAGCTCAGGATGGGCTCGGACACAGGCAGAACTGTACTAAGTGGTCAAGCCATCTCTGTGCAGTCCCCCGGTATGTGGGTTCCAGATTTCCCAAGTGTCGGGAGGGGGCTGGGGTCAACAGTGTCAGGGGACCCGAGTCCTCGCCTCCCATCCAAGGGAGCGACAGAAACCACAAGGCCCCGTCTGTCCCTTCTAGGCCCTGTCTCTCAGGCTCCCTGGTCTCCTTGCACTGTCTTGGTGAGTACGCCCCATCTCTGAGGGTTTGGGCCCTGGGCCAGCAATGAGCAGGGAGACATTCAGCCTCACTCTTAGATCTCCCAGACTAAGTTTCTCTCCCTTTCGTCCCAAACTTCCTTCTTCGGCCCTTGGGCTTGTAGGTCAACACTCCTTCAAGTGGGTGACATTAAGAACTCTTCCACACCATCCACACACATCCCTCCAACCTAAGCAGAGAGCCAGCAGGGAACAGAAAACTGGAAAGGACGGAACTGGGCCGCCCCATGCTCCCTCCCCAGTCACTGGGTCACAGTCTGCCCCGTTATCCAAGATCAAATTATCCACATCCAGTTTAGCAAAAATACACCGAACACTTAGACTGTGTCTAGCACGGTCAGATGCTGCTGAGCAATAGAAAATACCTGACCAGTGAAAGAATTGGCCACTCTCCTCAGGAGCTTATGTCTGAGCAGAGAGCGAGAGGCAAGGTTACACGTGTGGCCCCCAGCTGAGTAGTGGCCACAGCCGACATGCCACAGAGAGAGCTTCGCGGAGGCCAGGAGACCCACTGGCTTCCAGCGTGATCTTGAGTAATGCACTTGGCCTCTGTGAGGTCCCACTTCCCAAGAAGGCCTTTCGTCCAACGGCCCAAGGGGATCCTGGGAGACTCCCTGCTCTTATAGAGGAGATCAGAAGAGACAACAAGTGCTGTGGTCCAGCTCACCCAATCAGCCTCATGGTAGACCCGAGCAGAGCCTGGAAGGATGGCCAGAAACTGGACGGGCTGAGTAGAACGAGGTCATCATCACTGCTTTTGCAGTCGGGCAGTATACATGCTTCCCCACTGGGTGTTAAGACTTTTTGTCGTTATGTGACACCCACGATCCCTGGCGTGGGTGGGCTGACGCGTGGTGGCTAGCCAATGACTGAACCGTCACGTCATCTGATGTCTGCGCTGAATGGCACTGAAGTCACAAAGAGGTTTAAGTCACAGACCCTCCCTTGAGTCTCACTGGGAAGACTGAGGCACAGCCAAAACGAACGTCTGGCCGACACCCAAGACAGGCTGCGGAAATTCCAAGCCAAGAAAAATGCCCAGGGGTTGGGTGGCCTGGAGGTGGTGCCCAGGCCGAACCTTGAGCTGTAGGCTCCCGGAAGGGAGAGACCACATCTGTTGGTCTGTCTGGTCCTCTGCTCTCTTCCCTGCATCCTTGAACACAGTAGGCACTCAATACAAATTTGCCGAATGAATCAATGGTTTAGATAAACAGCAAAGAGGACAGCATCTCAGGGACAGGGGCTTCCTTGAGCAAAAACAGAATGACTCTCTAGGGAGCTATAAGCAGATCAATTCGGCTAGACAGAAACCTGATAGAAGGACAGCAGGCAGCTGCCGGAGGAGGGACTTTAAACTCTACCCTCAAAAGAGAGATACCTCGGGGCTCTGAGGAGGTGAGGTGACTCAGAGAGAAAGCAGAGTTTGGAATAAGAGGTGTCCGAAAAGCCCCTGGCTAGCCCAGGCCCCGAAAGTATAGCAGGCTTTTTCTTTTCCTCTGAGAAGCACGGCTGTGGCAGTGACCTCCAGGACTGGAGAGGCGGAGAGCAGGTCAGGGAGGTGCGAACGGAGGCTTTTACAAGAGCTTGAGGGGCACGATGGAAAAGCCAAGGACGGTAGCGTGGGAAAGAAAGGTGTCAAACTGGGAGACTCACACAGCGTGGGGGGCGGGGGGGGGGGAAGGGACTTCGGGAGCGGGGAGTTTAAGATAGGAAGATCCAGTGTGTGGAACTTCCTTCCCACTCTCCCAGGACGGTTCGTGGGCATCTGTTTGCCTACACTCAGCAGCAACGGCTGGGGACACTCCACCTGGGCAGGACTTTCCTAATTCTGCATCCCTGTTTGGTTTGAAGGTCGTGAATTCCCAGCACACGATTCCCACGATAGAAACTCTTCAACACACCCAAAGCTGAACAAAGGAGGGGGGAGATGGGGGGGGGGAAGCCTATGGTCTGGAGATTCTCACAGCCTTCCTACAAATAGCTCAAAACTGGCCTGGTCCTCCCCACCCCTCCAGGCCCCCGTCATCAGGGCCCTGTTCTAAGGGGACAGACTCTGGGCTCCAAGGGGAGGCCATCCCCTCCAGAGCCTGACTTCTGATCTCTCCCTCCTTCCTCCTGCCTCCAGCCTGCGGGGAGAGCCTGAAGTCCCCTCGGGTGGTGGGCGGGGAGGCGGCCTCTGTGGATTCTTGGCCTTGGCAGGTCAGCATCCAGTACAACAAACAACACATCTGTGGAGGGAGCATCCTGGACCCCCACTGGATCCTCACTGCAGCCCACTGCTTCAGGTGAGGCCCACACTGCAAGGAGGCCTTGGGGGATCAAAGCCTTGGAGGGGCCGGAGTTCCTGGGTCCCCTGTCTCCCAGCCTGTGTTTCGATGCCCTCACCTTCCCTTACAGGTTAGCAGAGCCCTGCCCACACCTCTGGGGAAGGACTACTCCCAGGCCCTCTTCACTTACTTCCTTTCCTTCCTTCCTTCCACTCAACATCAAATGATGAGTACTGTATTATGTGCCCATGTGTGTTAGATCCCATCAGTGCCTTAGAGGAACTCACAGGGTAGGCCAGTGATTCTTAACCTTTTCTGGGATCTGATGAACTCCAAGTTCTTTCTTGCAATCCCCCCCCCCCCCACACACACACACACACACACACACTCAGCGGGCAGGAGTTTCTGGAGTCAGGAGGAAGAAAGCCAAGTACGTAACGCAACTGACAAGTACCACGTGAGTAACACAGACCGTAGAAAGCATCGTGGGAGAGAGTGCCAGGACCCCAGAGCTCAGGCACAGGGAGCAGTTCTTCCCCAGGCATCCAGTTAGAAGCTTCCTTGGAGAGATTTCACCAGGGGAAAGGATCAAATCCCCTTTTAGAATTGGGCCTTTGGTAGGCGATTCCTCAGACCCGCTCCCTCTCTGCCACCCCTGCCCCCATCATCATTGTCTCCTAAAGCAGGGACATGCAGCACCCCAGTCTCCAGGGCCCTGAGGACCCAGCTTTTGGCAGAGGCTGCACAGCACAGGCCTGAACCCTGCCGTCTCTGCCCCTAGGAAGCATCTCGATGTACCCAACTGGAAGGTGAGGGCTGGCTCGGACAAACTGGGCAACTTCCCATCCCTGCCTGTGGCCGACATCTTCGTCATTGAGCTCAACACCACGTACCCCAAAGAGAAGGACATTGCCCTCGTGAAGCTGCAATCCCCGCTCACGTTCTCCGGTGAGAGGCGGCATCTGGGAACAGACCCCCGTAGGGCAGGTTATTCTCCCATTCTGCCACTCGTTCACCAAGTGGCCTCGGCACCTCACTTGTCCTCTCAAGCCCTCAGCTGCGCATTTGTTTCCCGTGAATATACCAGCCTAACGTCAGTGATGCCCTGAGGCCCCCTCAAGCCATCAGCTCCTGCTGGGTTCTTTTGGGGTCTGTTTTCTCCATGTGCAGCACCTCAAGTGGGAACCGTAGATTCATCCGATCTTGGAGTCGTGAGGGACCTAAAAGATCGTCTAGTCCACATCCGCCACCCCAACCAATGCCAAGAGCCCGCACGATATCTCTGCCAAGGGGTTGTGCCCATCTGGTCTCCCCCAGGGGTGGGGAGCTCATTACCTTTAGGGCAGCCCATGGAATCTTTGAACAGCTTGGTAGATGACTCATGCTTGCATAGTATTTATATCAGCACTTCTAAATGTCATTCCCACAGGACACTCGTCCCTCGGGAGAAAAGAGGGCTCTATTCCCCAAGTAAGTTTGGGAAACATTTTTATAGCAGAGCTCTCTTCTTGGGCCATACTAGTGTATTAAAGATATGGTTTTTTTTAAATATTTAATTTGCTTTATTATGTCTAACCCCTATCTCCTCAACTTATTTGACCACAGAACTTTTTTCCTCATGCCATTTTTGTTAACGTCCTCTGGAACATATGTCCTAGAAACCATGCTGTCAACCTTTTCAGAGGGCTTAGCCACCAGGCTCTCCCCCTCTTTCTCTCTGCTCCTGGCAGGCACAGTCAGGCCCATCTGCCTGCCCTTCTTTGATGAGGAGCTCCCTCCAGCCACCCCACTCTGGGTCATTGGATGGGGCTTTACGGAGCAGGATGGAGGTGAGTCCTGGGCTCGGGACCACAGGGCTGAGGGAGCAGCTCTTGGAAGTGATGGGAAGGAGCGCCGTGCTTCAGAAAAATCATCCTGGAAGTCCAAGCACCAAGGTGCCAGGCAACCCAGAGAATTGTCCCGGGCTGGGGGTAGAAGGCAAAAATGGGAACGTGAGTGTGTTTTCAACTTCCTAGGAAAGATGTCTGACACGTTGCTGCAGGCCTCAGTGCAGCTAATCGACCACGCTCGGTGCAACGCAGAGGACGCCTACCAGGGGGAGGTGACCGAGAAGATGCTGTGTGCGGGCATCCTGGAGGGCGGCGTGGACACCTGCCAGGTGGGATCCCGAGGGAGTTCCTTGGATGGGATGTTAGTCTTGGAGAGACAAAGTCCAGAGGCGGACTGCCCCGCCTGAGGCCTTGCGTGCGGTGGGCACTCAGTGTGCGAGGAAGGGGGACAGAGAGAAGGCAAGGATGGAAGGATGGAAGGATGGAAACAAGCAGAAAGATTTCAAATGTGTATTTCGCATACCAAGATGGCGTCACCCGCCTCACCTGCTCTTACTTCCCTTCATCTTACTTCCTGTCACTCGAGGGCAGGAACACCGGGTCTATGTTCTCTAGAACCGTCAAGATGCCGAACTACACTAGAGAAAACCATCTGATGCTGGATAAGCCCTGGCGCAACTCCCCCCACCGACCCCACTGATGGGTCCCTGAATACATGTTCCCAGAGGATCTCCCGATCCATTTGCATTAAAGCCCCTCGCCCTATTCCCGCCCCCATTCTCGGTCATTCAATTCCTCCACTCAAGAGGGATCTCCTGGTCATCTCTTGAATGCCAGGTAAATAGGTTTGGGGGACAGTGTCTTCTTCCCTCAGGGAGCTCACAGTGGTGGGGGAAGGAGCAGTCAGGCTATGGTGTTATTGGGGGGAGGAAGTCTCGGGGGCTCTAAGAGCTGGGACAGACACCCAAATAAGCACACTTTTCACTATCTGCCATGTTCATAATCTGTTTTGTTGTGTTTTCTTTCTCTCTCTCCTCCGCTTGACTCTAAGCTCCCCAAGGACAGGGATCTTTGTTCTTTTCATTGATCGAACCCCAGTTGTCTAGGACAGTAGGTGGCACACAGCAGGCACCCCAAGAGTAGCTAAATAAATTTGGGAAATGCTAGGTTAAACAAAGATAACCAGGCTTCTCACCGCAGAACCCCTTAGAGCCTTCAGTTTGCTAGTGTGTGTCGTGAATGCCTGCGAGAAGGCTAACAGCAGCCGACAACTTACTGGACCACAAACAGACACTTTTGCCCCAACTGGAAGGCCATTCCAGGCTGCAGGAACAGCATGAGCAAAGTCAGTGAGGGCAGAACAGCACCGAGCACTGGGAAGCAGAGAATAGATGGGTCAAGGCCGGGGGGTGGGGGTGGGGAGCGGGAAAGAGAAGCCCACCCTTCCACCCCACCCCTGCCTGCCCCCTCCAGCAGCCCCTGTTCTGGTGTCTCACAGGGTGACAGCGGTGGGCCCCTGATGTATCACTCTGACCTGTGGCAAGTGGTGGGCATCGTGAGCTGGGGCCATGGCTGTGGGGGTCCAAGTACCCCGGGAGTATACACCAAGGTCACAAGCTATCTCGACTGGATCTACAGCGTCCGGAAGGTGAGCCTCCCTGTTGTGTCCTCCTTCCCTTCCTCTACCCTCAAGGTATCAAACCATCGTCAGGTTTGGTTCAAATGGCTCTGAGATAACGCCTTGCATCCTAAGTAATTTTCCCTACCAGTGACAGCCTGAGATTCCACCATGAAGAACTCAAAGTCCCTAGGATCAGAGATTCCCCTTCAATGCAAACGGCCTAGGGTACGGAACACACCCAGCTTTATCACTCTCTATTCCCTGGCAGAATGCGACTCTCAGCAAGTTTCCAGAGAACAGATTCTGTTGAGGAGGGTGCAAAGGCTTAAGAAACTTTCCTCGAAAATAGAGAGAGGAGCAAAGCGCTTCAGAAAAGGCAGGCTATTTTTGCACACGTCACCACCTTGTCCAGTTTCAAATCACCTGCCTCTCTATTGGTGTTTCGTTGTAGTCTACACTATGATGCTTCCGCCCCTCCGTACTGCTGGGAGCTCCTTCCCCCCTGTCCTGCCTCCCTGGGGATCTCCCAGAAGTCAGACGGAGCAAGAGCCCCCTCGGGCGCACCTCTCTGCCCACAGCCTCAGCATTTCTTGGTGCAGCAAAGGGCCTCCATTCCTGTCAAAGACCTCACAGGCCACAGGCCCCCAGAAGAAAGTCAGCAGCCCCAGCCCGGCCACCCCTGGGGCTCCGGGCATCCCAAGGAGAAAGACTGAACAGGCCAGCCTTCCCGCCGAGGTCTCAGAAGGCATTGCTAAGCCAAGAAATTCTCCTCCTCTACTGAACGGAAGTAGGCTCTCTGGTGAGAGCCCAGATCACCAAGGGCTGGAGCGGAAGGAGGAGAGGTCTGAGCCAGCCCTCCCCTCCTCCACCCCTCCCCAAGCACACTCAGAGCAAGAAACCGAATGTGACGCAAGATGCACTGTCCTGCTGTTGACACAACTAACGTCACTGTTGTCATTGTTAGCCCCGTGGCTGCTGCTACTCAAAAGGCCTGCGAGGCCTTTGACACAGGCTGACTGGGCTGCGTGGTAAGAACTGAGCGAGGACTACTGCACCCCTACTGCATCATCCTTGGGCCGGGGCAGGGAAAGGTCCTGGGGAGCCCAGTGATTCTCAAAGAAGGAGAAAGGAGACCCAAGACTGGGGCTGCTGAGTGAGGGCAACAGTGAACTTGCGGACTGGGGAAGCCAGGGTGAGCACGGCTCCTTCCCACACAAGGCCGTCTCCCACTGCCCTCCTCCCGTTTCTCCTGCCTGCCCTACCCAGCCATGGGCCAGAGATAACACCTAGGATTTGGGAGGGAGGTAATTTAGGCATTCAAGGCTGAAGTCAATCATGGCTCCCCCAGTGGCTGCAAGGAGGTACTGCACCTCTGAGTCCTGCCTGGAGAGCCCAGGGCGTGGTTGCTTGCGACGAGAACTCAAACCCCAGAGCCCGTGCTCACAATCAAAGATCAGCCAAGATTTATCAAAAAGAAAACCCCATGAGGGACGCCCGGGGGGCTCAATCGGTCTGCAGCCTAGGTCAAGATCTCACCGTTCCTCAAGGTCGAGCCCTGCATCGGGCTCTGTGCTGACAGCTCAGAGCACCTCCCGGACTCGTGCTCTGTCTCTCTGTCTCAAAAATACACATTAAAAAAAAAAAATTTTTTTAACCCCACGGTGGGAATCATCAAAAACAGCAAATCGTCAGAAAACCAAGCACTTTACATGTTCGCATTACCGGATTATAATAAAAAACCCATAGGGTACCTGGGTGGCTCAGGCAGTGGAGCATCCGACTTCAGCTCAGGTCACGATCTCACAGTCCGGGAGTTCGAGCCCCATATCGGGCTCCATGTGGAGCCTGCTTGAGATTCTCTCTCTCTCTCTCTCTCTCTCTCCCTCTCCCTCTCCCTCCCTCTCTCTCTCTCTGCCCCTCTCCTACTTGCTTGCGCACACTCTCTCTCTCCCCACAATAAATAAATAAACTTAAAAAAATAATCATCATCAAGAACGGATACCGTGGGATATTTCTATATGCCAGACACTATTCTAAGCACCTCACTGCATCCCGAGTCATTTAACACTCACCCAAACCTATGAGAGAGGTGCCATCCATATCCTCTTTTTACGGGTAAGAAAACTAAGACGCAATGAGGCTGGTACCTCGCGTGAGGTTACACACGGGTAAGTTGCATAAGAGCATTCAGACTCCGGGGTGCTATGAACCATCACACCGTAGGGCTTCTAATACAAGAGCTTATAAATCTTTCATTAAAAATGGGCACTTTTCCACATTTTAAAATATTTTTTAAACACTTTTAAAACACACATAAAATCTACTATCTTAACCACGTTTTAAGGATATGGTTCAATGATTTTAAGTCCATTCGCACTGTTGTGTGGCCATCAATCCCGTCCATCTCCAGGACTGTTTTTCCCTTCCAGAACTCCATATCCCCTTCAACAATAACTCCCGATCTTTTCCTCCCCCCAGATACCGGAAGCCACCCTCCTACCTTCTGTCTCTATAAATTTGGCGACTCTAGGTCCCTCATGTAAGTGGAATCATATAGTATTTGCCTTTTTGAGCCTGGCTCATTTCAGCTAGCACACGGTCTTTGAGGTTTACCCATGGTTATAGCCATGTATCAGATTTTCCTTCTTTTTTTAAACAAATTTTTTTATTTAAAAAAATTTTTTAATGTTTATTGAGAGACAGAGAGAGATAGAGCATGAGCAGGGGAGGGGCAGAGAGAGGAGGAGACAAATCATCTGAGGCAGGCTCCAGGCTCTTGAGCTGTCAGCACAGAGCCCGATGCGGGGCTCGAACCCATGAGCCGCAAGATCGTGACCTGAGCCGAAGTCAGACGCTCAACCGACTGAGCCACCCAGGCGCCCCAGATTTTCCTTCCTTTTTAAGGGTGAATAATATGCCATTATTTATACCACATTTTGTTTCTCCATCCATTTATTGACGAACATCTGGGTTGCATCTACCTCTTGGCGATTGCGAATAAGCTGGGGTAAACATGGGTGCATAAATGTCTCAAGACCCTGCTTTTGATTCTTTGGGTGTATACCCAGAAGCAGAATTGCTGGATCATATGGTATCGGTTTTTCATTATTCATTGCTTTCCCTAAGGATCACACCATTTTACGTTCCCACCCACCGTGCACAAGGTTCCAATTTCTCCACATCCTCACCAACACTTCACTTCCTGTTAAAAAAAAAAAAAGTAGGTATTTCCATAATCAAGCAAATGTGACAAGCAGATTTGAAGAAGAACTAAATGGAGCCCTTAGACATAAGAACTATAATTATTAAAATGAAAAACAGATGTTTGGGGTAAATAGCGTTTAAGATGGAGACCAAGAGAGGAGTAATAAACTGGAAGGTAAATTGAAGACGTCACTAAGGTTGCTGCACAAAGAGATAAGGAGATAAAATATACACGTATACAAAAACAAGGCTATGGACAGTGGAGGCTAGAATAATAAGGTCTAACGTATCCAGCTAAACCCTCAGAGGCAGAGAGTGGAAGTATTAAAGAGAAATAATATCTAAAGAGATAACAGCAGAGACTGTCCAGAACCCAATAAAAGGTATGAATCTACAAAGCGTATACACATACAAGGTAGAAACATGCCAATATAACCCTCACCTAGGGAGGGTAGTGAAGCTTCAAAACACCAAAGATGAACAGAAACTCTTTAGAGCAGCCAGGGAAACGAGCCAGACTGTCTACAGCACCAGAAAGACGCCAGTTAGACTGCCAGCAGACTTCCCCCACGGCCGTAAGAGAAGATTCTGTCTTCGGTGTGCCAAGACAGTAGAGGTCCATCGAGAATTGTGAACCCCACAAAACTATCCTTCAAGAATAAAGACATGTTCAGGAAAGTGACAACCGCGAGTTTGCCCCCCCCCCCCCAAGGTCTTCTCTGAAGGAAAATCTCAAGTATGTACTTTAAGTTTTGATTTAAATTCCAGGTAGTTAACATCCCGTGTATATTAGTTTCAGGTGTACAATGTAGCGATTCAACACTTCTATACAACACCTGGCGCTCATCGCAAGTGCCCTCCTTAACCCCCACCACCTGCTGCACCCAGCACCCCACCCCCCCCCCCCCCCACCCCACCCCCCCCCCCCCCCCACACCCCCGCTCTGGTAACCATCAGTTTTGTTCTATATAGTTAAGAGACTGTTCCTTGGTTTGTCTCTCCCTCTCCCCCCCGTCCCGCTCATTTGTTTTGTTTCTTAATACATACGAGGGGCGCCTGGGTGGGTGAGCATTCAACTTTTCATATCGGCTCAGGTCAGGATCCCACGGTCAGCCCCACATCAGCCTCTGTGCCTGCTTAAGCCTGCTTAAGATCCCCTCTCTCTCCCACCGCCCCCTCCTGCTCGTGCTCGCGCTCTTAAAAAAATTTTGTTTCCCACATTAGAAGTGAAATCATATTTGTCTTTCTGTAATTTATTTCCCTTAGCATAATACTCTCTAGCTCCACATCATTGCAAGTAACAAGGTTTCACTCGTCTTGATGGCTGAATAATATCCTATCATGTGTGTGTGTGTGTGTATATACATATACATATACATACATACACACACACACACACGCACACACACACCACATCTTCTTTACCCATTCATCAGTAGATGGAGCCATGGGCTGTCGCCATAATTTGGCTATTGTAAACAACATTGCTATCAACATTGGCATGCATGTATCCCTTTGAATTCGTGTTTTTGCATCCTTTGGGTAAATTCAAGTATGTATTTTAGAAAGAAGAAATCTACCTTCAGGTAACATGGTGGCTCAAGGTGGCGAGGGGAAGCTCTTTACAGAAAAATGTAGCTTATCAATATAAGTGAATGATAGAAAATTTGCAACTTCTAATGAAATAATGGACTCAGGCAAGAATCCTCAGTGGAGGCAAAACCCATTAAATGAAAGGTTTATGGAGACCTGGATATTTGCTTAACGCCCAAGTGTCACCCCACAGATGCCTTGCTGATCTCAAGAGGAAAACCTAACTTTAAAAATTAAGGAGGGGCTCCTGGGTGGCTCAGTCGGTTAAACATCCGACTTGGGATCAGGTCATGATCTCGCAGTCCAGGAGTTCAAGCCCCACGTCAGGCCCTGTGCTGACAGCTCAGAGCCTAGAGTCTGCTTTGGATTCTGTATCTCCCTCACTCTCCGTCCCTCCCCCCGCTCACATTCTCTCTCTCTCAAAAATAAATGAACAAAATTTTTTTTTTTAATCAAGGAATCAGGCTGCCATCACACTGCCCAGCGGAATAACCAGATATTATGCACCTCCCAATAGGAGTATGAATTATGCAGGTGACATCACCTAAAGGCACCTTATCAAAAATGCTTAACCTACACCTTTACATCTAATTTCCAGCTTCTAGGAAATATAAAAGTTGGAAGAACAAATGATACCACTTGCAAGCTCAAAGACAAACCCAGAAGGAAGGACATTCTACCACACAGGTGGCCCAATCTCTTCAATAAGACAATGTCACGAAAGGCTCTTAAGAGGCCTGACAACCAGCAGCAAAGGACATTTGTGCAAAGGGGTAACTGGGGCAACGTGAATAGGATCCGGGGACTAGAGGACAGGAAGGGATTGTTCATTATGTGTGACAATGACATTATACTTTATAAAAACATTCTTCATGTGTAGACACACATGCAGAAGTATTTAGGATAAAATAACGTGAAGTTGTCATTTACTTTGGGGGAAAAGTAACAGTTGACACAGTTATGACAAAACGTCATCGAGTGAAATCGAAGAGATACTTACGATTCTACTTTTCTGTACATTTGAAATGTTTCTCAGCAAATAGATTTTTTTTTTACTTATATAAACAGAACAAAAATAGCCCCAAAAGTGATACAACTCCAAAGAAAGGTCGATAAATGCACCATCGCAGAGGACGCCTGCAGTATACTTCTCTCAATTATTGATGGGTCAGGCAGGCACAGTATTAGTATAGAAGATGAAATAATCCGATTAGCAGGCTTCACAGACAAGTGTAGAACCTACCACTCAACCCTTAGAAAATAAACATCCTTCTCAAGCGCATTTGCACAAAGTTAACTATGTCCCAGGCCACAAAGTCTCGACACATTTCAGAAGTAGTATGGGCACCCCACACCCTGTTTTGTGCCACCAATCCCCACCCAGCCTTGCCTGCGTCCCCCACGCTCCCACCTCTAGGCCCCACCTTCCTGCCTCGCGTGGACCCAGCTCTTTCGTGTCCATGGTTCTAGATACCTAGGAACTGCCATCATTTCTAACACCGCACCAGTCTCCCCACCCCCTCACTGGGGCCAGGGCCGGGCTTTGGCTTGGTCGGTCTTCATGACGCCCACCATGGTGGGAGCCACGGGCAGCTTTAGCACCCAGAGCCAGCAGACTGTGTCCCCACTGGCTTCCCCAGGCCTGCCCAGAAAGGCTGAGTAACGAAACACGGAAATTATCATCTACAGGACAAATGTTGAATAATGGAAGATGAAACAGAATGGAGCCAGCAGATAAATTACTCCTCCTCCTTCCCAGGATGGAACTATTCAGAGAAGCCTAGCTCCCCAGGGACGGTCCTGTGAGTCAGCTTATGGAGCTGTGGTCAGCTCAGGAACACCTCACCTTGTGTTTGCTTTGTCTCCGTCCCTGCCTCCCAGCCCTTTCCCTCTAACCCCTGCCTCCCCGGGACGGAACCCCACGCTAAAGCGTTAAGTTGTACATTTAATTTAGACAAGTTTTCTAAGAAACCTAGGCTAAAACCCGTAATTCACCTGAAAGCCAGCTATCAGAGAGAGCGTGACAGAGGCCCGAGTGTGACCCTGACAGGGAGAGGGGGGTGCAGCCCATCAGTGCGGTGGGGGAGCTAAGGGGAGACCTGATGTGGCGAGCTCTGTAATCCAGGTGTGTGTAAATGCCCCAGAAGGCAGCATCTGAAGTAGAGCTAATGGCCGAATAAGGCGATTCCAGTTACAGGGAACAGCAGGAACAAAAGCAGGGAAGGGAGAAGCCCTGTGCTCCGAGGACAGGGCGAGAGAGGACAGAACGGGAAGGCGAAAAGAGCTCTAAGATGGCTTCGCAGCGAAAAGAATCTGGGCTTTAGAGGCAGGCACGCCTCCACCCAAAACTCCGTGCGTGTGTGCGTATTGTGAATGGATTACCCAGTTCTAAGTAAGGCTGAAGGGTTCAAGTAAAGAGAAAAAGCTCCCCCTTCAATCCCCGACCTCCCTCCTCAGAGGCAGCCACTGACCTCAGTCGGATGCGTATCTTTCCAGACTCTGTACAAACACGGAGCCTCTCTGGGTTTCCATTTCCTCATCTGTAAAATGGGGCCAATAACACTGGTGCTCCCCTCGTAGGGTTTCGCCATCAGAGTTAAATAACCAGATCCGTGTAAGGTACTCAGAGAAGCCCCTGGTCCAGCAGGGGCTCAGCGTAGGTCAGTGACGATCATGTCGTTATTACTTACAGACTTCTGTAAATGGCTGTCCGCTTGTTCTACAAAATGCACTGGCTTTAAATTCCAGTTCTGCTACACAAGAGTTACATCTTCGGGAAGGGCGTTTTTTTGTTTTTGTTTTTCTTTTTCTTTTTAACGTCACAGTGCTTGGCTTCTATCACGGGTAAAATGGGGATAATTATACTTGCCTTCCAGGAATACAAGCACATTTCAATATGCTGTAGGAAGGGCACTTGGGACCCTAGGGATTCGATCCATATTTGCCTTCGTCATTACCACGCCGTGTCGAGGTCTCTCTAGCTTGCTCCCAGAGGCCTCCGCGCTTCCCGTTTAGGGCCAAAGGAGAAGAGAACACTGGGCAGGACAAACCCCCCGCTTTTTTTTAAATTTTTTTTTAACGTTTATTTATTTTTGAGAGAGAGAGAGACAGAGCATGAACAGGGGAGGGGCAGAGAGAGAGGGAGACACAGAATCTGAAACAGGCTCCAGGCTCTGAGCTGTCAGCACAGAGCCCGACGCGGGGCTCGAACTCACGGACCGCGAGATCATGACCTGAGCCGAAGTCGGACGCTTAACCGACCGAGCCACCCAGGCGCCCCACCCCCTGCTTTTCTAAGCCTCTGGAAAGGCAGTGCCCAGGGTGAGAGACAGGTTTGGGCCAGGGACCCACACCTGTAGTTTTAACTAGGACTTCTCAAATGTGCGCGCAAGTCACCTGGGAAACTTGTTACGAAGCAAATTCTGCTTCAGTAGATTTGAGGTGGGGCCTGAAATCCTTTCTAACAAGCGGACCGGTGATGCTCATGCTGCGGGTCCCCAGACCGTACTTTAAGAAGCCAGGGCCCAGGACCCCTGCCCCTCCCATGGCCCACCTGAAAGCCATGTCCAGATGCTCTGCCTTGCAATGTCAAGGGCTCGAACAACGGACCTCACAGTCCATTCTGGCCTCAAAGGGCTGCCTTCCCTCTGAGCAGACGAGACACGTCGTTAGAGACCCCAGGCCTCTCTGTAGATCCCATCCCTTCAAGGAAAGGGCAGGGGGAGGAATCTAGATTTCCCCCAGAGAATAGACATAGCTCTTGCTCCCATGGAATTCACATCCTAGTTAGAGAAGATACATAATAAACAAGTAAACAAACATAGGCCTCCTAGAGATAAATGCTTTGAAGTAAAATCAAACGGGTTAAGTAGCAAGTGTCTGAGCTGGTGGGAGGTATGATTGTAGATACGATGGCCAGAGAAATCTCTAAGGAGAGGACATTTGAGCAGAGACCTGATTGAAACAAGAGAATGACTCCTGTGGGTATGCGGGGGAAGAGCATTCCAGCAGAGGAACAGCATGTGCAAAGGCCCTGAGACAAGAGGACCTGATGTTTGAGGCACAGCAACGAGAACGATGAGGCTATGAGTCAGCAGAAGGAGAGTATTGGAAAAAGATATCAAAGAGGCAACAGGGGCAGAACAATAAAGCCTTCTAGGCAGTTGTGAGGGGTAAAATATACCGGAAAGTTCTGAGCAAAAGAGATTTAATTTTTTGTGATTTTTTTTAAAGACGTCCTTTACGTACGATAAAATTCATCCTTGTTAGTCTAGAGGCCTGCCAATTTTGACAACTGTGTACAAACAAGCGATCATAGCCCCATCACCCCCAAAAGACTCTCTTGCTATTTACAGCCTTCCCCACACCCACCTAATCTGTTTCTGTCCCTACAGTTTTGCTTCCCCCAGGATGGCATAGAACTGGAACAATATAGTAGGCGCTTTGAGGCTGAAGTCTTTCACTTAGCATAACGCATTAGAGATTCATCCACACTGGCACACGGAACTTTTTATTGCTGACGAGCACGCCACATATGGACGTACGATGGTTTGTCCACCCATTCACCAGCTGAGGAACATTGGCGTTGTTCCCATTTTGGGCGATCACAAATAAAGCTCCTACAAACATTTGCGTACAGGTTTTTACACGCCCATAACCTTTCACAAATTTCTTCTGACAAAGACGGGGAGTAAATTCACTCTCCCCTCTGAAACGACTCAAAAGCTGGGGAAGTGATACACAGAACGGCTTTCAGACGTGGGACACGAGGCAACACAGGACAGTGAGCCCTGAGAGAGGTGCACCCTACGGTACAGGAGGGGGGCCCGGGCACAGCCTGGCAACCTCCAGGAGTCAAGGAGATGGGGGTAGGAAGCAGGTAGGGCTCACCTCGGAAAGTCCTGGAGCAGAGAGAGCTTCACGGCGAGAATTCTGGAGACCCACAGAGGGTCCCCTGGGGGTCTTTGGCTTCTAATGGGGGCCGCGTGTGTGAGGATATCACCCGGGACTGAGAAAGACCCACCGGAGAGGGGTGGCGAGAATGATCTGGAGCTCACACCGGCCCAGAATAGAAACATTGCCACCAACTGGCATGGGAAAACTTTGTAATTCATGGGAGATGGGAAGGGTATTGAAAGGTACTGCCACAGTAGTGGGGCGAGATCACCCCAAGATGAAAGGCTGCCCCATCAGCCCCAGGGTCCTCACCCCCCTGCCTTTCTGGTGGTTTTTGCCCTGGCTTCACGGGGTCTGCTCCCACACCCCACCATGAGTATCAGCTGAGGACTCAAGAGGACCGTGGGCAGGTACCCGGTCCTGTGAATCCTAATTGCCTTCACCTTCCAGTCTCTCAGCACCTCTCATCAACTCAGAGAAACACCGGGCTTGGCCGAAATTCCCCTCCCTGCACTGCAGCCTGGAAATCCTCTCCAGGCTGTAAGCTTGGCCAATAAGTAGTAGGGCCACCTCGCCTGTTTGTCCCTCTCGGGAATCACCGTCTTCCAATCCCTGTTGTCCTACCTCTGAAAACCACCATATCATAAACTCTTTCCAGTGTTGCAGCCGTTTGAGGTCCAAAGGTACAGGGTCCCCAAGTCTCTATCTTGTCTGGAATCTCAATTTGTGCCGAAAGGACCACTCGAGAGGGCAGATCAAGGACAAGCAAGGGCAGAAGGAGGAAGAGCGGTGAGGAAGGTACTGTAGTGATGCAGGTGAGAGGCAACGGTGGCCTGGTCCCGGATTGCACAGACGGCTGTGGTGACAGGCAATTGAGTTCAGGATGTATTCTGAACATAGAGCTGATGAGATCTGCTGATAAAAGGGTTTCAGGTATGAGAAAAAAAAAAGTACAGAGTCATAGTAGACTCTACTCTGTTGGGTCCAAACACACACACACGACCCCCAATTCCTTCCCAGCCTGGCCTTATGCCCAGCAGAAACTCTTCTAAAGTCAGGAACGCTTGGGTAATCCATCCATGCTCAGGATAGTTCAAGATCAACAATATGGAATGTGCATGGGTAGAGGTAAAGAGCCTGTCCCCTGGAACAGCCAGCTGGAGGGACCAGCCAAGCAAAGCCCGACCAGAATCATCGCCAAGGTCATCAGTATACGGAGGGCCCTGGCAGTGATTCCAGTGTTAAAGGGCCAGCTTTCCAACTTCCCTATGAATGAACGTGCCCCACGTTCTTAGACATTTTCCACGTATGATCATACCAGGGCAGGTAACATTTCAGACCAGGAGACCGGGGCTCGGGAGGGAAAGGAACCTGTCCCCATTACAGCTGGCAGGTAATGAAACTGGAACCCAACTCCCCAAAAGCCAAAAATGGAAGCCCCAAGCCGTTTCTATTAAACATAATTTTTATTTCATCCAAGGCAAAGCTAAATAAAGTTCTACAATGCCAAACGTGGTATAAAGGCAAGAGAGTTGATTGCATCCATCTTTCTGTGCTTGGACACAAGTCATGGCTGGGGGTGCATATTCGTGCCTCCCAGAGGCGCCAACGGACCAGAGGCCTCCCGGACCCATTGCGGCACTGTTTTGATCTATAGTTATATTTAAAAAGTTGACTGTGGGTATTGTCATCCAAGCCAGAGGAATAAACCATGCATAAGATAGTCAAAAGCTCTGAATATCAGGTGGGAGGGGAGGGACTCCAACCCGGGACAGAGTAAGGTGAAGCAAGCTGTAGGATTTTCTCGAGAAGTTCCCCTCCTTGCCCTCCCCACCCACCCCACCCCCCCACTCCCAGCACTCATGGCAGCTGCCTGCGACCGTGGGAGGGAGTCATGGGGTAATGGGGCCCAGAAGCATGGCTGCTCTTCCCCTCTGTCTCTTATCCTCTCTCAGCCTCCAGGTGGCCCAACAGCTATAGCCCAGGCCAGGAAAGATGACTCCCCAAATGTGCCGACTCTCCCCCCATCTCAGGCACACTCAGCCTTCACACACGCCTCCTACACAACCGCGCTTCCGTGCACAGCCCCTCCCCCCCCTCCCAACTCCACGGGCACACCCTCACCTGCCACCATGTCAGGAGCACGCTTTCACACCCCTCCCTTCACACCCCAGCTCTGGTCAGCCAGCCAGGAGGGAAAAGTCTGTGCTCCGTCGGCCCCTCTCCCAGACCTCTCTAGCCTTACAGGTTCATTCTGGCCGCCTTTTGCTCAATTCCGGCCCAGGGAGAGACGCAAGGCCTAGAATGCTGAGGTCCTCGTTTGAGGCCAAGGATGGGGAATTGGAAGAGACTCTCGTGTTGGGTCTCGCGGACTTTACTGTGGGCACAGCTGCGTGCCTCCAGGGCTCCCAACCCTAACTCCGTGAATGGCTCTCTCTAGCCCAGGAGCCCTGGAGACACCCTCACCAACCCCTGCACATCACCCTCTGAGATCTGCGCGCACTGAGGGACGGCCTGGGAACATGGCTTTGCCCGTCTGCATTCTATGGCAAACCCATGCCAGTGTGCCTCCCGGGTGCCCTCCCAGCGCTGGGGCAGAACATTCTCTGTTGCGGGGACAAAGCTGAGCATTCTTAGTCCCCACTCGCTCAACGCCCGTAGTGCCCCCAGGCACCGGGGCAACCCAAAGGGTCCCCCTCCGGTCCCCATTCTACCCCCTCTATTGAAAACTCCCAAACAGAAGTCGTGGATAAGAAGCTTCAAGCATCAGAGCCAAGGTTTCTAATATTGCAGAGACTAAAATAATTCCAAGGGGGAGGAGTGGGAAGAGAGCGAGAGTGGGTGAGAAAGAGAAAGTGCATGCGTGCGTGTGCATCGATGTGGGTCTGTGTCTGTCTCGTGGGGAAGGGACACAGGTGAGGACAGGACAGACTTGGAACGACTCCTCCAATGATAAGGCCTGGCCTCCTAGATCCCTTTCCAAGCCAAAGAGATTTTTTTAAACAAAAACCCGTCAAGCCTCACAACAGTCCTGGGAGGTAGGTAAGTATCATTACACCCACTTTATAGACGGGAAAAGCGGAGCCCAGAGCAGATGCGTGACCACCTATCAGTCAGCAGTAGACCCCGGAGCGGACAGGATGATGCTTTTCCCCCCACCACCCCCCTGCTCTGGAAACCCTGGCCTCCTCTGAAGAGAGTAAGAGGAGCCCAACCGATTCGGATTCAGCTCGTTCAAATGTTGAAACCGGGAAGGAGAAGCAAGCAGCTTTCACGAAGGTGGCCACAGGAAGTTTTCCAAAAGGCTGGCAGTCTGTGTGTTCGCAAAGCCGCAAAAATCTGAGCCCAAGCCTAGAGTTCTGGGGGCCAAGGATGGGAGCCCTAGAGGCAGATCAGAGTGGGACCCTGTAAACCCGTCAGGTGGGGTGAGGGCCACGGGTCACAGCCAGGCACCTGTTATTCAGCCCCCATCCCCTCCACCCTGGAGGAAGCCCGCGGCTGCTTTTGGATAGGGAGAATCTGGTGGCAGCCCCCTAACCTCTGGGAAAGGGGGCTACTCCCTTCCTATCCCTCCCAGGCCCAGAGGACAGAGCGCCAGAGAGGGGGCGAGCGGGAACAGATTGTGGAGGCCTCCCCTAACCGCACACGGCTCTCTTCACCCCTCCTCCCGCCCCATGGGGACACCACCGCCGAATTCCTGTCAGGGACCCTGACAGTTCCATGATCCCATCACTGTCCAAGGGGCCACTGGTGGGCCCCCTCAGCTCCCTGGTCCCCAGCATGGTCTTGGGAGGAGGCAGCACTACACCAGAGATGGCCATCGCGTCCAGGCTGGAGACGGGACAGAGGGGATGAGCCAGGACATGAGGAGCTAAGGCACAGTCCAGCCCCACACACAGGGGGGTGTGCAAACCAGTTCTTAGAAAAGCAGAGAAGACTGCGAGAACTCTCTCCCTGCTCCTCCCCCACCCTCGGGGGGCGAGGGGGGAGGGTGGCACAGCTGAACGGGAAGCAGCCAGGAAACCCAAGGGCCCTCTCTTCCAAAGCGAGAGGATCCCGGAGGTGAAAGCAAGGCTTGACCCCAAGTTGGAGGTGAACAACCCAGGGCCAGGGGAGAAGGTGTGATGGACGGGCACGGGCACGGGTGGGGGAGTGAGCCCACGGGAAGGGAGGGTCTGAGAGTGCAACACCTCAAGCAAGATGATGCCACCTGCCGCATCAGGGAAAGAGGAGCAGAGGGGAGCCAAGCTCGGGAGTTCCCAGGGGCGGCCATGGTCCCGCCATGCCGAGGAGAAGGGGCAGCCCGCACTGGAGGTGCCGGGGCGGGCATCCCAGTGGCCGAGGGGCCCTGGACACCGGCTCGCCCACGTCCGCAGTGCTGGTTCCCCGAGAAGAAATGCTAGGAAAGGCTTCAGTAGCACCCCCAGTGCTCCAGGAAGGCCGGGACCCCCCCTCCAAGACCAAGACGGTCAGCCCCAGTTGGGAAGGTTCACGGACTCCAAGCAGCAGTGGGGGACGGAGGGTCTGGGGGGGTGGAGATGGGACAGGGGCTGTGGGACACCCTGTGGAGGGGAGGAAGCGCCTCCCCAGAGGGACCTGGCGGGTCAGGTGTCCATCAAAGCTACTCACGGTAGGACCCCCGCTAGCAGGCTCCCACCCCCGACCCTGAACAGAGGCCTGTAGGCCACAGCCACCACCGAAAGGGTTAGATCTCCACATTATTGTTCACTTGGGTCCAGCTACCGGGGCAGGCCTCACTGATCGCCCGCCAAGCCTCTCTTAAACAGAAATCTGGAGGAAAACCAAGGTGTTGCTCATACAAGGTGGGGAGACTGAAGAAGACCGCATGTACCCAGGTGTTGGGGGACCCACCTTCCACACCGCGGAGCCTTCCTTTCCTTCCCTGAACTTTCCACAGGCCCCCTCCCCTGGCCGGCCCTCATCCCTGGGGAGCCCCGGCTGGGAGGGGGGCAGGCAGGCTGGCCAGGACCCCGGTTTCTCCCCAGAAAGACTACAGCTGGAGCCAAGCAGCAGGTGTCTCAGGCACGTGGGTTCACGGACACGGCTCAAGCATCAGTTCCATCATCAGAAAGTGAGGCCCCCGGCGGCTGCTCGGCCCCCAGCAAGGGCTCACACTTTGGTTGGTGCTTTCTCTTCCGCCTTAGAGCCAGGTAACCCATTCTCTGTGTTATCATTCCCTGAGGAACTCATGAGGCACTCTTTCCTGGAGAGGGAGAGAGCAGGAGAGGGCACTGGTGAGGTGGTGAGGACAGGAGCAAGAGTAAGGGGTCAGCTCTGGAGAGAAGCGGTGGGCCCCACAACCCGCCCCAGGCCCTCTCTCTGGCCTTCCGGAGGGCACAGGTGGCGAGACGTCAAGTCATCTAACCTCTCTGGGCCTCAGTTTCCTCATCTATAAAATGGACGTAACGATGACACCTTCTTCGTGGGGGTGCCACAAGGCATCAACGAGTACCTGGAACGGTGCCTGCCACGTGGACAGGACCCGGGAAGGCTCACCGTCACCTAGTCGCCCCAATGTGGCAAAAGGCAAGAAAGAGTACCAGGCGCTGTTCCCAGGGGTCAGGGCTCCGGGGAAGCCAAGCCAGGTTAATTCCCAGGCTGGGCCAGCCCAGGGGAAGGGTGCAGGCCAGCGGGCAGTACGTCAAGGACAAAGAGCTCCTCCCCAGGCCCCCGGCGGGCCCTTCAAGAGGTGGAGAGAAAGAGCAGGGCATCGAGGACGGCAGGTGTGGACAGAGTATGGCGGGATGGGGAGACGGCAGGAGGAAGGAGAGATGGTTACACGGGAAGACATCCCCCAGGAGTGCCACCACCCTGCCTGCCCAGAACTGGTCGTGTTCCAGGGTAAGAATGTCCCACCTCAAAACAATTAAAAAATAAAAGGGGGGGGGGGGCCTGGATGGCTCAGTCAGTTAAGCGTCCGACTTCGGCTCAGGTCACGATCGCACGGTTCGTGAGTTCGAGCCCCGTGTCGGGCTCTGTGCCGACAGCTCAGCGCCCGGAGCCTGCTTCGGATTCTGTGCCTCCCTCTCTCTCTGCCCCTCCCCTGCTCGTGCTCTGTCTCTCTCTCTTTCTCAAAAATAAACAAACATTAAAAAAAAAAAATGCCCCACCTCAATGCCCGTACCCAGGCTGCATACGGCTCTCCAGAGAAGCCCTGACCGCTACATCACTCCGAGCTCTCTGCTTGTGAAAGCTTCCGAGGCTTTTTCATGGCTGCTGTGGCCACAGACTATCTTCGCCTCACCCCGGACTTGTGCAGCCAGCTTCGAGGCCTTCGGGAAGGACTTGCTATTTTGTCCTCATCGGTTTTGTCTTGCAAAATTTACTCCAGAGCTGCAGCCTACCGAGCTCCTCCTAGATCCCAATTCTGTTCTCTAATAGTCACTCGGTTCCTGGAAATTTGATATTCTTGGTGTCACTCAAATCCTAGTAACAATGAATAAGCAGGGCCCGGTGGCATACCACTAAAGACCTCTATTCAGATGGATCTATCTACCTTTCTGTCTATCTTTCTGTCTGTCTGTCTATCTATCTATCTACCTACCTGCCTGCCTACCTACCTATCCCTATACCTATAGCCAACCAGACAACCACAATTCTACCTAATTGTACTCCCAAGCACTCCAGATTTCTTTACTGAAAAGCTACTCGGTACCCAGCACTGTGTCAGGCTAGCAGGCGCTGAATGCCTGCTCTCAGAAAATTTGCAGTCTTCCAGAGAATGTGACATTAAACACATGACCCCAACACAATGATAGGGTGAAGGGTGTGCTGAGGAGGGATTCCCCGAGGAGGCCTCCTCCTAGGGATCGGGGAGGGCTCTTTGGACATGTCACAGAAGTTGAGTCCAACAAAGATGAGCAGGAAAAAGGGAGGAGACATTCCAGGCAAAGGGAACTGCGCCTTTGAGGAGAAGCCCAGAATTGATCCCAAGATGCTGTCCCGCATCTCCCTTCTGCTCGGGAAGCCACCCCATCTCTGCTGTTAATGCAGGCTTTCCTGCACTCAGAGGACCCTTGCAGGCTTCCCCGGGGTCTGAATCCCAGCCTCCCCTCCCACCCAGTCCCTGTGCTCACCGAGGCCAGACCCATTCTTCCAAAGCCCTCTGATCATGCCAGGCCCTGAGAGCTCTCACAGGCTCCAATGCAGCCAGAAGAAAAAGCGATCTCAACCCGGACTCCCAGGTCCCCAGGGGTCTCCCCGCAGCCCCCTCTGCAGGCTTTTTCTCTCCTTCCCCCCCGCCCCCCAACCACACGCCCCGCTCTCCCATCCAACAAAATGCCTTGTTCTTCAGACACATCCCTCCTCCCAGACTGTCCTCTTCTGCTCTCAGCAGTTCTGGAACACCCTTCTCCTGACCCACCCCAAGGCTTAAATTACATCCATCTCGCAAGGCCTATCACAAATGTCCCTTTGGCCAGAAATCCTTCCCTAGTGTTCCACCCTCTCCTGAACCCCTGAAGCATTCTACTGCACCTCTGCGTGAAGTGTTACCATCTGCAGCAACCTCTTGATTTACCAGCGCCCTAGCAAGAAAACATTTGGTCTGCCTGGTCCTTGAGGAACCCCTGGTGGCTCCCGAGAACCACTGTTTTCTTTTCTAAATGCTTTTAAACCATATGTTGAACAGTCCGTTCTCCAATTTCGCTAACCGTCAATAGCAAAACTCGTTATTAAAAACAAAATGTGGTCCAACTCCATGCTCCTGGTCCCTCTCCAAACTCTCCAAAACCCTGGTCATGATGCAGGGAGACAGTCCAAGATTTCTTCATCCCAGCCAGTGCTGGAGGTGATACCCCGAGCCTCCCGCTCTCTACCCCCAGCGCTGTTCCCTTAATGTCCCCCCTGCCTTCAGCTTCCCTGCCTTCTCACCAGTACAGTTTCTGCCCTTTCCAGCCTAACTCCCTCTTCTCAACAAAGCGGAATGACGGGAAGAGAAACAGAGCAGTTCTGGGGCGCCTGGGTGGCTCAGACAGTTAAGCACCCAACTTCAGCTCAGGTCATGACCTCTCTCTCGGTTCATGGGTTCGAGCCCCACATTCCAAATGCCTTTTCACTTTCTCCTCCTGCTGTTCAGGAGCCCGACACAGTTCTGGCAATTCCAGGCCCCGGGGGCTGGGCTCGTACCCTCCCTCCCTTCCCATCCGTCTTAAACCTGAGCTCGTCCTGGGGTTTCCGGCAAGGCCCTATCGGCCTTCTTAGATTTTAGTCTCCCCCGTGTGAACTTTCAGAATAAGGGTCTTCCCATTTTAGAGTTTCTGTACACGGAATCTCGCATTTTCTGTGATTCGACAAAGCAGGCGTCGTCAGTCCTCTGGTAAGACTTAGGCTGGGGAGGTGCACATGGAAAGAGAGGAGCTAACGGGACGGACAGGAAGACCGCTAGAGGAGAAAGAGCAGGCAGGTTGTATTCGTGTACTCCGGGAACTCAATAAATTCCTCCAGGAGGGAGAGGAAGAGGGGCTGGGAGGCGGGAGGAGGGGCGCAGGGATGGGAAGGAGGGGTAGGCGTGGGAAGCGAGGATGGGGTGAGGGGACACATGGAAGGATGCAGGCGGACGGGGGGCAGACGGCAGTGGGATGAGACAACCCCGGCAACACCCACGAGAGAAGACGGGACGGGGCGGTGGGCCCGTGGGGGGGACAGGAGCGTGCAGTGGAGCCAACTCACTTTTTCTCCTGAGTCTTCTTGATGACGAAGGCGATGAACTTCTTGAGCAACAGAATGCAGATGAGGAGCCCGATGACCCCGCCCACGACGCCCAAGATGATGAGGGTCACCGTGTTGTCCACTTCTTCCACTGCATGGCCAGAGCAGGGAGAGGAGGGGGTGGGTGAGGGGAGCGGGAGTCACCTGGAGCCCGGCATTTTGGCAGCCCGGCGGCTACAGCCCTCCAACCCCGGGTCCGCGGCCCTCCCCAGGCCTTGCAGCAGGAAGTAGAAGCTGGAACATGGCGTCCACCAGGCTAAGGCACCACATGAAGAGGGCCCTCCCCCGACCCCCTCCGTGCACACACCCTCTCACAGGCACACACACCGTTCTGGAATAATCCAGACGCGGGGCCACAGCGGCTTTTGAGCCCCAAATTGCCACATCGAATGTCACTGCTTCTTTCTGGGCCTCTTTTGTCCGTGCAGGAAAAATGAAGCATCTCCCTCTAACAACTTCTCTGCGGCAGGAAGTCTTCAGGGTCAGGTCGTCCGGATTTTAACTACAGGATTTCAACAGTCACTAACGAGCTGGTAACTGGAGCTGGTCACTAACCCTTCTACCTCGGTTGCCTCCGCTGAACTCCTGACTTCCGGAACCCCCTCCACTCCCTGTACCCCGACCTCCGTCGAGAAAATTCCACCCTTCCGGTTGTTTTGGCCAAAATGCTTGCAGTCATCCTTGACCCCTCCCTTCTCCAAACCCCACATCCCATTCACCTGAGAATCCTGATGGCCCTAACTTAAAAATCCCAGAATCTGACCTCTCAGTGCCACACTGGCCCAAGACATCCTGGCCTGGATGTTTGCAGGAGCCTCTTAACCGGACTCCTTACTTCATCATCTATTCTTGGCCCTGCAGAGAGCTTGTTCCAGGTTAATTCTTCTACTCAGAGCTCTTTAGTGGCTCCCGTCTCCCTCAGGCCCCACACAATATGGCTTAATCTGACTCATTTCTAATTGCTCTGCTCCAGCCACAGTGGCCTCTCTCTCTTTTTTTGTTTTTCTTCCCAGCCACAGTGGTCTCTTTGATGTTCAAGTATCTGCCTCAGGGCCTTTGCCCTTGCTGTTCCCTCTGCCTAGACTATCTTCCCAAAGATATCCCCATTGCTTCCTCAAATGTCCTTCTTCTCTGTTGCCTTTTTGGTACGGCCTTCCCCTCTTTCCTTCCCCATTTTGCTTTTTCTTCACAACGCCAGCTATGTTCTCTTCGACGACATCATTTTCTTCTTTATTTTGTTTACTATATATCTCCCCTGACTGGAAGGACATCGCCAGAAGGGCGCAACTTTGTCTACCTTGTTCGTGCTGTGTCTTCGGCACCTGGAACAACGTCTGCCACACGGTAGGTACTCAATAACTATCTGGTGAATAGAGGAATGAAGGAGTCTATAAAAACGGAGAAAAGATCCCTTCAAGGGGACGTGTGAGGATCAAAGGAGCGAAGGTAAGACCCAGCGCCTAACTCAGGGTCTGGCACCCAGAAATGCTCCGTAAATGTGGCTTCCCTGCCTCTCCTCTTCCCTCATGGAAAGGCTGCGCACAAAGTGGGATAACATCCAAACATAGTAGAGGAGGTGATGCTCTACACAGCGTTGACCCAGATGGCTCCAGGCTCATGGCGAGCTGCCTGGACGGCCGCTGGCTCTGCCCCTGACACGGCCAACAGTGAACCCACGGGCATCTCTCTCTCCAGGCCCCACATCATCCGGGAGGGCAGTGAACCCCCAGGAACACAAGAAATGCAGCACAAGCAGGATCCTTGATCAGCTTCCCTCCCTTTTCTTCTCTGCTTCTGTGCCTCCTTAGCCTGGCAGACGCCCCATCCGCGAAGCCCAGCCTAACACCTCCAGCCCCTTCTCTAACCACCTCTAGCGCCTGGAGTCATGTGACCACCTGGCTCCTCACCACCGGCTTCTTCACCGCCCAACCGTTCCATCTGTGCCAGACGGCAACCCCCAACTGGGGTTTAAGCTCCAGAGGGGAGCGATCGTTCTTATCGATCTCGGTTGCCTGTGCCTCTCCACGCTCCACCCCTACTTCAGGTCTCTGCTCACCCGTCTTCTGTCCTACCCTGAACTCTAAACTCCTCAAGGGAGACCACTGTGGATCAGTCGTAGCCCTTTTGGTCGGATACGTGGCATGCGACCAGCAGTTGCTAAGGGAATCCACAAGAGCAGTAATGATCGGCACACCCCACGAACGTCCCCCCCCCCCCCAAAACACTCCTAGCTCGCGTCTCTACTTCTCACGGGTACCCTAGGAGAACGCAGATTTTACAGATGAGGAAAACCGGCTCAGAGGAGCGAAATGTATATCACGAGCTGTTCAGCAGCAGAATGAAGTCCTCCTGCTCAGTGATTTGAGCTTCCAGATGTGACCCCAGTAACTCTCGAGAGTACAAAACAAAAGAAAACACCAGTGGGGTCCATTTTGCCATTTCAGTGTAACACTGAGTGGGGTATCCCTGGTCCCAGCCCCCACTGCTTACGTTTATCGACGACTTGGAGGGTGATGGTGGCCTGGTGATGAATATTTTTCTCCTTGGGGTTCCTCACATGACAGGTGTATTTGCCCGTGTCGCTGAATTCTAGGTTCCTCAGCAGAATGGAAATGTTGTTCATCTTCTCCTTAGTGGAGCCCTCCAGAGTGATGCGATCATCGTCTTTTGACTTCACCTTGGGGTCAGACTTCTCATTCTTCACTGTCCCGTCTATGATCTATAGGGGGAAGGAGGGGGGGAAGAGATGGCCGAGAAAGAATCAGAGTCCTCAGAAGTCACAGCATCACTTCAAGCCCATCCCTTAGGTGCCTCCCTGCCCAGGTCCAGAAAGAGCCAGAGACGCTCCCCCCACTTGGTTTCCTCCCAATATCGATGACTCCGCCTGTCTAACCTGAATTTTGCTTGCTTCACGCTAAACCCATTTTCTGTCATTAAGGTCTCCCTGGAACGCAGCACAGCGCTTACTGCTTTCTTCTTAAAAGCCTGTTACATAATGACTCCGGCAAATCCCACACTCATTTCCCTCTGTCAACACCCCCCGCCCCAGCCTTTGCTGACGCCTTGTCCCCTGTCCATCTGAATTCTGGCCCTCCGTCAAGACCTGGGTCAATCCCAATCCTACGGCACTGTCCGTCAACAGCCTCTGAGTTCGGTGTTTAATTACATCCAGAGTTGGTCTCTTGTGGCTTCCTTACTTACACCTTGGGACCCCTACCGGACCACACGGTGACTCCTCCCTGAGCCCCTGTTGACTGATCCACCCCACCCCCAGCCCACAGCCCTGCCAGATACTCCTGGAGAGCTTCCTCTTGCCTCCCTTCAGGTACAGCTCCCCAGCCCTTCTCCCCTTGGCCTCTTCTCATTTCCTCTCTGCAAGCCTTCCAGAGGTCTTTTCCCTCTCCCGTTTTTTAAATTATTTTCACACAAGCAATCCAAGTTTCAGGTATTCCTTCAGACCAGACGAGGACTCTAGCCAAGAATGCCAACAAATCCCCCAATTCTGGAAACACAGTCTAAGCATTCCTCCCACTTGGATCCTTCTGGACAGCTCTGGGAAGAATGCTAGGAGCAAGGGTGACACAAGGTGGATCCTGGGGACCATTGCAGGGATGTCATTCCAGAAGGGACCAGACCAGGGGAACGGGAGGCAGGGGTAAGGCACAGGGAGCTGAGCTGTCCCCTCCCCTCCCCCCACGACTTACAGTCCTGAATGTGTCACTGCTGTTGTACGACCACCAGAAGTAGAGGTCCTGGAAACCAAAGCAGCTGGAGAACGTGCAGGGCAGCAAGATCTCCGTGCCGTTGACGGCGTAGATGGTGGTGGCTTTTCCCACGGACACCTCCAGCGACAGGGACATGGGGAGCAGGAAGAGACCTGTGTGAGAGACACCACCCCCCTTAATAAAACTCCACGGGAATCCCCAGCCTGGAGCTCTGGAAGAGGACACACGGGCAGGGAGGAGTGGCTTGGCCGGGCAGGGAGGTCTCTGTCACCCCCGGTATCAACTTGGGGAGGACGGTCCTCTTCACTGCAGCTCACACTGCCTGAGCCACCCGCCCTCATTCATTTCTCCCGCCTGGCCCGGGCCGGTGAGCCGCCCTTGTGGCACACGGAATGACCACCAGGGGTCACCCCAACCCAAGAAAAAGGGGCCCTCGCCGCGAGTCGGCGCCCCCTAACCTGCGGGGCAGTCCCTGAAAGTGCCATTCCCGCACCCCGCAGGTGCCGGACGGGCTCGGCCTATTGGCGGTGGGAATGGCCCCTGGGACGCTGCGCGGCCCCCTCGTTACATTTCCCGGATTGGGGGGTGGGGACGAGGCGAGGTCCCGCGCGGGGAAGAAGGGAAAATGGACAAACCCAGTCCCCGACACCGCGCAGCGGCCTCTTTGTCCTGAGCCCTGGACCCTCGCACCGGCCCCCAGGGGCTGAGAGGCTGAGGGCCACCTCCCGCCGGACCGTGCCTGCCGGGCCGGGTCCCACGGCCCCTGGACACCTGCCGGACCCTGAGAACAGGAGGAAGGCGACCCCCCGGGGCAGGACCGACGGGGGGGGGGGGGGGACCAGGGGACCGGGGGAGGGGGTGGGGTGGCTCGGGGGCTCGGGTCAGGCGAATGTAGGAGGAAAAGGGAGCGGGCAGACCCCGCTGGAGGCAGAGTCCAGACGACAGGGATGCACGGGATACGGGCGGTGTGGAGGGTGCCGGACCGCTGTCCCCTCCCGGCCCGGAGTAGCCCGGACTGTCCCCCACACCCCACAGCCCCCCTCCGCCCCCCCTCCGGGAACGGTCCCCGCGCCCCCCCCCCCCCCCCCCGGTC
Source organism: Panthera uncia (assembly GCF_023721935.1). Classification (NCBI taxonomy): domain Eukaryota; kingdom Metazoa; phylum Chordata; class Mammalia; order Carnivora; family Felidae; genus Panthera; species Panthera uncia. The sequence goes on along the minus strand of NC_064808.1, from coordinate 95,964,083 downwards.
TCTTTCTGCCAACCTCGCACCCATTACTCAGGACATCATTGGGCCTGGGAACCACCAGTCTCCACTCGCCTCTGGGACCCACCTCGTGGCCCTGGCCCTCCTCCTGTCCCACAGAGTCCTTTGAGGAGCCCCGCGATAGGGGGCGTGGGGAGGAGGGGCATCAGAATAAGATGCCTAGCTGTCCTTGCCCCTAAGTGAAAGGGGCACCTGGGGTGGCCCTGAGCGAGGTCTCAGAGAGGGTCCTACTCAGGTTCCCAGCCATCCCCGGAATAATGACCCTTTTTCCTGGGCCCAGAGCTCTGCTACAGGCCGCACGTGGGTGATCCCATTTCATTCCCAACTCACACCTGGAAGATGGGTATTTCTGTAAGACTGAGCCACTCAGGCACCCGGACTTCCGGCTCAGGTCAGGATCTCACTGTGGGTTCCACCCCTGCCTCCGGCACCGAGCTGAGGGCTCGGAACCTGGAGCCTGCTTCCCATTCTGGGTCTCCCTCTCGCTCTTTCCCTCCCCTGCTCTCGCTCTGTCTCACCCTCTCAAAAATAAAAATAAGCATTACAAATAAAAAGGTGGGTATTAGCAATCCTACACTTTACAGACGGGAAAAGTGAGACTCAGAAAAGCAAAGCGTGTTGCCCAAAGTTGTACAACTCGTGGGGTTCTGGAAACGTGAACCCAGGTCTGACTCAAGAGCTAGCGCGCAGGAGGGAGCAGCCCTGTGGCTGCACTGACCCCTGTCCCGAAGTTTCCCTGATTTTTCTTCCCAGACTGCAGCTCCTCCCAGCTGCTTGGACCTCCGGCCTGGCGTTCCCAGAGTGCCCGAGCTAGAGGCCCCAGGCTGATCCGTTACTCTCACTGCCCATCTTAGAGACGGGACAGCAAGGCCCCACATGGGAAGTGACTTGGCTACACTGACCGGGCATGATGTCTGGGCCCCCTGAGACCCCCCCCCCCGCCCCAGCCCAGATCCGCTCTGCAGACAGTCCGTAGATGGGTGTTGTTCCCAAGACAGCCAGGGTCAGTCCTTGTCTTAGGGGTCACCAACCTCTCTCTTTGTCCCATCCTGACTCTCAAGGACCTCTTTTGTCTACCGTGATTCCTTCATGGTCCCTAATCAGTTTCTCCTTGCTTTGCTCACCGGAGGTAATGATGCACCTAAGCAGTGCTTTTTAAATGACAGCGAAGGGCTCCAAGGAGAGCCAACGGCCCCGCTTCTTGCACTCAGGGCTCCACTCAGCTTCTTCACGTCCCCTCAGCTGCTGAAGGCAACGTGGAGGGCTCTCACCTCGAAGGTCAGAAGAAACACGCAATGGTCCAGGAACCCATCGTGGCCCCTGCCAGTGTCGATCACAGCCGATACTTACTGAGCATGTACTATGTGCCAGGCACATCGGATCTATACCCATCCTGTGAGCGACGTGCTATGATAAGCCCATATTATAGATGAGACAACTAGCACAGAGAAGTTAAGTGGCTCGCCTTTCGGTCAACAAGAAACATTTCCAGCATTCCAAAGCCCCAAAGCAAGAAACTCCTTTCTTACATCCTAGTAGAGAAGGGTTTGCCTGCCAAGGTTCCCATGAGTGTTGAGAAGTTAGCCCTCATTCTTCGATCAGCTCTTATGTGCCAGGAATTGTTCTAGAATGTGGCTTTCCAACTTGAGACAGCATGGGGATCACCTGGAGGACACTTACAGATGGCTTGGCCCACCTCTGGGGTTTCTGATTCAGTCCAGAGAGCCTACCGGAAATTAAAAATTTGCATTTCTAGGGGCGCCTGAGGGGCTCGGTGGGTTAAGCTTCTGAAGCTTGATTTCGGCTCAGGTCATGATCTCATGGTTCCTGGGCTCGAGCCCCACATTGGGCTCGGTGCTGACAGTGCAGAGCCTGCTGGGGAGTCTCTCTCTCTCTCTCTCTTTCAAAATAAATAAACATTTTTTAAAAAAGAAATTTGCATTTCTTCATGTTCTCAGGGAATACTTTGGTCAGCAACAACACTTTGAAAACCACTGTCCTAGAGGATTTATCCATATTAACGCCAGCTTTTATTAGAACACCAAAAGGTAGGTATAATTTTTCTCATTTTACAGATGGTGAAACTGAGGCTCAGAGAGCTTACATAACTTGCCCAGGGCCACATAGTAACTGGTGAATCTGGGACTGAGCCCAGGGCATGTTATATGCCCTGTCTCATTTAATCCTCATAATAATCCTAGGAGGTAGTTATTTTTATCCTTAATATACAAAATGAAAGGAACAGGCTCAGAGAAAATCACTTGCTCAAGGCCACACACCCGGTGAGTGGAATAAGCAGCATTCACACTCTCAAGGCTAGCTCGGCTCACTGCTCCTGGTTTCCTTTTTCCCTCTGCCCCTGCCCTGCAACACACCTCCCCTAGAGGTCTGGGGACAGCAGCCAGACAGGAGCAAGCGGCCGACTTCGGCTCAGGTCACGATCTCACGGTTTGTGAGTTCGAGCCCCGCACCGGGCTCTGTGCTGACATCTCAGAGCCTGGAGCCTGCTTCAGATTCTGTCTCTCTCTCTCTCTGCCCTTCTCCTACTCTTTCTCTCTCTTTCTCTCTCAAATGTAAATAAACATTTAAAAAAAATTTTTTTTAAAAGATGGCCCTTCTGTAGGCAACACGAGCTCTGCTTCTGACCCCCATTGTTCCCCCAAACCAAGGAACAGAGTGCGGAACTATGATGGGGAAGCCTTCAGAAGCTTCCTAATAACCACAGGCCTCCCTCGGTGCCCAAGCTCCAAGGACAGCCATAGCTCCAGCCTCCAGTGCTCACTGGCACCTCTGGCCAGGAACCCGCATCCTGAGGCAGATGGGGGGGAACTCAAGTCAAGGGTGACATCCCCTCCCCAACCCCCGCCAGAATGGGATATCCAAGAACACCAAAAATACACATCGAAAGCAAAATCTTTCTGACTGCTTTAAATAGGGAGAGGCCAAAAAGGGCAAAAGAAGAGTCCAGAACGGAGGACAGGCTATTTCTTTAAGGTCTAGCTCATGACAATGCATATTTCTGCCTGATTAGCGTGTGCCTATGTGGATGACTTAACTCTAATACACTCAGGACTCCCACAGTGAAACATTGCCATTCCCAGCATAGCCTGGAGGGGACAAAGGAAAGGCAGAGAGGCTTCCACGGAAAAGTCCAAAGCCCTGCCCAAGTTCAGGCATCAGAGACGGCGGGCAAGCCTCGGCTCTGCACCGCACAGCCTCCCAGCGGTCTGGAAGTCCTGGCCGCTATGCCTGGGAGGCTCGTGCACAGAAAAGCCAGGGGCCTGTCTCCTGTGTTCTCCCATTGGCAATGCTCTACTGGGGGGACAGGAGGGAACAAGGGCAGATGTTGGTCCACTAGAGGCCCCCGGAAGAGTGCTTCAGTAGGATGACCAAGCCAGGAGCGGACTGGTCAGCAGGTGCCAAGCAGGCCCCACGCTGCCTGCTGACCTTGATAAAGTCAGAGACACCACAGCCCGCATGCACACCCCAGACCAGGGACGCCTGTCTTTCCTACCTCCTGAGCTTGGTATAAAGACAAAACATGAGCTCACAAAGCCCAAGAAGGGCCTCGGTGAGGCCACCCCTCTGACCTAGGCACCTCGAAGGGAGAGGACGATGGTATTTGAAAGGAGGGAGGGGGACAGGGCTCACCCCCATCACAGGTCTGGACGCGACCAGGGGACCTCTAGGTCAATGGCCGGTGTCAGCCGAAAATGCCCCCAGGCCGTTCGCACACTACTTTGTACTCGTGCCCTATATCACCACTTGGAGGTGATTGTGTCTGTGCGGCCATTTCCCCGGAGTGAAGACGTTGCTTAGAATTTCAACTGTTTAGAATTTCAGTGTGTGCCTGTATTTGGGACTGGGGGCCTCTTTCTGGCTCAGGGGTCGATGAACAAGGTCTCACCCCGTGGAATACCACCCTGAGCCCCAAATCTTTGCCTTTGCTCCCTGAAAGGCCCTGACTACCCAGCGACTCTCGGAGCCTCCATTTTCTTTGCCCTTCTGGGAAGCCTTCGGTCCCTCCACTCTCATCTGGGTGCTGCGGGTATTGTCTGAGGAGTCACTCGAGCTGCCCAAGTTTTAGTAAAGTAAAAAAAGCCCTAGGGGCGCCTGGGTGGCTCAGTGGGTGAAGCGTCCGACTTTGACTCAGGTCATGATCTCGCGGTTTGTGAATTCGAGCCCCGCGATGGGCTCTGTGCTGACAGCTCGGAGCCTAGAGCCTGCTTCCAATTCTGTGTCTCCCTCTCTCTCTGCTCCTCCCCTGTTGATGCTCTGTCTCTCTCTCTCTCTCTCTCTCTCTCTCAAAAATAAATAAACATTAAAAAAAATTTTTTTTAAGTCCTTGGCGCATGCAGATGTTATCATTAAATATTCACACCAGCGGGAATCTTACGGTCACCATCAAACATTCCAAGGCAAATGCCAAGGCAGGAAATGGTCTGCCACCTCTCCCCAAATCCAAGGATCAATCACTCACTCTCACACACACACACACACACACACACCGCCAGAGGGGAGGGAGCAAAGAGGGGCAAGGTGGCATGGGCTCTAAGTTTAGCTCCAAGGGCTGGCCTGGCAGCATGGGAGGCGGAAGCAGGCTGACTGTAACAGGGAAGCTGATACGCTCTGGTCCCTGGCCCCGGGGGAGTCAGACAGAGACAGGCTCAAAGTTAGAGCTGAGAGGCAGAAAGTGGGCCGAGGCAGCAGGACAAGACCCCTCCTGAGGAGCAGGGCCCTGGGGACCGTGGGAGGCAGGGCTGGGCCAACCAAGGCCCCTGGGCCCAGAGACAAAGGAAAGATTTCAGCTCCCTCTCCCTAGGCAACCTGCCTACTTCCTGCCCACCCCCAGGAGCTTTGCTGAGACAGAAGTGTGCCCCCGAGAGAGTACTGGATGCTCAGCAAAACCAGCTTTGCCAACAAGTCCAAACAGCGAGCCTGCCCCCCCTCCTTGCAGCCACGGAATGGGTGTGTGGGCACAACCAGCCTGCGGCTTATGCAGAGATCCCTGCACTCTCAGCAAGCGGTGGGAGTACCTGTGCCCAGGGCCTACCTATCGCACTGATCCTAGCACTGGGGGGGGGGGGGGGGAGGGCTTTGGGATACCCCCACGGCCCGCATCTCCAGAAAACCAGCCCATCACCCAGTCCAGCTCAAAACCAAGGGCATCTCTCCACTCCTCCTCTTTCCCGCCCTCTTCTCCGTGAACTCCTTACCTCACCCTTTCCTTTCCTTTTCTCTGAGCGGGTCTGAGCACCTTCTCCTTAATTGTGTTCTCATTAAACAAGCCCTTAATAAATACATACCAAGGGAAAGAGGGTTGTGCAACATAGCACCCTCACAAGTGATAATTAAACACAGATCACAGCAATTAAGCAAATCGGGGAACAAGGAAGGGGCGGGCAGGACAGACATATTACCAGTTACAAGCTCAGGAAGGGACTGGCACCCACGTAAACCCCAGCCGCAACAATACGACCTTGGAAACTGCTTCTCTGTTTAAGAGAGGGATGTGTTGTGGGGTTATGAGAAATCTGTGGTCTCAATAAGTGAAACTGAGTTTGACATGGGGTGAGGGGGTGGCGGGGGAGGGACCCCGGGGAGCTTACTGCTTTGTGCCCAGTCTCTGCAGGTGTCTGGGCCCCCAAGCCTCTATCCCTACAGGCCTCACCCCTTCTTCAGCTCAAGAGCACAATCCTACTGACCTTCCCTCTCACCAGACTTTAGTCAACTGGGGGGCAAGTTGGGCTGACAGAGCCCAAGAGAACTGGATTGTGTCCCACTTGACCATCAATTGGCCATGTTGGGTGAGTCACCTTCCCTCTCTGGACCCTGGCTTCCTCATCCTTAGGAGAACTCTGTGATATGGTTTTCAAACTTCCTGCCAGCTCGGATGCTGCCAGGGAGCTTCTCAAGTTGGCTGTCCAGTTGCCCCTGTATCTCCCCCGCTGGACGGGGAGCAAAGATGGCGCCTGTGTCCCAAGTTCAAAGCAATGCCCTCTGTGAGGGCTCAGTAGCGGCCGCCTGGGCCGGGTCCAAGGAGGGACCCTGGTGGTCCTAAGTCTACCCAGCTGAACAGTCCTTGGGGGGAGGGGGGAGGGGACGTTTTCCACCTGGAGCAAAGTACCAGGACTCTGCCCACCGCAGGCAGAAGGCAGGGCAGAGGTGTTGATAAGTGGGCTGGTTTAATGACTGTAGGAGTTTGACTTCCCCAGGGACCCCTTACCCCTGCCGTGGCCGCAGTGGGCACCCGGGCTGATCAGAGGCAAGATGGGGGTGGGGAGAGCTGGCACACAGCTGCCCGCGCCCACCCGATGAAGAGGGAGCCTCAGGCCTCCCAGACGCCAACCTCATTAGGGTCACTGCAAAAGCAGCACAAACCTGCGCCCAAGGGACGAGAGACGACACCCGTGTCTTCTCGCCAGCTCTAGGGATGTAAGTAAATCGGTGGCTCCCGAGTGAAAGAAATACTCTACCCTCCTCCGCACTACGTGCATACACGTGGCCACACAGGTCCGCATACAGTTTATTTACATTTGCACGCACAGCAGCGGCCGCCCTTAAAAGCTTCGGTCTCCCTGTTTCCGGCACAAACGCCTACATCATGTACCTAGCCTGACGAGGGGAGCTGCCAAAAGCCAAATCTGACAAATATAAACAGGAAGAAGGGCAGGTGCCAGAGATGGGGTCAGCTTACATTGACATCCAGCTATGATTTATGAGGGGATTAGATTCTGGACTGATACCATTCTCTAATCTCTTGGAGTTCGCCACTCAAAACTATCACGTGTATATTAATAGATATTAATACTCTCTTCCTTCGGGGTCCTCTGGATCTGTCTCCTCCGTCTTCATGCTCATCCCAAAACGAAGAGCCCGGGAGCAGGTTAAACAGGTCCTCCCTGTGGTATCTCTTTGCAAGGAGAAGGAAAAGATCTTTCCTAAAAGGGGGCTTGAACGGTTCTCCAAGTCCTTCCAACCCTCCCCAGTCCCTAGTGTGGGGCTGCGGGAAAGACAGTGGGCACTGAGGAGATAGAGGGCAGAGACAAGCGGGAAAAGGGCCAGGAGGAAGGGGAGCCCCCCTCCACCCCCTCCAACTGGTGCATCCCGATGCCTGGGCATCAAGCCTCCAAGTTGCAAGCAGCTCTGGGCAGGGGGAGAAACCACCATCCCGACAGTCACAGGTGCAGCCCGCCTGGCATCCCCCCTAAGCCCGGGGCACAGACACCCTCCCCCAGCAAGCCTAAACCTCAGGACTCCAGAGACCCCTGCTGCAGCGCCAAGATGCAGCTCCAGAAGCCCGGAGCTGAAGGCGCCAGGGACAGCAAAGAACTAATCACGGGGCTGGCGGCCGTTGGGGCGGGGGACACGCACCGTCCCCAGAGAGCACAGCCGTGCGAGCCGGGCGGCCGGCAAGAAACTGGTGGCGGCGCTGCTCCTTCCGTGCCGCACTCCAAAGCCCACCCGGTCCACGGCACTTCTCTTCTAAGTGTCCCCTCCCCTGGGGGAACAGGGTGGAGAAAGAGGAGAAGAGATCAAGCTGGGGCTGCCTTACCCAAAAGCCCAGTGCCCAGCCATCTCGCCGGGGCCGCGCCTCGGTCCCTGGCCCCGGGCATCGTTCTGTGGTCTCCGGAGCGCGCCAGGGGCGCGGGGACGGGCTACAGGGCACAGCCGCTCGCGGCCCGCGGTCTGCAGTGGGCCGCCGAGCCGCCGCGAGCTCTGCGCCGCCGGTCGGGGCTCGGGAAAGTTAGCGGGGAGAGCGCAAGAGCAGGGGGAGGGAGGGAGAGGAGGGGCCGGCTGCTGGAGCCGCTGCTGAGGGCACCGGGAGGAGAAGGAGGAGCAAGTGGAGGAGGAGGAGGAGGAGGAGGACGACGACGACGACGAGCAGGAGGATCGCCGACCGGGCGCAGAGGGGAGCGGCGCTGCGCCTCGGCTCTGGACGCGCTCCAGCCGCAGGAGGGGCGGCGGCCGCCGCGGAACCCCGGGCGCCCCCGCCCGCTGCGCACCCTGCCCCGCCTCGCGGGCCGGGAGCCCCGGGAGCGGGCCGGGCACCCCGCTTCCTCCCCAGCGCGGGCTGGGCGGCTGCGGCTCAGCACTGCAGGGCCACCCGCAGCCGCCCGCATCATCCCGTGCGCCGAGCTGCCAATTAGGAGGATAGTTGGGGGTGGGGGTAGATGTGGAGCCTTTCGGGTGTTGGGAGGCTGTGTTGCTCTGCTTTGGGGAACGCGAGTCGGGCGGCGGCTCCCTCTCCCGGGGCCGCAAAAGGACCACTCGAACGTCCGCGGCCGGCACTGCCGCAGCGGGTGAGTGCGCGCGCGGGCTGGCCCACTGCGGACCCCCTGCGCCTGCGGCCCGCCGCCCGCCGCCCGCGCCCCCGCCGCTCAGGGCCCGGAGAACAGAGCCTCCAGTTGCAAACGGCCCCCCCCCCCCCCCCGCCCACAGACCTCTCCCGAAATCGTGATGCTCCTGGCTGGGGAATCAGGCCAGACACTCCCTATGTGCGCCCGCTGCACCGTCCTTCTCATTTTGCCCACCCAGGCTGTTCCCCCGGAACCTGCTCTGTCTCCCTCCTCCAAGGGATTCCCTGAATCTCCCTTTTGGGGGTGGGGAGTAAAGGAGCCCAGGGCAGGCCTCCCTGCTTGGGGTTACAGCCAGGTCGGAGGGCTGAGGTGCGATGGCAGAGGAGGGAGCCTTATCCAACCTGGAGGGACAAGCGAGTAGGGCTATTTGCCGGCCACCCAGACCCCCTCCCTCCACCACAGATCCTGTCCGCCTCCCTGACCCTCCAGTCCTTGCAGGTCTGGACACCGGCTCAGATTTGGAAGCCTGCTCCCATGTCACAGGCTGAGCCCTGCAACAGCCCCGTCAGTGCCCCCACTTTCTTAACCTGGGGGTCCCCGGCCGGGCTTTAAAGAGATCCTGGCCTCCTTGAGGTTGTCGGGAAGATGCTCTGTGTTTCCAGGAGAGAGGCCCACTGCCTTTCCTCCGTGTCGCTGTGACAGTGTTGTGGTGGCCCTGGGGTTAGGCGCTGGGGACTCCAATCCCAGCTCCAGCACGCACTGCTGCGTGACCTTGAGCAAGTTATGCAATCTCCTGCAGAAGCCTCGTCTGTACTTTGTGATAGTTACCTCGTGGGATGGTTAAGAGCAGTGCTACTGAGACGGAGCCACCGGGAGGGGCCTCAGGGCCTCGCTCTGGCCCTCCTGTGGCCCTAATCTCCTCACTGGAAAAGGAGTTCGCCTGTCAGAAAGGAGGGTGGTCCACGCACCTCCTCTTCTAGACCGCGCTCCGGGTATCCGGGATCCTAGAATTCCCTGCTCAGATGACTCAACCCAGAGCCCGCCTCGTCCCCAGGCGCATCCCCTCAGGAGCTGACCGTGCCAGATGCACCCGCAGGCCCAGAGAGTGGGCAAGGGTCAGCTGTTTGCCGGGGCTGGGGAGTGGACAGAACCCGACATGCAGGGTGGAACGTTGCCAGGCAGACGTGAGAGCCCCCACCCCTGCAGGAGCCGAGAAGCAGCCCAGGGAATCCTTTTTGGACCTGGGCCTCGAATTAAGGCCAAGGAAAATTAATCCATTCGGAGGACAACAGATCAACTTTAACACTTTGGCATCTTGACATCTAACTTCTAGTTAGGCATAGACGTAATTTCCATTCGTCTACTTGCTCCGGGCCTTACAAACGTCAGAAGCGGACCTGACGATGAAGCCTGAATGAGATATTCTTTTATGCAAAAAGTGCTTAGCACAGTGCTAGACAGAGGGTGAGCGCACAGTACCTTTTCGTTCGTATTATTCTCAAAGAGGTCTGTGACCCAAAAATGCTCAGTCTCTTCCCATCTCCAGGCTCACCTCACCCTCTCCTCCCCCCCCGGAGATCCTGGACACTAGACCAGCAGGGCGGGCATCAAAGCTGCCCACTTTATTTTTACAGCAGGGGTCATGTTTCTCAGAACAGGAGGCTGAGGTGAGGGAGGAGGTGAGCCAAAGGGAAGGAAAGTGACCCCTGCCCAGAGAAGGGGGAGGGGAGGGGACAGAGCTCTCTGGATATCTTTAGATCCTGGCGACCGGAAACGGGGCCAGTGTCCCCGGTGCCCTCCGCGTCCCCGCTGCCTCGCTGCTCGTCATTCTTCACAGCCCAGAGAATTCTTAGGAGACACACACATTTCACAGATGAAGAAACGGGCCCAGAGAGGTAGGGTGTGGAGCCCAAGGTCACAGAGAAAGCAAGTCTTAGAGCCAGGATTAGAACCTCCCCCACTATGTGATTCCCTCTGTCCACGCCCCCCCAGCTTTCCTTTAAAGAACATCAGGAGGGTTCCACACTTGGGCAGAAGACGTGCTTGAGAAATGCATTAGTGGCTAGGAGATTTCTACATTTATAGAGCACTTTCCCGAACAATTCTCAAAACCCTAGACCATTGATCCAGCTTGGAGGGTCCTCCTGAGTGTGCTGGGGAGAGAATGACCCTTTGAAAAACGTCTCCTTGAGGAACCCTCCCTGATTTAGCCCCCTTCGCCCCGCTCAAGAGCCCCCAGTCTCTGGGTGGGGGACGCGATTTCGGCACTTGGCTCTTTTCCCTCCTTCTGCTGGAAATCCCTGGAGGGCCGGGATGGTGTCTTGGATATAAGCCCCCAGCGGCACCCTGGAGGCTTGATCCTTGCTGGTGGCTGATGCACACTCAGGTCCTGGGCAGCCTGCTCAGAAATACCCTGAAGAGCAAGTTTTCAGGGGTTGCAGAGAGGGAGTGGGCCTCTGAAGTATCAGGAAGTGCTGTCATTTCTCCGGTGGAGGGAGGGAGATGGGGCCTCGATTTAGGGGGAAGGAGGTTGTCTCCTGGGTAGGGGTCACGTAGGTTCTTTGAAAGAGTTCAGGTGCCCTATCGGTTCCTGCCCTCAGGGAGCTGGAGCGGAGCCAGGAGGGAGAGCATAGGAGGGAGGGAGGGTCGGTGTGTGGCTGGGGAAAGGGGGAGCCCCCAACAGTTCTGGGAGCAGAACCCCAGCCCCCGGTGCCCGGGAAATGCTCTCCCAAGCGAAGGAACTCACTCCAGGGGCGGTCCCAGCTTCTAGCAGGGCAGGCAGATGGGAGGCTCAGTCCCCTGCTAGTTCTTGGAAAGGTGGCCAAGACCCCGGCAGGGGAGGAGGGGAAAGGGACACTCCTATGAGGTCTCGGGAGCTATTTTAAGAGGAGTTCCTCCTAAGTAACTGGAGCCTGGCAGGGAGCCTCCCCCCACTCCCCCCCCACCCCTCCCCCCACCCCCCAGCCCCTGCGCTGGCTCCCCCATGCCCTTGCCCCAAAGCCCCTCTCCCCCTCCTCCCCCAAAGCCCCCCCAAGCGGCTCCTGGCCCTGGCCCTGGCCCGGCCTTGCAGATAACTGAGCTCACTGGCAGTGGTGTAGACTCGGAGACTCAGAAACCATGGGGCTCTGCGGGGAGCCCCCGCCCTCCCACCTCACAGCTCCTCTCCCACCAGCCTGGGGTCTACCCCCAGAGGCTGCTTCTCCCACCACCTTCCCTGAGCCGCCCCCCGACCCGACCCCTCGCTTATAAACAGAGCCCCAACCTCAGGACGGCGGAACTGCAGGCGCCCGAGATCCTCTGCCTGCATTAATTTAAAGTTAAATGCCCTCAAACCTTTCTGCCTCTCGGGTTGGGGCTGGGTGCACGCCACCCGCACAAACTTTTGGGAGCCTCCTTCCTAGTGCGCCTGGGTCTGTTCCCTGCCCGTCCCTCCCCGCCACTCGTTCCCTCCAGCTCCGAGTGTCCGCTCAGCCGCCCCCGGCCGCTGGCTCGGCACCCACTGAAGTTTGGCAGGTGCCGAGGGGGTTAACAGGACAGCACGCACCACACCAGCCCGCAGGCACGTGGTCTAGCGGCCGGCCAGGAGCCGGTCCTGGCCACCGTGCCCCTGCTCCCCAAGCCCACCTCGCCTTGTGGAGTTGGAGTAAAGATCAGCTCTTCCTGAACCCTCCTCACCCACCTCCACTTTCTAAGGGCTCTGGGCACAGGCAGGCAAGGCAGCCACCGCCTCCATGCCACCCATCATCCTCTTTTTCTGTTTTCTTCCAGGTTCTATCCAAACATCCTTTCGGGCAAAGGGGGTGGGGAGCCCCAGACAGATGAGCTCATTGGGAGGAGGAGGGCAGAGGGAGGAGGGAGCTGAACCATCCTGACCAGAGAGGTGCTCACCGGGCAGTCCCAAGCTGGAGAGGGGCGTGTGTGTCCACTTCCGGGAGCAGGCATCCGCTTCCCTGCGGCAGCTCAGAGATGGGGTGAGTCCCCGGCATCTCTTTATTCCGGGCCACGTGGGGGTGGGCTGCGAAGCCCCAGGGCAGGGTCTCAGCTACCCCGCCCAGCACCCCAGAGGTTGTTTACTCACTGCTTCGAGGCTTGCCATGACCCCTGCCCTCCCGTCAAGGGAGCCTGGGGACTCAGGAGGGCTGGGGGCTGGGGGCATTGGGAAGGTTTCTCAGCCACTGCAGCCTGGTTGCCCCTGGGACTACCTTGTCAGCTGGACGGCCAGGTGCCCTCCCGGACCCGAGACCCGGTTCTGCCCTGAACGGGGCGCTGGGACAGACAGACCGAAACAGAAATGTAAAGTGGTGTGGAGCCCCAGACGGGACTCCCTGAGTGTTCTGATGCGGTCCCCTCTGAACACGGTAGTGCAGGAGCAGCAGCTTTCGGGATTTCGCAAGGGGAGGGCTGGGAGGATGTGAGTAGGAGGGGAGAAATGGCAGGGGAAGAAGGTGGGGGAGATGGAGAGTCGGCTCCTTGGAGTGAAGGGTAACTTGGAGAAGTTGGAGTGTGACCCAGGCCCAGGAGGAGGGGTAGGAACCAGGAGGCAGCTGCCCTGAGAGCGAAGGAGGGGTTTTACGTGTTTCCAGAAGCCTAGAGGAGAAGGTGGCCAGAGACCAGAGACCAGAGACCAGGGCTGTTGGCACAGAGCTGTGCGGTCAAGGGCCAGGCCACGGAGGGCGGGGGTGGGGGGGATGTTAGGAGTCCACCGAGAAGGCTTTGCCTCTGCTTCCAAACACTTTTGCCCTTACCTCGTCCATGGTCATTTCGAGGTTGGCTCTGAGGCACCCTTCCCCCACTCGCTCCTCGACCTCTGGGCTGCGAGAGGCCGGTCCTCTGCCCCCTTCTGTCCTTCCTCGCAGTGTGATGTGACGCCTTTGGCATCGCTCTGCCCCGGGTTTGAGTCCTCTGCTATTTTCTAGCCGTGTCACCTTGCGTGTAGACGTCCTAAGTATAGCAGAACCTTGGCCTCCCCATCTGGAAAAGTGAGAAAAGGATGCATATTTGGGGAGCTGTCCCGAAGATTCAGTCAGCTGACGTCCCTGGAATGCTTAGCTCGGGGCCAGACACAGGGTAGGTATTCAGTAAATGGCGGTTATTCTTACTAGTCTAGCCGACTCTCTCATCGGTTTCCCCCCACCCCCACCCCACCTCCCCAGCTCTCTCAGGCTGGACTCAAACCCAGCCCCACAACCCTTCCACTGCAGCGGGGTGTCCACACGGTGTGAGTGGGCCACAGGGCAGGGACGGGGAGGCTGAAGCCTTTGGTGAAGCTGGGAGGGCCCACGGAGGAGAAGGCGGTGAAGACTGGCACCTTCTAACAGTCTTGGCTGGAAGGACAGGGGAAGCTTTGCCCTGGCCGCAGGGCCAAGGACACAATTTGCGCTTGGCCTGGTCTTTGGAAAGAAGTCCCCGAGGATGCTTGACCCCAAATCTCCACCTTCTCCCAGACTGTTTCTCACCGCCAATAGGCGCTCGCCACCTCCCCTCTCCCCACCATGGATGAATCAAGTAAAGATAAATAGGGTGAAGGGGCACGAGGGTACAGAGGCAAGCTGGGGAAGGCTGGGACTGAGTAAGTGGCAGAGGGACAGGAGCTGGCCCGTGCACGTCATGTTAATCTTCAGGCAAGCAAGAGTTAAGCCTCCTTCTAGCACTTGAATCTGAAAATGAGGCCTGAAGAGGGTCATTGTACTTTGGAGGCATCCAGAAGTATGCCCTGATGTATGAATCTTTCGACAACACCCTCAAGCTATGCTTGAATACCTTCCGGGATGGGGATCTCATTACCTCCGAGAAACTCAACCCTCTGCACAGCTCTGACTTCCATTGGATCTCTGTCTGCCTCTGCCCACCAGCCCTAATGTGTCGCCTTGGGGCACAACGGCACAAGTCTAATCCCTCACCCCGTGGCCACAGACCTGGCCACCGTATCGGCCAAGAGCTGTGACACACGCTTCCCCTCCTGGTGGGATGAACCCTCTTCGGCTGCCCACGTGCCCACAGAAGGGGCTCGCAGTCGGTTGAGGCAAACAGCTCCTGGTCCCGTGCCACCTGTTTTATGGGCCAGTTGTCCCGGTTGAGAAGCAGAAGCAGCTGTGGTTGGGATAAAGGTGACTCTGTCAGGGCTGCGAGGGAAAGCCCCTCCCGTGGAATCCCAAGTAGCCCAGCTGAGCACCCAGTGCCCACGTGCCCCCTTCCCTAGCACTTCCTGGACGCTCAAAGGTCATCACTGCCAGAGAAAAGGAAGAAGTTACTTTCCCAGTCTTTCTCCCTTTTCTAGCCAGAGGCCTCCTCAGCCCTACAGGGGAGGGGGCTCGTAGGCAAGGCCACCTCACTTGGGCCATCTGAGAAGAGCTCCCGCAGCGCCCTGCCAGCACGGACCCTCTGAGCCCTCCAGATGCCACAGAGGAGGGCCAGGGACCTAGTGGGGGTTGGTAATCCTGTGCATCAAGCCGCCCAGCCCCCAGGCCCCCAGGCATTGCCCAGCCCCCTCTCACTGATGGCTTTTAGATACCACCCCCACCCCCGCAATATGAGAGGGAGACAAGTCACCTAAGAGGGGCCCACATACAAACCGACATGAGGCCAGTCACGCTATGGGGGTGAGGAACGCGACCCTGGGAACTGGAGCCAGGGGACGTGAGTCTTCGCGTCTGATGATGGGTCATCCTGGGGGAAGGCCTTACCTGGGGAGGAGAGACTTGGTTTCCCGCCCAGGCTCTGTCGCTAGCCAACTGTGTGACTCTGGGAGGAACACTTTCCCTCTCTGGATCTCAGTTTTGTAAACAGCCCTTACAGAAAGCGTGGGGGCCTCTTCTAGCTCAACCAGGCCCAGCGGGGGAGGGGCAGCAGGCTCCTGGGCCGATGTGCCCAGCTGTGCCCAGACTGTGGGAAGAATGGCAGGCCTAGACCTAGAGCCTGAGAAGAGATCCTGTCTTGTCCTTGACCCACCCTGTGGCCTTACGCCGATCACCGCCTTGTGGTCCTCAGCTTCTGCTTCAGGACAGTCAGGAGGCTTGGCCAGACGGTTCCCAAGACCCCGCCTGTCTCTGATGTTGTAAAGATCTAGTCTCCCTTCCCGGTCCTTTTGGCCTTCAGGACTTGCCCTAGAGACTCTGAAAGCCCTCCCACCACTAGGTAGTCTCCTATTCCATGGCAGCAGGCAGTGGGCAGGAGGATGGGGTGCCTAAGCCCTGCAGGGGGCGCCAGCAGGAAGTGAAGGAGCCTTGGGAATTGAGAGATTCTTGCACGGGCACCTCTATCTCAGTGTGGGGGGGGGGGGGGGGGCAGGGAGGGGACAGGAAGCTGGTGGCCAATTCTGAGCACGGGAGTGGGAGCCAGTCCTTCCCCCACGAGGCAGCTCATTCTGCAACATCACAGCTACCTGCCCCCAGGCCCCAAGCACCCTGGGCTAAAGAACATCAATTTAAGGGAGATGCCTGAGCCAAATCCAACCCTCCCTGGAAGCAGGCCCAGCTCCAAAGTGCTCTGGGAGAAGAGCCCCCAAATGAGGAAGATGCTGACTCCACCCCAGAAAGAACCTGCCAGAATCCCCAGTGCCTTCTGCTGCTCCTCGGTCCACATTCCCTGCCTCAGTTTCCCTATTTGTTAACTAGAGAAGCACCCTCTCTGACATCCCATCCTTGGAAGGACCCAGGCGCTCTGAAAGACAGACATCCTTTTAAAGCAAGGTGTCTTTGGTTCTGTTAAACACCGGGCACCTCCCTTCTGGCTTCTCTCTCAGGTAGCAGCTGTAATCCTTGCCAAAGTTACAACTACCAATATCAGGATCCTTCTGGAATATTCTAAAATGCAGCTGACCACTAACCGCTGGCAAAGGCCTCCGGGTCAGCGGGGAGTAGACAGAAATGACAAAGAAACCAGAAGAAAAGTAGGAACCAGCCGCGTCAGCATTTCTTTGCCATTCAGAAAGTTGAGGCTTTTCTTATCTGGTAAGCCCCTGGGCACGTGTGTGTGTGTGTGTGTGTGTGTGAGAGAGAGAGAGAGAGAGAGAGAGAGATGCAGAGACATAAAAACAGGAAGCAAGAGAGAAAAAGACTGTGTCTGGAACAGTAGAGCTCCTGGGCCAGGGGGTCGTCTTTGGTCCTGAACTTAGGGAGATTCGACTGCATGTAAATAGGATAGGGCGGCACTCAGACGGGACATGGACAGCCTGACCCTTCCCCACAGCGATCCTCACCCGTGAAGGTGCATCAGGGGAGTCTCTGACCAGCTGTCATCTATTTTTCCTGAACCCAGAACAGGCAAAAGAAGCGTCTGCCTAATCAGACACAGGTTAGAAAAAGGGGACAGGAAGGATGGCCCCTCCACCCACGGAAAAAATAACATCAGTGTTAACAGTGGTGGGGACTTAAATGGTTGTCAGCATCCCAGAAATAACCGGGCGCCACCGCCAAGAAGTGGGTGTTCAGCCACCCTGTCCTCAGGGTGCTTTCAAGCTGGATGGAGTCCCCCAGGTTTCCGAGACAAGGCAAACGGGGAAAGAGAGAAGGCATTTGTCAACATGGGCAGAGCAGAAGGACCTCGTCCTTGCTGGGGACCCGGCAATGTCAGTGGGGTTACCAGGAAAGGAGCATCAGGGGGCCCTGTCAGGATCCTGGCAAAGCCTCTCCCGCTCTGCGCCCCCCAAAAAAGCCACACTCAAGGGATGTTCAGGGAGACGATCTGTTTATTGTAGCCAATAGATCCAAGCAATGAGACAAACTGCAAAAGAAACGCGGCAGCTGGGCCCCCGAGGACCGTTGAAGTTTTTCTCCCCACCACCCCTTCCAACCACCCGGTGGCACGTGAAACCTAGAAAGTGCCTAATTTTCTCCTCCAAGGGCACAAAGAGCTAGAAGAACATTCTGTAGTTTGCCTTTGGTGAATCAACTCAAAACATTGAGAAATGATTGTTCCCCTCTCCCCACACCCAGTATAACTTGTGGGGTGGATGCAGTGAGATGTTGTATATTTGTATATATATAATATATCTATACCTATATATAGACTATGTACAAATGCATCAGCAAGCTTCGATAAAGGAAGACATCAGCAAGAGGCACAGCAGGAGACACGGGCTGTCTATCCTTAAGACAAGTAGCAAGGGAAATTTCTGGATTCATCCCTCCATCTAACTGCACCACGCCATTCCCATGGCCTGGGACTGTCTTTGGTGACCTGGCCAGTATTCTCAATTGTCCATCTGCTTAACCTGACCTTGTAAATACTTCCCAGCCCCGCTTCCCCAAGGGGACTTAACGAATCCAATTAATCAGCTTTTCCTTTTTATAAATTGGGAATCACTGTGATTAGTCCCCAGCGAAGGGGCGGACAGCTATTTTCAAAGCCAGTTTCAAGGCACCTCAAGGCATTTCAGTCCTGAAAAAATTGTACTTTGTTCTTATAAGCTAAATCCCATGGGTCGGCCAGCCCAGCTCTTTACAGGGGCCCTTAATTAGGAGGAAGAGACAGACAAGGAGTTCCAAGACAACAGGAGAGGCAGGGGCGGTTGAGAAAAACAGGAGACTGGACCCAGCCGAGAGCGCAGTGACGGAAACACGCAGCCAGAAGTGGGCTTTGCAGGGAGAGGACCAGCTTGCTGGTAGAAACTAGAAAGCAGGAGAGAGAGATAGCAGCCGTGGAAACATGTCACCGGTTTCCCACCTCTACTCGCGCAGAAGCCCCATTTGGTTCCCAACCTCATCGCCCTGGGGGAGGCAGCTCAAGGAGGCCCCTGGAAGAGATTCTAAGCGGCTGCAGGAGAAAGGGCGCATGGGGGTGGGCACCTGGGGCAGAGGTGGCTCCTGGCCCACCTCCATCCGCTCGGGCCTCTGAGGCCCCACTAGGTCAGGGCACTGCAAGGAAGGAACCCGGAAGTCTGGGGCTTCTTTACGGAGAGCTAGGACTTCTTAGAAGAAACCTAGGGGATCGTGCAAAAACTCCCCTAAATGTTAGGAGTCCTGGAAAAAGAAAGCTGCCCCACTTTTCTGATCCTCGGCACAGACTTTCACTGGTCCTGGGAGAGGAGAGCCCTTGAGGGGTTGCCGAAAAGTGAAATCTGCAAGCTGCAGAAGTGCGTCGCCACCTTGGTCTCAGCTGGCATGGGGTGCCCACCACCCGTCGCTCCCCTCTTCGCTGGTTGGCTCCAAGGATGGGCTGTGCCCGCCTGCCCCAGGCATCCTGGTGGCTTAGCCCACCCCCATTGGCAGTGTGTTGATTGGCAGTTAGGTACTGAGCTGGACTCACCTGACTCGGGCTGTCTGTCCCCCACGCTGTGCCCACTCTTCCTGGTCTACCACCCTGTTCCCTGCGGTATCTTTTCCCCCCTTTCCATCCTTCCTTTCCTTCCCAGGGCCCGGATTCAGGACTTTCTTCCTTCTTCTCCAACTTCAGCCCTGGGAGCAGTGGCTGCACAGGTGGAATTAGATGCACCAAAAAAACCCCAAAAACAAAACAAAACAAAACAAAAAAACTAGTCTTGGCCCCCACGGGGCTGACCTGCAGTTCCCAACTCGTCTATGGCTTCGTGTGCCTCCCTGGGGCCCGGCACAGTGCCGGGCACACAGGAGATGCTCAATGAACGGATGCTGAATTGGAATGAATTAAACGGAACCTCCCATATCGTTCTCGCCCCAAATCGGCTATCTGATGGGGAGAGGCAGAGGATGGTCCCCGAGACTGTCCCAGTCCTGTCCTCGCCTCCTTTCCTCAGACTCATTCCTGCCCTGGGCACTGACTTCCTGCGCCTCGGTGGCCTCTGAGCTCCTGGAAAGGCTGGGAAGTGCTGAAGAAGGTCAGCCTGGGGTGGGGGGGAGGGGGGCAGGAGTGGGGCCTTGCCAGCAGCTCTGCCCTCCCACTCCACCCCTCCATCCCGCCACCCCCCCACCCGGCCTCAATCACAGCCTGAAGCTGCCGCCCTGGGACAGCAGCAGGCCTGGACAGCCCGTCTCCCTCACCTCACCTCCCTCGTGGACCAGCCCGCAGAAGCTCTTCCCACCCAGAAAACTATGGCTCTGTTGGGTCAAACTGGAGATTGAGGAGCCAGAGGAGGAGACGGCGGGACCCTCGGTCTCTGCCAGTTTGAACCTCAGTTTCCCCATTTGTTGTGAGTGGCTTGCCTGGTTGGTCTCTGAGGGTCTTCCAAGGTAGTGTCCACGTCGGCAGCTTCTCTCTGTCTCGTTCCCTCTCCTGAGGCTTAAATAATCAGTCCCTTCCAGATGTGAGTATAATGGCAGTGAAAGTTGGCTCTCCATAAACGCTACTTTCTTCCCCACAGAGGGAGGCCCTGGGGCAGGAAGGGTGGGAGCGACCACAGGATCTCAGAGGCTCCAGGAGCCCCCTCACACTTCCCTCAGGGCGTTTCCTTCCCTGTTTTCTACCAAAAGCCAGCCCAAACCCTGCTAACTGGGAAAGTTTGAATGGAAGGCCTGAACGAAGCCCCCACTCTGCACATCGGCTCCCCCATCATGGCTCCCACCCCTCCTTAGCCCCCCACCTTGGCCGCTCCCAGCCTGGGAGGAGTGAGGGTGGTCAGCCTGTGGGAGAAGGCAGCCTGAGGCCAACTCCACTTCACAATGGAGCCCCTGCCCCTTCAGACCTTAGCCGGCTTCGAAATTTGTCTCCTGTTAGTGGGCGACTATGGTGGGACATGACCGCCACCTGGGACGCTACAACCCGCCCATGACCCAGCTCAGTGACTCTCTGTGCAATGCCCACCAAAACTCCCGAGGGATTGGCAGCTGCCAGAAAACCCCCGAGGCTTCCCTGGTAGCAGCTATGGACGGAGAGGGGGTAAGAGCAGAGTTTCCTGGGCCGAGGCTCGTCTCCACCTGCCCCCAGCCCCTGCTTGCCTTCAGTGCCCAGGAAATGCACGGTCCTCCCTTCAACGTGGCCTCCACCCAAATGACAGGACCCATCGGCACCCCAGCCTGACCGGGCCACCCGGCCTGGAGCAGCCGGGGAGCACGGCGATGCCACCGCCCAGGCTTTCTCGAGGCAGCACAGGAAAGCCCCTCTGCCACCCGCCGATCCTCCCTGAGGCCCCACCGGACCAGTCCACAAACCGGGCAGGCTGGACAGCTGACCTCCCCCTCCGCCACTGCCCACCCTCCCCGCCTCTCTTTCCAGGACCCTCACACAGGCCTCCTGCCTCCCCTCCGGGACCGGCAGTCTGGAGCCCACTTCCCCCTCCCCCAGGGCCCACGTGTCCCACACCCCATGGCAGGTTTCCCCCGAATGAAAGAGAGGTGGGTCACTCTTGGTGCGGGGTGGGGGACGCGAAGTGAGGGGCTCGGGGGGCCCCGGGTCGGCACTGGGAGCCTGGTTCAAGAGAAGCACACCAAGAGAGGGCAGGCAGGGCACACGGTGCGGGGCAGGGGGAAGAAGACAGGACGCGAGGGAGGGGCGGCCGGGCCGCCGCGTTACTTGGTGCCATCGTCCGCATTGCCCTCTCCGTCTGTCTTGCCCTCCTCCTCTGTCTTCAGGTCATCCGTGCTGAGTTTCTGCTCTTTTTTCCTCCTCACGCACTTTACTACCATCAGCACCAAGATGACCACCGCCAGGAAGCCGCCCACGGAGGCGCCCACGATCACCGCCACCGTGGAGTCCCGCTCAGGGGGCTCTGGAGGACAAGAAACGGACCCACTGAGCCCCGGGGCTGGAAAAGGGGGCCTCCCCCGCCGCCCCCTGCTCCCCACAGTATGTGCGGGGTGGTCCTGACTGGGCGCTCCCCATGGAAAGGACGTTGGTCAAAAGCAAAATCAACCCAGGCCCTTGACCTCCACGGGCCCGCCCCCAAATCCCCGGGGCACCTAAAAACCCCAGGGGATGACAGTAAAACGCAGGATTTAAGACCACGGATTTTGAGATCGAATCGACCCAAACCTGAGTCCCAACTGCACTCTCCGTTTATGGTGTGACCTTAGGTAACTGACTGATCTGCTCTCAGCCTGTTTCCTCGTCTGTAAAATGGGGACAGTAACGATGCCTCCCCCACTGAGGCATTTTTGACGATGACCTGGGATAGCGCCCACGTCGAGGTCAGCCCTCTCACGGAGACATAGCAAGGGCCCCACACACGAAAAGCCGCTATTTTCGGATGATGATCGCGACCGAGGTCGCGGTAAGGACTCTCCGAGACGCGGCCCCGGTCCCCAGGGAGCAGCGGAAGAAAAGCGGAGGCCTCCCAGCCGGCACAAGCCCCAGGAGGGCCACGGGCTCTCCAAGGGCGCCCCGAGGGCGGCCGGCTGGGATCGGGCTCCCCGCTCTGCCCACTCGCCCCTCACCTTCCATGAGGACCTGCAGGTAGATCTTGCCGTGGCCCCGGTGGCGGTCGGGCGGGTTCATGATATAGCAGTTGTAGATGCCCTCGTCCTCGAGCTGCACGCTCCTCAGCGTCACCGACACATCGTACTTGCTGGGGTTCCCCGAGAACTCCACGCGGTCTCGGAAACGCTCCAGCTTCAGGTTGATGATCTTCATGCGGAACTGGAGGAACTAGGACAAGGGGCAGGAGGGGAGCTGGATGCATGAGGAGGTGTGAGAAGAGTGGGGGGGGGGTCCGCCCCCATGTGCCTGTCTTCCCGGAAGAGAGGCGGTTACCTCCAGGTCTCTGTCACCCTCTCGGGGCCCCCGCGGGCGGCACGACACGCCTCTGCCAAAGCCCTCTGGAGCAGACAGCACCCCTCCCCCCGTCCCCGGGAATACCAGGGTCCTCATCCAGTGCAGGGACAGGTGGTGGGAAATGGGGGCTTCACTCGCAAGGGCTCCTGCCTCCTCTTTCACCCCCACCCACCTCCTTCCCAGGACTCACCATCTCCTCAGAGCAGTTGCTGCACTCCTGGTAGGTCCAGTTCAGGGAAAACTGTTTGTGGTTCACCGTGTAGCAGGAGTTGAAGGTGCAGGGCAGGCGGGCGTCAGAGCCATTGAGGACGTTGAGGGTGGTAGGTACTGTGATCTCCATGCTCCACGCTGGTGGCACTGCGGATGAAGCCGCAAGCTGGTAAGGAGTCCGGCTGACAGGGCTGGGGACAGGGCGCAAGCCTTCTGCACCAGGTGGGCGTGGAGAGAGCTCTGGCAGCGGGTGGGGGCCCTTCTGGCTGAAACTAGGGAGTGGGGTCAGGTGGGCCAAGCTCATAAGGGGCACCTGATGTGGCCCTTGGGTAGAGCAAGGCTGGGGTGGAGAGAAACCGAACCGTATGTTGAGGGTGGGGCAGACAAGTGGCCCTAAGACTTTCCCAGGACCATGTCATGCAGCCATTCCATCCGGCTGTCCTGCCCTAGTCCCACCACTGCCACCTGCTAGCTGAAGACCTCGGACGAGGGGCTCCGTTGTGCCGACCCCGGCTTTCACCTCCTTCCCCACCGCTTCCAGATGTCTCTGCTGAGCCAAAGCCCCTCCAGTGTCCCCCACGGGGTGGAAAGCCTTGAGGATGGATGGAGACTCAGAAGGCCTTGCTCTCTATACCCCAAGGTCGGAGGAAAGCAGTGTTTCCAGCCCAACCCCCACACCCCACCCCCCCCGCCCCCCCCCCCCCCCCCCCCCCCGCTTATCCTCCCCACCCCCCACCGGCCCCTAGCAAACAGGAAAGAAGGCAGACAAGCAGCGGAAGGCTAGAGCCATCCCAGAAAAGTAGGTACGATTCCAAGGGACCAACTGATGGGTCTCCAAGGACAGGAGTCCCTTTGGGAGATGTCAGGCCTGGAAACGCCACAGCAGGGAGCTGATACAGGCTGAGGGGGTGGCCGGGTGGGAACAGCAGGTTTCTGTCACATCCGATAAGCAGCACCAGACCTGGTCCAGAGGAGCTGGGTGCTGGGGCTGAGAAAGTTCTGTCCCACTGAGACATCCTAAGCAGAGCAGAGTCTAGGGGGAGGTGAGGGAACCCAGGCCCTTCCAGCCGAAGCTGCAGGGACCCTCGGAGGGCAGAAAGCCTGGGACACAAAATTTAAGGGGGCGCCCCCCCCCTTGGGATCAGGCAAAGGCCTCCTTAAACCACACACCGTGGGCACCTCGCCCTAGTCCTGACCTTAAGTCTTGGATTTTCTACCAATATCGTCAAAATGTCATCCCCAAAGATTCCTCTTCTTTAGAGGGGATAAACAGTGACGTTCAGCATCAGCCATTCATTCACTCATTTACCTGATATTTATAAGCCACCCACCATGCCCGCCCCTGCACTTAGCCTAGGCCCTAGGGGACATTGCTGTGACAGGCAGCGTCACTGCTGCGACATGAAGCTTGTGTCCTAGGGAAGGCAACAGACATTAACAAAGAAAAAAATAATAATGTAACTTTAACCTTGGGGGCCAGAACTCAGAGTTAGGATTTTCTTTGGGTGAGATACAAAGCCACCAGGGGCCTGGGGGCAGGGAGTCGTGGGCAGAGGGGTGGCTAGGCGGCTGCTAATACAGGAGTAGCATAGACCAGGAGACCCCGTGAGACACGGGGTCCCATGCTGCCTGTAGTCGGCTCGCAGAATGTGGACAAGCCCCTTCACCTTCCAAGCCTCGGTCCCGGCTCTGCAAGACACGGCTGGCCACACCCACCTCCTGGGGTTGCCACGGTAATTTTTCAAATTATGCAATGTAAATTGCATGTAAATGCATTGATGGACAGTCTGTCATCCTACATTCTCAAATTCTGCCCCCTAAACAGGAAGGCCTTCCAGGACAATCTCCTCCCGGCAGAGGGCAGCCCCTTGGAGTTCCCCAGGTCTGGCACACAGCCCAGGCCCGGCAGCGGAGGCCCTGCAGGGCCCTTGTTTTTCACGCTGCTGTATAGCACAGACCTGCCGGGCCCCACCACACCAGCAGCCGCACCGCAGCCTGGAAGCCTTCTGTTCAGCCCATCCCTTAGGATGCAATGGCCGGGGCTCGTGGGCGGGACGCTGACGAGCAGGAAATGCAATAAAATGCTGGCCATAGAGGTCACGACTGAGCCTTCGGTGGAGGGATTAGGGGTGCGGAGCCCCCTGCAAGGCCAAGGCTTCGGGGTGTGGGCTGAATACTCACCAGGGGAATACGAGCTGGGGACGCTGGGTGGGCCGGCTGAGAAGAACAAAGCCCAGTTCCCCCATCCCCGCTTTCATCACCATTATGAAAGCACCTAGCACAGCACCGGGCAAGGAGGAGGTGTGCAGAAAATGCCATTGCCGCCCCCGCTCTGCAGAGGCAGAGAGATCTGCAGGGAAGGAACCTGGCAGGGCCTTGTCCTGAGCTTACCTCTTATCCGAGGACGGCCCTGCTTCTCTAGCCCCTTCCAAGTTCTGCTACCTTCCCAGGGCCCCCTACCCCCAAAAGAGCCTCCAGGTGGCCCCAGAAACCAGGTGCTGTGAATCCGGCTGACCTATCCCTGGCCCCTTTCCCACCCCAGCCCACATCACTCAGATTAGAACTTGAACGCCACAGGGAAGCTCCCTCCATGGGGAAGGAGCCCGCACCCTGCCGCATGGAAGGACAGAGCTGTGGGGAGGCCTTTTCTGGCTGGCAGGAGGGGAGCAGAGGTGCAATGCAGGGTCCCTCTCCCGCACCCCTGCAGCAGGCGCCGGGAGGAACACGCGTGCCCTCTAGTGGTCAGAGAAATCTAGCAAGTCCCAACAGCAGAGAGAGGGATGGGATCACCAAATCAGTGAAAGCCAGGGACAAGCCGGGGCCAGAAGGTGGTTCCTGACTCCAAGGCGCCCACCTCAGCCTGAGTCCCCACCGGGGCTTTAGGCCTTTCACGGATCCAGGCTCCCATTAGAGACGAGGGAGCCGTCGTGCAACAAGGTCAGAGCTGTGAGCAAAATCCTGATAAATTCTGCTGCTTCCGGAAAGTAGCCGAGTCCACAACTAGGGCCACAGAAAGGATTTCACAATAACAAAGTGCTTATTTACCGCAGGCCAGATGCTGTTTTATGCATTCCTCATAAGATGCACGCAGGCCTCTTTAGATACGTACAATAACCCTAATACCACCCCACTTTCCAGAATATGCAATTGAGCAGAGAGAAGTTACGTGAATAGCCCAAGTGTATAGCTAGTAAGTGGCAAAGCTCAATTTGAACCCAGGCTGCCAAGGTTCCAGACAGGGGTGAGGGGTTGGGGCTGGGTGAGGGTGTGACAAAGCCAGGGACCAGGCCTCCTGCCGTCTCCATGGCAGACCCCGCCCCAAACTGCCAGCCCCCAGCTCGGGGCAGGCTGGCCAGAGGAGAATGGGCCTATTTAAAGGAACCTCCATACAAGGAAGCCCAGTCCTCCTGGTTGCCCCACTTGGGACCAGGTCTGGGTCTCGTGATTACCAACTCACAGAAAGGAAATGGGGATCAACAGGGGTACGGTAAGGATGTGGCTTCTGGTCTTAATTCCAAAACATCACCAGTGCCCAGCCCTCCCCATTTTCTCCAGGGCCCATCTGGGCACCCCAGGCCCCCTGTTATCGACTGTTCTAACTGAACCATCTCTCAGAGATCACAAAAATTTGCTCACCTCCGGCTGAGCCCTGTCTCCTGCAAAGACAGAAGTGAATTCTCCCACTCCTCTTTCCAACCCTACAGCCCCCTATGAGGTAGGTTTAATTTCTTCTTGCTTAAAAGAGAGAGAATGTGTCTAAGTAGAGAATGTGTCCCCCCAACCTTCTGAGCACACTGTCTCCCGGGGCAGCCCCTGCATCCCAGGAGAGCGTGGCACCCAGATCCTGCCTCCTGCATTCAGACCCTCCCCCCTCCCCGTGCCAGGATCTCCCCCTCCAAGCCCAGTCTAAGCCACCCCCCCACCCCCGCCCCCGCGCAGCATGAGCAAGCTGTCCTCATCACCCCTCCGCTGGCTCCCTGTTGCTTTCGGGATCACGCGCAGGCTCCTGGGCACAGCTTCCAAGCCCTTTGCCATCTGGGGCCAACCTAGGTCCTGGCCTCCTCTCCCGCCAGCTCCTGATTCCATGCTTCCTCCACTTCAGTGACCCCTGACTTCTTACTTTTCCCAGCGACTCCACCTTCTCTCACCCCTCCAGGCCTCTTACATTCGTTTTTAATTCCGTTCGGGAAACTCGTTCACCCTTCTACACCCCTTGCATAGCCTACACTTCCCGGCTTATAAGGCATACCTCCGCGGCAGCGGCCCCCGTCCCTACCGCTTCCACTTGTACATGACCGGGAGGCAGAACGGCATAGCGGCCAAGTGGTCTGATCTCAGGCGAGGTAGTTAACCTTCCAGACCTCAGTTTTCTCATCTGTTAAAAGGGGGGGGCAATAATAGAACCTAACTCCTAGGGCTGCCGTGAGGAGTAAGTGGCTTGCTAACATGTAAATCTCACAGCTGCCTGGGACGTAGTCAGCGCTTGACAAAGTTTAGCTGCTGTTATTGCTATCGTTGTCATGATTGTTATTATTATGACAGCACCTATGATGTGGCGTTGTTATTGTTTATGTGCCTGTGTCTCTCAGGAGGCTCCAGGGCTGATTTTTAGTCACCTTGGTATCCCTGGACCCAGAACAGTGTGTGACACACAGATGGGCACTCCGTAAAAGTCTGCAGAAGGAAGGAAAGGCACTCTCCCCTCTGTGCCTGGATCCCTGCCCCCAGCAGCAAAGTGCAGCCGGCGTGACTGAGGACCAGACTCCACTTTCTAGGCCTTGCCTAACATAACCCAGACTTTGGTAACCGGGCTGGGGCTGCGGAGCCAATGGTCTTAAGAAAAACTCTGGGAAGTCCAGTCACGTGGATTGCGTCTAGCTAAAAACTAGTCCCACCTGTTTCTGTTGTGTGTGCAGCAGGTTGCCCAGCTGGTCCCCTTCCCCGTGACCAGCTGTATAGTCATTCTCACAAACCCTGCCCCTGATGCGGCCCCTCCCTTGTCATTTGTTCCCCCATCTTGGAGACCGATGCCATTACAACCGCCAAAGTTCCATCTTCCACCTGAACCCCTTAGCCTGGGAATGCCAGAGCATACCCCATCTTAGCATCAGTCAAGTTCGAGTTCAAGATCCCCATTCCTGCATTCTCTACCACCCAGGTTCGCCAAGGCTCTAGCTTCCTCCCACCACGACCTCACAACCCCCACTCCCTGACCTCTTCCCTCCAGACCCCATCCTCCCCTAAGACACACCCTGGTCCTGGTCCCAGAGCCGCCTTCCTTTCTTCACTCTCACAAGACTGCCCCCGCCTGCAGGAAGCTCTCCTTAACTCCAAAAGGAGTCACCTGTCCTCCATCCCTGGCTCCTTACACACAGGCCATCCACCCAATTCCTCATCTTTTTGCCTGCACTTGATGGAGATTCTTTGATCAATTATTGTTAATATAGCAGTACCGCTTCTTGAACATTGGGGGCAGTAGAACTCAACAACTAAGTACCCGTAGTCAGACAAAAGGTTCAAATCTCAGCTCGTCTTATTCTAGTCGTGTGGCTTCAAGTTATTTAATTTCAGTCATTTGGTTAATTTCTCTGTGCCTGTTTCGTCATCTGTCACAGGAGGATCATAACAGTGTCTACCTCGCATGATTACCGATTATCGCGAAGACTAAATAAGACACACAGCGCGCGGGTGCTTGAAAACATTCACAAAGTTCAGCTATTATTGAGCACCTGCTTTGTGCCAGACTCACAAAACACCCAGGCCCTCTCCAGTTTACCCATGAAAGAACTGAGGCTCAGGAGGGTCTAGTCACTTGCCTATGCTCATGAAGTAAATGGCCAAGATGGCTTTAAACCCAGATCTGATTCCCAGGCTCGCCCTCTTTGTACTGCCCGAGCTTCCATAACATTCCTGCTCTGTTGTTAATATGTCCAGTAACTCCGCAAAGCCAATAGGCCATATCATACAAGCTGCCAGGGGCTCTGTGTTGTCTCTGTCTAGCACTCTTGCCCAATATCCAACACAGCAAACCAAGAAACAGAGAAACAGAGAGGGAGGGAAGGAGGGAGGGAGGGAAGGAGGGAGGGAGGGAGGGAGGGAAGAAGAGGGATTTTGCGATTGGGGATATCCCCACTGACAATCCTTGGACTTGACCAAATGCTACACCAGCAATGAGTAAGTTTAGGAGCAAGAATGAAACTACCCACAAAGCAGGCTTGCAAATCACTTTGGAGCCCACCTCCTCACCAGGAAGTCATGAGGGGTCAAGTAAGAAATTAACATTTGGATCACTTGACATGGCAGTCTCCAAGGCTGGGCTGGTCTTGAAGCCACACTCAGCCCATGAGTTCCTTTTTTTTTTCTTCTTCTTCTTCTTTTTCTTTTTTTCCTGAGTCCTTCACCTGACCCCTCCCCCACTCCATCTGGCCCAAGTCAGAGGCCACCATCAGCTTCAGAAAGTGTCTTCCCAATACAGAGACCATACCCCAAGCCAACTTGCCACCTGCACCCCCACACATTTCAACAAATCAATGGTACAGATTTCCAGGAAACAAGACCCAGACTCAACTTTCTACCCCCGGCTCCCCCAAGCATTCTTTCCTAATATCCTAAATCCACCAGCTTCCAAAGATCAAGGTCCACAAAAGAAGCCCCTTAAGGGAGCATTAAGGCCCAGGACCCCACATCTGCAGCAGCTGAAAAAAAAATCCACGAGGAGACTTGGCAGATCAACCTATCTTTTGCCCCCCCCCCCCCCTTAGTCCGTTTTAGGGAGAACCAAAGAAAAACCACCCCCTGTGATAACTGTCACCCCCAAGGAACACTCAGATCCCCCGACCCAACATTTCTGTGGCCAAGTCATACCCGCGTTATGCAGTCCTCAGCAATGTCTCCCCCGGTCCCCCGGTACCTCCCTTCCCAAGGACAAGAAGGGAAACTCAAGCAATGTCTTCTTTTCTGCCCCCAGCCCCCACCCTCTTCCAGCTGCGGCTACACTTCTAGACCCTCAGGAGCATGCAAATGTGTCGTCTAACTTACCCAAAGAGAAAAAGAGACTGAGCCCCGTGAGACTGAAGGCAGGGCGAGGTAGCCAGGCATCTCTGTGCATTTTCAGAGACTGAGATGTTAGTCGGGTGGGATATGGGAGAGGGTGGTTTGAGGGGCCGAGGGCTACAAGGGAGGAATGGTTAGATGCTAAAAAAAAATGCACAGATGTACTTCAAAGACACATACAACATTAAGGAAGCTTTATTTCCATCTCTCTAATATGGCCGGCTTATATGTTGCTGCTAAAAAGAGAGAGGGAGTGTGTAAGGGAGAGAGAAAAAAGGGGGATGGAGTAAATTTTGTGGTTGGTGGATTTTGAAAAGCAGGTGGGAGGGCATAAAAAAAGTCTTTCTGAAAAGGACAAAGTTCCCAGGAATTTTTCCCCTCAAAAACAAGAACTAAAGCAAATCCTGCTTTTCTTCTTCTTCTTCTTCTTCTCCTGAATGATTGTTGGGTTTTGAAAGCTGTTAGAGGAGCTCATTCATTTCAAAACTGCTGTAAAGGGGGGAACTCTTTTTGTCATTTAAAGACACCCAAAAAAGGACATGTTTGTTTTGTGTTATTTGGAAAGGGTTCAGGGAAGTGAGTTGGAGAGACTTTCAGGAAGTAAGGGCTTCCTCATTTTTCTACCATTTCCACTGAAAACAGAACATGTCAAAACAGGCTGATGCAAAACCACCTGAGACTTTACAATCCAATGTAATACGAACCTTTGGGAATCCTGATATCCGATCAAATCAACAGTGAAAAGACATTTTTGGAGACAATTGGGAAAAAATAAATATGGACTGGGTATTAAATTATATTAATAATAATTCTTGGAGCTCCTGCGTGGCTCAGTCGGTTGGGTGTCCGACTTCGGCTCAGGTCATGATCTCAAGGTTCGTGGGTTTGAGCCCCGCTTGGGGCTCTGTGCTGACAGCTCAGAGCCTGGAGCCTGTTTCGGGTTCTGTGTCTCCCTCTCTCTCTGCCCCTCCCCTGTTCACGCTCTGTCTCTGTCTTAAGAATAAATAAACATTAAAAAAAAATTTTTAAATAATAATAATTCTTAATTTTGTTGAACGTGGTAACAATATTGTGGTTTTGTTCTTGCACATCTTTATCTGTTATACATACTGGAGTGTTTATAGGTGAAATGATACGGTGACTGGAATTTGCTTTAAGATATACCAGGGGGAAAAAAAATGGGGGAGGTGACACAAGACAGGACATCGCTGTTGATTATTGAAACCGGTGACCGTTGCAAAGGGCTCATTGTACAGGTCTCTCTTCTGATGTGTATGTTTGAAAACTTTTGGAAAAGGAAGGCAAAAATCAACAAGGAGGAGAACTTGGGGTGAAGTCCCAAGATGGCCCTGAACACAGCAGGTGGCCCCAGCTCTTCTGGGGAGACATTTAAGTAGAACAAAGACTCCTGTGTGGCAGTCCCTCACACTTGTGATGGGCCATTGGGCCATGGGCAAGAGGAAGCAATTAAAATCCTTATGCACTGGGGCGCCTGGGTGGCTCAGTCGGCTGAGCGTCCGACTTCAGCTCAGGTCACAATCTCACTGTCCGTGGGTTCGAGCCCCGCGACGGCTCAGGGCCTGGAGCCCGTTTCAGATTCTGTGTCTCCCTCTCTCTCTGCCCCTCCCCCGTTCACGCTCTGTCTCTCTCTGTCTCAAAAATAAATAAACGTTAAAAAAAATAAATTAAGTAAAAAAAAAATAAAATCCTTATGCACTAATTCTGTGCCAAGAACTTTACATGTGACATCTCAACTGAACTGTAACTCTGGGCCAGGTGATTTCTTCTTCTCTTTTTTTCACTGTAAATTAGGAAACTGATGATGTGGGAAACGGAGGCAGAAGGAAATGGCAGATAAAATTAAATGTCCTGGGGGTGCCGGGGTGGCTCAGTCGGTGGAGCATCCGACTCTTGATTTGGATCATGATCTCACAGTTCACGGGATCCAGCCCCACACAGGGCTGCACACTGACAGCACGGAGCCTGCTCGGGATTCTCTCTCTCCCTCTCTCTCTGCCCCTCCCCTGCTAGCGCTCTGTCTCTCAGAATAAATACATTAAAAAAATTAAATTCCCTTATAACCTGCAGCCCGTTGATAAATACTCGAGGCAGGCGGAGTAGAACATGCCTCCAGGAACTCCCTTCTGTCTTAAGGTTCATGCTTGGCTAGAGGCAAAAACGACCTGAGCTTGACAATAGCTAGGCCTCCGCTCTCCTGTGAGTCTTCTTTGGTATATAAACTTTGGAAACTCTCCCTTGCCTTTGCCTCCCCTGGCTCCCAAGTCTATAATCAGTCTCTTCTCACGGTCCCGGGACAGCTCTTTCTGCCCAGGGTCCCGTCCCCGTGCTTTAACGGAGTCACCTTTTCTGGCACCGAAGACGTCTCGAGAATTCTTTCTTGGCCATCAGCTCTGGACTGCCACCTGTCCCAGGCCCCGTCGCTGTGGCGGACAGAACCGAACCCACCCCAGTTTACGTATGGTCATCAAGGGCAGAGGCAGAGGCAGGACGCAAGCTGAGGCCTGTGTGAAACACTGGGTTCTCCCGGTACTCTACATGGCCCACCGTGGAGATGCAAGTCCTTCTCTCGGGTTGTTCAGAGACGTGGGAAAGAGAAGACCGAAGACCGGAAGGGACGTAGCAAGGAACCTTTGCATAGGATGCAAGAGGAAGGTGCCCCAGGCAGGGTGTGGAGGAACCGAATGGGAGCTCGGAGCAGCGCTTGGCAGGAAAACCTAGCCGCAGCCGCTAGGCTGGGAGAGGCCAGGTGGCCAGGGTTGGGTGCCAGTCGCTGAAGGCAGAGGGGTAGAGAGAGAGGAGAGGTCGCCTAGGGAAAACTGTCCTCCAGTGGCCACGGCCGGTCCCCATCCCTGTTGCCCTCTGGCCCGGGCCTCCTTGCTGCAGCGGCCGGGCTCCTAGGTGTGCAGGGAGGGAGAGGAGGGAGAGACCTCGCCACCAGCCCGGGGCCTCCACTCTGCCGGTCCCGGTCTGTGTCTGCGGAACAGCCACTCAGCCACCCGTGCTGCCGCAGGCACATGTCAGCCAGAGAGTTTTGGTTTGACGTAGCCGGCCTCCTCCTTTTCCTTAATGCAGTCGAGGGAGCCCGTGAGGCTCAGGGAAGCAGCTTACTCCGCTCATTGGGTCTCACGGGGACCAGAAACTTCTATCCTGGCTGGGGACATAAGATAAGACGCGTGTCTCTGCTTCTCTCCAAAATGTGGCTAAGAGAAACCAGGTGCGTGATTTATAACAAGACGGCCTTTGAGCGACTCAGTCCTCCAGGACTCAGGGTCAAACGAGATCAGGGGGGCGGTGGCCTGTGGCAGGGTCCCGAGGGAGGAGACAGGCCTGGCAACCGTTCATGGCTCACTCGGGCCTCCCAAGGCCCATTTGCGCCAAAAGCGTAAAGCTTCCCCAGGAGCCAGTGAAAGGCTGGGAAGCTGAAACTCAAAGAGGTATTTTGCAGAGTGTAGACACCAGTATCAAAGACGGGCTATTTGAGGAGTGAAGCCCTGCTTTTGGCATTTCTACCCGGTGCCATTTACCCCTAACTTTTTACTGGACAACACCCCATCACCCACCCTGCTGGGAGAAGCCGTGTTCTAAATAACCCAAAGGAAGGTGGTTTCCTTTCGCCCTTGGAATGCCTCACTGAGGCTACCGAGAGCCTCCCTAGGTAGTTCACCTGAAAGCCTGACTTCTCGAAGTGTGGTTGGTCCTTGGACCGGCACCCTCAGCATCACATGGGAGCTCCTTAGAAATGCAGACTCCCAGGCCGCACCTCACACCCAAGAAACTACAATCTGCATTTTTAATAAGATCTCCGGGTGATTCTTGAGCACATTAAAGTCCTGACTTCAACTCGTATTAAAAGGTTGGCATCCCGTGAGCCATGGGCGGTGAGAAGCCAGGTTCGGGGGTTGGGGAGAAGGGATTGGTAAGCAGGGACAAGCTTAGGAGGAAATGCTGGTCTCAGGATCTGCAGAGCACCCAGCTGCCCGATGAGAAACCACCAAGGAAGGGACTCATCGTTACTCACCTCTCTTCTCCGCCCCGTGCCCTTCTGCAGCCATTGCACACCAGGTGGTTTCTCTGACCCAGGACTTCACACCTTGGTGTCCTTGCCTTCGCTGTCTCCTCTTCCCGGAAGGCCCTTCCTCTCTGGTCTGTTCAGCAGCCTCCTAGTCTTTCTTCAAAAAGCGGCTACCAACTCACCCGCTCTTTGTCTTCTTCGTACCTCGTCTCTCTACGCAGAGACGTAGAGACGTAGAGACGTAGACGCCTGTGACGCGGGGTACATTCCCTCGTTTGTGTATCAGCTCTCTCGCTCAGCAGACTCAAATATCTATTCCGTGTCCCCCACATACTAGGACTAGAAGCTAGAGACTCCGACATAATGAGATACAGCTCACCCTCAGAGAGCTCACGTTCTAGATAGGGAGACAAAGGTATAAGCGCCCCTCTCCGGGGGGCACAGGAACAAAGGCATGCCTGGTATTGCCTGGGTGTCAGAAAATATTGTCACCTTTTGTTTACACATCTTACCCCCCCAACTAAACTACAGCTCTTTAAGGACAGGGACTGGGTCTTATTTGGAGTTTGAGCTAAGCCTCTACTGGTCCCTGAGCACATGAGAATAAATGTCTACATCTGGGGAGAGGGCAGAAACTCCGTCAGCCAGAACTTATGCGGCCAAGGCATGGTAGGACCCGAACTGGAGGCCTCCGGGTACATACTGTTCCACGCCATTTCCACGAATCCTATTTAACAAGGGATGGACCCACGTGGTCGCAGGAGAGATGTAAAGAAAAGACACACAAAGCAGGATCTCTAAAAGCTTAAGATCTCTTGGAGAAAATAAAGCCTCACACTCGTAAAACAAACAGAGAACGTGAGGAGATAAAATCTGATAAGTGTAGAGTTATCCGGGAAGATGGGAGAAATAATCCACTCAGGCAGGACTGAAGCAGGGCCTTGAAAGAATGTTGATTTGGGCAGGCAGAAAGGGAAAGGGAATTCCAGGCAGGGAAACACCCAGAGCAAAGGCTCAGAAGCAAGAAAGACAAAGGTATATGGAACAGAGGGTTCCGTCATGAAAAGAAAATGAGAGGCATGGATAGGTGGACAAAATGGCACCCAAACCCAGGAGGCCATGAACACATGATCTGAAAGTCCTGGGAGAGGCAAATCTCTGTTGTTTGCACCATCTACAAAATAGGAAAGGTCTCTGCTCTCTGAGAAAACTCTGAGTTCCCTTATTTTTTGATAAAGAAGGTACGTTTGGGAGTTGAGTTTTACAGAAGTGGCGATGGACCGCCTCATCTCCCTTGAGGAAGACAGACCACATTTGCAAACCAGCTGGCTAAGACCAAAGGTCAGTAGTGCTTAGAAACTGTGTTTATGCTTAGTAAGAGGATAACTGGTCTGTGTGGGGGCAAAACTTGCAACCTAAGGTTCTTTGGCTCTGAGTAACTAAGTCAGGGGCAGCGAGACCCCTCCCAAACACACACACACACACACACACACACACACACACACATACACGCACGGTGCTAGTATTTTATCAAACAAACTGCCAGTGTACACATGTAACCATATTGACTGGCCAAAAGGAGAAAAAGTGGGTGGCAAGGGGAACGAAGACAAAAGGGCTGGCGGAAGCTGCAGCCCTTTCCGGGAGGTACGTCTCCAGGTTCCCAGTGGACAGGCTGAAGTGTTTTCAGTTCTGGTAGCCAAGCTCTGAGGCTGCTAGCTTCTCTATTATTCATGGGTGGCCCCACCCGCTCTACTCCTTCAAGGCCAATTTCTGTTGGCAAAAGCCTGCGTACTTCTGGAAGCCTTTGAACATGGGAGCATCTGGTGTTCTAGGGACTTAAAATAGTACAAATTCAAATAACAAAACTGCTTGCTAAAAGGTCTACAACAAGGAGATCCAGCTTGCGTGTTTCCAGCAGCTCTCCCACCGTCCAAACGTGCCCCCTGGGAGCTGTGCAAAACCCTCCCCACAGCTCAGCTTCGGAGCCCTCTCTTCCTTTGGGTGGGATAGAGGGGTTCGGGGTGTGCGGGGTTCAAGCACTTCCTGCCCACAGAAATAAAAGGTAACGAGAGATGGGGACGGAATCATTAGAAGACAATCCAACCGAGGAGGAACTCATTGGAAGGGGATGGAGGGCCCACGCCAGGCACTGGCACCTAAACCACCTCATCTAGTCGCCACAAAAAACCCTCTGGGTCTCCATTTTATGTATCGGGAAACAGCCTCAAAATCCTGAGTCAACCAATTGCCATATCGAAGAAAGAACAAAAGGCAGAGCCAGGGTTGAACCAGGCTTGTTTGAGCTCGAAGCCCATTCCCTCTTCCATTTGCCTTCATGCTCCTGGATTGAATAGAGAACCGCCCGCAGGAGGAGGGCATGAGGGAGCAGGCAGCTCTTCCGATGGTCCCCACGGGGCCGTTATAGTTTTAGGCAAAATTAGTATTTGACAGCTGTGGATTTCCACTCTCAACCTTGACTTGAGGCCTGTGTATAAATGAGACATTTGCGGGGAGGTCGGGCTGAGAGACAGAAGGAGGCTTCCTCTTCCCCCTCCTCAATTACAGTTGTTCTACCCAGAATGGAAACCAAACTTTGAAGGAATCAACTTCCAGTTCGGGCACGTGGAACTCTGGAGGGGGCGTGCCCCCACTTCCCCGACCCCAGCGCCCTCCGCAGGAGCGTGTGGGTAACTGCACATCCCACCCTCCAGCTCTTACCCTAATTTATTCTCTTTGACCCAGAACGTCAGATGTTAAAATCACCATCCGTCCACCTAACTCTGTACCCCGAAGGTCCTCATCCTCTGCAGATAATATTTGAGGAAGCGGAAAGGGACCCCTTAGCCCAGGAGAGCATGTTACTTAATAGCCCAGAAATGAGATCACTTCCTCTCCATGAATCCTTAGGATATGAAAGAGTCTGTCCGTTCACTCTACTTATCATGGCAATACGTGTCACTTCTCTGATAGGTCTTGGACAGGATGCACGTATTGCAAAGTATTGACATCCTCCTTATTTAGAGCTAACAGGTGAGAAGGAAACATTTAACGACTCTTAGCCATGCTGCACAAGAACGAAAATGAGGCTACAGGCCTCCGAGTAGACACCCAAGAACAGTTGGTAAAAGAGAAAGAGGCAATAATGGGCGTGTAATGAGAGGGTCCTGACGTATGGAGAGTCAGGGGAATCCTTCAAAAATGCAGCTGCACTTGAGACTGGACCAGAACTCCACGCCCTGAAGGGCTAAGCGGGAAGGATGGGGTACAGAGAACGAGGAAGGGCCTCGGCAGTCGGAGAAAGGAGGCCTGAGCAGAGCCCAGGCTAGAGATGGGAGCCCAGAACCAAAGTATCTTTGAAACGAACCTCACTAAATCTTACAATGGTACCAAACGTATAGGGACCTCCCCCTTCCGACCAAGAGTTAACTCGGCGGCCGTCTACTTTTGGCAAACCAACAAGCTCCACTTTTGAAAAAGACAGACAGATGCCCAAACTCCACCAAGGATGCCTCCGGTGAGGCCCAGGAAAGAGCCACCAGCCATCCTGATACCAGCCAGGCCAACAGCTGCCGGGTTAAATCCTCGAGCCACATTCATTCCAACCCATTCACTCCAACCCATTCACTCCCACACTGTCCCAGGGCCAAAACTGGCCTGCAGTCACTTCAGTCTGAGGGACTCCTGACTCTAAATTCCTCACCACAGACTCCACTCCCCCCTCAGCCGGGGCATAAACAGGATGATTTCCACAAGCCACGTTTATTTAGGGGTAATTTGCCAAAGGAACCGTTTGGGTTGGTTTTGACTTCTGTGATTCTTCCCAGTAACCCATCCATGGAGACCAACATCCAAGGGGAGGACCTGATGGAATGCAGGAGGCCACTGCGGCGGCTCGGCCAGGGTCCCCAGGGCCAGTGTCCCGCTCCGGAAGGACCGCCGCCATGCTTCTCTCCATCGGAGCCCGTTCCTCCCGAGCTGTCCCGTCTTTCTGCCAGGTTCTGAACCCTCCTTCTTCAGCCTTTTGACCAATGAGGCAGGAAACCAACTGGGGTGGGGGCAGGGGTCCGGAATGACCAGACAGTGACTCGGGACACACAGAGGACAGAGTCTGTGCCACTGCTAAGGACAAAAGGAATTCTCCTTTCTTCTCAAAAGGCTTGCTCTGGTTTGGGGATTCCCCCAGCTGACTTTTCTTCAGGCGGGTTATTTGGGGCTGACCTCAGAGAAGGCCAAACTGGGTGCTGCAGGGGAAGGGAGGGAAAAAACAGAGCACATTTGTAAGTATTTTGATCATAATGGTTGCCATTTATTGAGCTCTCTCCATCGATCTGGCCCAATTCTGAATTTCACAAGCACTGACTCTTTAGATCCTCACCACCTGGGAGGGAGGTAGTCTTCTTCTTCTCACTTTAAGGATGAGAAGACTGAGGCTCAGAGAAGCTAAGTTACCTGCCCAGGACCAGCTAGCTTCTAAATCACAGAGCCAGGATTTGGACTCGCATCTGCCCAGCTTCAAAGCTTGTGACGTCAACCAGTATGCCATACAGCCTCAGAGAGGGGGACACAGGCGTGGTGCCCCCTTCACTGAAATAAATACGATCAATTCAACAACAACAACAACAATAACAACAACAACAACAAAATTGCAGGTTTATTGTTATCCCTGCTCCCTAATCGAGTATCACCTCTATACCTGAGGTCTCAAACAAATGGCCTGCGGGCCAAAATCTGTCCGGACGCTTACTGAACTTGGCACGCGGTCTTTAGAAATAACTTGACCAGCTCCTAAAGGCCTTTGAGTTTTGTGGCTTTGGCCTCTCATCCCCCTTGCTTTATTCAGTTCCGTTTCAAGAGGACAGAAGTGCTGTTTTCCAGTTTCAATGCAAGTACCTACACTGAACACGGGGAAGGTGGACCTCACAGAGTTTCTGCAGATCGTGTCGCCCAGGTGAGGACGCACTCAGCAGCAGCTACCATGCAAAGGTCATCAGCAGGTCTCTGAGAGGCCGGACAAGGCCTGGCAGGGACCGCAGCGTCACAGGGCAGTAGGAGGAGAAGGCCAGAGGGGTAAACATGACTACATGCAACTTCGGAGGGGAGCTACTGTTGCACTTGGTGGAACCAGGCCAGGTCCCTGACCTCACACTTCCTTGGCAGGGTCCTTCTCTGCCGCGATCATCTGGGAGTCATGTGTTCTCAGTGCTGCTGTGATGGGAACAAACGCGAGCAAGAGGCCAGCCTTTCTGGGCCCAGCAGAACACCACTCCTTTCATGGCCGGGGTGCCCATAATTAGTCTACAAATAGTACCGTGCCCGTCGCCAGCTCACCCCTTCTGTCCTTATTCCTACTCACTGCGCCCCAGTTGCCTTTTCTACGTGCTGTACTTCCCTGTGGAGTGGAGGAAAGGGAAAGAAGGAATCCGACTCCCTATTATTGTATGGAATGCAGCAGGCAGCCCTCCTGGCGATCAGATTATGTCCAAGCATCGTAAGTCACAGAATTTAAAAATGTAAGAATTGGGGCACCTGGGTGGTACAGTCGGTTAAGCCTCTGACTTTTGATCTTGGCGCAGGTCATGATCTCACGGTTCATGAGTTCGAGCCCCACATCGGGCCCCGGGCTGATGGTGCAGAGTCCTCAGTCTCTCTCCTTCTCTCCACCCCTCTCCCGCTGGTGCACGCGCGCTCTCTCTCTCTCTCTCTCCCCCAAAATAAATACACTTTTAAAGACTTTTTAAAAATAAAAAAAATAAAAAGGGAAGAACTGGAAGGGACTCTTGGATAGGAAGGAAGATCGCCACACAACGTTTGTCCAAGGATCTACAGTACCCTCCTCATTAGTCGTGTTTAACCTCCAATGAGGCAGGGGCACTTTGCTCATGCCTGATAAAGGTGCCTCTTCTCGCCACTAAAATCCATCACCGTTGGCCCTAGTGACGCTTAACTACTCGAGATTGGGTACGAAGGCAAGATTGGTCTTCTACCCAGCAGGGCCTCAGCCTTTCTGACTTCCCTACTACTTAGAAAGCATCACAGGGCAGGAGCCCTCGGCAGAGTCACCTCCCTGGGTGACCCAGCCATGCCCACCGACTAGGAGTTTGCCATATCCTCGCCAGCTCCTTCTCCAACCCCCGTCACCTGGCTCAGCCAGGCCCAGAACCACTCTCACCATGGTCATGTAGGTGGCCTCTGCCCTTCCACTCGATTCTTCTTCCTCAATCAGCTCCCGTGTGGTTATTGAGGAGTAAACATGTTTCTAGAGGGGGGAACGGGGGGAGAAACGGGATAAACGTTCCCAAAAATCGGCAAATGTTATATGCCAGAGAAAATGGCCATCTGCTACTGTTCACAGGGCATCAACACCAGAGGGTTATTGAGAGCTAGAAAATTATCGTCAATAATGACAATTCAGTCCCCAGTCTTCCCCCAAATTAAGAAAATTGGCTAGTCGGGGAAGAGCACTATTTTAACCACATTCTTTGCTTCAAAAGATAAACATCTTTGGATGGCCATTTAGGTAGCAGCAGGGAATCCTTATCTTGCCAGATTACTTGTACCCTGTGCTTATTTCCTTCTAGAGGCTTGGCACGATGGCACTGATCAGCAGCTAACTGCGGTTATCTCTTTGACAGGGTTTATGTGGCAGGAACAGCCCTCCCTGAATCTCACATCTGTGAGGTCAGTGGTAGTATTCCTGTCACTATTTGGGGAGGCGATGTCATCCAGTGATAAATTCTTGGGCTTCTGAGGCCCCAGCTGCGACAAAACCTACTCTTGGGTCACAAACAGGCCGAAAGATGGAAAAGTAAATACTCAAAGAGGAGTTTTTAAAGGAAGGAAGGAAGGAAGGAAGGAAGGAAGGAAGGAAGGAAGGAAGGAAGAAGGGAGGGAGGAGGGAGGGAGAAGGGGGAGGAAGAAGGGAGGGAGGGAGGGAGAAGGGGAAGGAAGGAAGGGAGGAAGGGATGGGAGGGAAAGGAGAAAAGGGGAAGGGAGGGAAGGAAGGGAGGGAGGGAGGGAGGGAGGAAGAAGGGAGGGAGGGAGAGGGGGAAGGAAGGAAGGGAGGAAGGGAGAAAAGGGGAAGAGGGAAGGAAGCGAGGGAGGGAGGGAGGAAGGAAGGAAAAAAGGAAAGGAAAGGAAAGGAAGTTCAAGGAAATGAATTCATTTCTCAGTCTCTAATAGCAATTACTTATAGCTCCATTACAAACTAATATGGAAGAAGAACTTCTTGATCCTCCTACTTGAGGTCCCTGAATGATTTCATCTGAACTGTTGACTCCTGAATTCACCACAATTCTCCCTCATGGCTCCCTCATGATGCCACAGATGAAGAAGCTCTTGCAGATCATCGGGTTATTTGGACCTTACAACAGGACAAATGGCTCTGAGTCCAGTGCTCCTTCCTCCAGCCCTACCAGGAGGCCCTGTAGCCCCACCCCACTCCCACCGCAGGGGCTCTCGCTCGCTGGCTTAATGAAGATTTCCTGAGCCCCTGCTCCGTGCCCAGCACCGGCCGGCATGCTGAGACATAACACTGAGGAAGATAGTTCGCAGAGGAATTGATGGCACCACCTGAAATGCTAGAGCCTTATCCACCCGGCCCCGCGCTGGGCCCAGCAGCAGAACGGTAGAGTTCTTCCCTTACCTCTGGATCAGGCTTCTGTACGTTCTCCAGGCTTTTTACCAGGGTTGTGGACGTTCCTGAGCTGCAAGGCATGAAAATCATGGGGAATTAACCGGCCAGCACTGTATGTTCAAGAGTCCCTGCAGGAGACCCCACAGAGCTTTGTGCAGAGGGGGACCTCAGAGGAGGAACTATTCTCTCTAGATGCCCACCGCCAGCACCAGTCAGCCTACCTCGAAACCTGAGGAGTGCATCTCTCTGATGAAGGGCAGGAAGGGATTCTGGAGATAGTCTGGGCTGAACAGCAGCGTTGACTTCCCTATTAACCTAGCTAACATCTTTCTGCCCACACACTTTCAAGTGAATTAACAGTGAGGGCCACGGGATTAGATTTTATCACAACCGAGGACTAGGGAGATGTAGCTGGACCAGCAGGGGGCGACAGAAGCTCAGCGACACCACACCCAGTTTCAAAGGGTTCCTGGCCATGGGGGGGGGGGGGAGGCAGAGCAGAATTGGCGCCAGAAACTCCCTGAGCGGCCAGCCCTGGCCCCTTCCCAGCCCTCGGCCTTTGATCTCTTGACCATCTGCCCTCTGCATCTGCCACTGAATACACTTCCTTTTTTTCTGCTCTGGCCTAGGCAAGAGCTAAAAAATAATAATAATAATAATAATAATAATAATAATAATCAGGGTTGAAGCTAGAAAAGAAACCGGATTTTTTTTTTGTCTTTAAGTGGAGGAAATATTTTTCGCATATTATCTGAGTATAAAGCTGTGTGTTCTCATTGTAAAATAATTCAAATAATAAAGAAACATAGAGAGGGGTGCCTGGGTGGCTCAGTCGATTGAACGTCCGACTCTTGATTTCGGCTCAGGTCATGATCTCAGGGTTCGTGAGTCTGAGCCCTGAGTCAGGCTCTGTGCTAACAGCACAAAGCCTGCTTGGGATTCTCTCTCTCTCTCTCTCTCTCTCTCTCTCTCTCTTTCTCTCTCTCTCTCTGCTTCTCTTCACCGCACATGCACACGCTCTCTCAAAATAAATAAATAAAACATTTTAAAAAACAAAAGAAACACAGAGAGTCGGAAATTGAAGTTCCAGTAAACCTCCCGCCCTCAGGGGACCCACCTTCTCTTTTCTCCCAAACAGCACCACCAATACTTGGGAATTATGCTCCCAAACTTTCTCAATACGGGCCTAGGGGCACTCACACAAGATATGTTCATTGCATGTAATTTTCTTTTTTTATCAAAATGAGATTGTATCATACATTCTGTAATACGGCTTCTGGGACGTCTTTCCATGTCGTCCCATTCGGGATTGTGCACCGTGTCGTTGAATGGAACACCTATGCGGTGACTCATTACCTTTCTGACCGTCACTGAGGATGATTTTCAGTGTTCGGTTATCACCCGTGCTACAGCAGCCGTGTTCACAAATCTCAGCATAGCCGTCTGCTTATTTCTTTAGGATAAGCGAGTAGACACGGAAGCACTGATTTCATTTGGTGGGAAACTGAGGCCCAGAGTGGGTAGGTGAGTTGACATGGGTGTCTAACTTTGGGCTCGGTGCCACTTTCATGCCCAGCGTAAAGACCCTTGGAGTGGCCAGCCAAGTTCAAACCGAGTCAGCGAGGCCCCGGGGGGAGGAGGTGCAAAGCCAGAAGGCACGCCAGCACCTTCCGTGGAATGGGTGTTTTACGGGGAAAAGAGACTCAGAAGCCGGAACTACTTAGCCTGAATGGGGGCCTTTGCCCGTGGGCAGCATTCCTACAAGACAGCCACAAGACTTCGTCATCAACACTTGGGGAAATGCGGGGTGGGGGGCCGTGGGCCTGCCAATGGCCAATGAAACACTGCTGCTGGGTCAGAGCACCAAGATCTGCACCTCTAGGTGAAGTGGATATCGCGGATAATCCAAAAACCATTTCTCTCGGGCACGGACTGGCACCATTATAGCTCTCGCAAAAGGTTTATACTCTTAATAATGCTCTCCTTAGGCCACCAGTTACAAAAGAGCTGGCAATCTTTGTGAAATACCAAAGCGAATGAAGAGGGTGTGGGGACGTGCAAGGGCTTTCTGGAGCATGGTGAGCAGGGGGTGGGGGTCCCTACCTAGATGACATCTAATTTGACAACCGCAAATGATTCTATTTTAAAGTAACCCCCTTCTGGGAAAATGGCACGGTCAGGGTGCTGTCACTCTCCCACTTCGGGTTAGAGGTACCACCAGCGTCCCAACCCAGCCCTGTACCTCGTATTCCTGTGGGTGTTCTTCACGATCAATATCAGAACGGGAAGCAGCAGGATAGTGCCACAGACAATCCCCACAATGATCACCAGCTGATTACCACCCAGGATCTCAGGTTTGAGGGCTGCTGGGGTCACCAATGCTCGGGAAAGGAGAAAAGCAATTCGAGGGTCTTAGTGTTTCGGGAAAAGAGCTGAGAGTCCCACAAGTTCTATACCAAGGAGCAACAGCCAAGTCAGGAAGCTGGGGGAGAAAGCCAGACTCCACCCCATGTGGAAACCCTGGGACTCCAGCGGTCCCCATTAGATGGAGAGCCGAGTCTGGCTCCCTTGCTCACCCCTACAGTATAGATCAAGGTGGGTGGGAGAAGAGAATAGCACCTTACCTACAGCAGAGTTTCCTTTTACATTAACAATTCTATCTTAAAATAAAATAACAGATGCTTCAGAGGCTGTAGATCTTTCTATGAGAAAGTGGTTGCTTTCAAAAGGATAGATGCTACAACACCCAGCCTCATAGTCAGAATGCCAAGTAAGGCCTTCAGGGGCACTCTTACCCACATGGCACCCCTCATTCATTTCCTCATGTCCCTCTAAATACATACGTAAACACCTCCTGGGTGCCAGATATCACTAGGCACGGAAGCTACAGAGACAACGCGTGGTCCCTAATCTCAAGAAGAGGGACAAACACATCGACAGAGAACCACAGCCTGCTCTAGGCGCTATGACGGAAGTCCACATG
Organism: Panthera uncia; assembly: GCF_023721935.1. Lineage (NCBI taxonomy): Eukaryota > Metazoa > Chordata > Mammalia > Carnivora > Felidae > Panthera > Panthera uncia. The sequence goes on along the minus strand of NC_064808.1, from coordinate 95,920,233 downwards.
GGGCACAGAGGGGCACAGAGGAAAAAGGGTACCCACTTCTACGGGGTGGCAGATGAGAATTCCTCAGCAAAAGTTTTCAAGTTTAAAACTCTTGAGGAAACATCAAGTTTGCTGGGCAGACAATATGGGGAAGGGTGGTGGAGCACAGTGTGTGCAAAGTCTGGAGGCCCGGCAGGATGGTACATTCAGAAAGTAGAAATCGTTCTGGGGGTCTGGTTCAAGGTCGCATTCGTGGGTATGGTGGAGAATTAGGCTGGATAGATAACAGAGTCCCCAGTCATGAAGGGCCTTGACTATCCCAGCCAGGAGTCTGGTTTTTGTTTCTGTAGACAGTGGAGAAACCACTGAAAGATTACAAGCACTGGACAGAATGTGGGGATCTGTGATTGACAGGATGGCACAGAGAGCCGCAGGAAGGATGAGAGCGGGGGCCGAGGATGAGAGCAGATACATGTTGGGGGCCTGCAGGCCAAGCCAGAGGGGAAGACAGCCAGAGCCTAGCATGGGACTGGAGAGAAGGCAGACCCAAAATCAGTAGCAGACATGACAGGACCTGTTGACCTGTTAGATTGGAGGTCATGGGAAAGGGAAGAATCAGGCACAACTCCCAGGCATCCGGCTAGGTAACCGTGTAGATGGTGATGGCGTTAACGCAGGTGGAGGAGATAAGCTGGAGATGAGCTGTGGAGACGTGTGCAGGGGCAGGTTTGGATATGTTGCGTTTGAAGAATTTGTGGAATATCTGGCTAGAATTTGGAAGGAAGGAAGGAAAGAAGGAAGGGAAGGAGGGGAGGAGGGAGGAAAGGAGGGGAGGAGGGAGAGGTAGGAAGGAAGGAGAGAAGGAAGAGATGGAGGGAGGGAGGAAGGGAGGAAGGAAGAAAGGAAGGGAAGGAGGGGAGGAGGAAAGAAGGAAAGGAGGGGAAGAGGGAGAGGTAGGAAGGAAGGAAAGAAGAAAGAGAGGAAGAGAGAAAGGAAGGGAGGGAGGAAGAGAGGGAGGAAGGAAGGGAGGGAGGGAGGAAGGGAGGGAGGGAAGAAGGAAGAGAGGGACAGAGGGAGGGAGGAAGGAAGGGAGGAGGGAGGGAGGAAGGGGGGAAAGGACAGAAGGGAGGAGGGAGGGAGGAAGGAAGGAAGGGAAGAAGGAAGGGAGGAGGGAGAAAGAAGGAAGGAGAGAAGGAAGAGAGGGGAGGAGGAAGGAAGGGATGGAGGGAGGGAGGGAGGAAGAGAGGAGGGAGGAGGAGAGGAAGGAAGGAAAGGAAGGAAGGAAGGAAAGGAAGGAAGGGAGGAGGGAGAGAGGTAGGAAGGGATGGAGAAGGGAGGGAAGGAGAGAGGAGGCAAGGAGGGAAGAAGAGAAGAAGGGAATCCAACATAATATTTACTGAACATAGAGAGGATGCAGTGTCCAATCCTACTCGGGTAAAGGCGGCTGAGGACGGGTGATTAGAGTATCATTAGTGATGTGAGGTAAGTAGAGGCAGGAGCAGAAGACAGGTTGCAGTGCACTCAGGAATTCAGTGGAGGTGACAGAGGAGACACCACACTCAGCCTCTGAGCAAGCTACTTGGCTAAGTCAAGAAAGAGAGGCACGACTGATTGCAGTGATGGTCGCACAACTCTGAATTTTCTGGAACCCCTGAGTTGCATGCTTTAAATGGGTGAGCTGTACGGTACGTGAGTTGTGTCTGCTTTAAGAGAGAAAAAAAGATACAGGGGCGAGCTAAAGTAGACGAGGACAGAAGGTAAGAGGAAGAGCTGAGCGTATTTATAGGCCGAGGAGCAGAAGCCAGTAGAAAGCACGAGGTTCCCGAGGGGGAGAACATGTCACCTGAGCACAGAGGTTCGGATCAGCCCGGGGCGGAAGGGAGCCTTGGGGGGCAGGACGGAGGTAAGGAGGGGGGCAGATGGAGGTAGGCCTGCGGGCGGGGAGGCCTTGGAGGTTGAGCGAGCCCCCACTAATGGCGTGTATTTCCTCCGTGAAGTGGAAAACACGACTTCATGTTCGTGAGGAGGTGAAGAAAGCCATTTGTCCTGCTTCCCTCTCCGGCTGGGAGCCTTTGCTGTTACAGGGAGGTGCTTCCATCGACCCAGATCTCTGGTCAGAGGTACCGAGCTGTGTTCTGGCCTCATTCACTTCCCCGCCCCCAAAAAACCGCAGCCAACCCCCAGCGAAGGGCTGTAGCGAAAGGCAAAGTCCACAGGCCACATCCTGACTGTTACCTGTGCTCTGGTTTAACTTTAACCCCTCACCGATCACCCTCTCCGTCCACACAATCGAGTCTTTATTCTCCCACATACCACTGGCTTTAATGCACAGGGTTGGCCAGAATACAGAAAACGCCTCTGTTTGGGGCTCCGGTCTCTTCCTGTTTTCTCTCTGTTCGGTGCTGTCTCTCCCCAGCTCAGGGTCATTTTCCCTCCCACTACGGAGCATACAGCACCCAAGTGAAAAGTGACTTCGGACACCAACTCCAATCCACCTCTGACCTCCTGTACCTTTCCATCAGCCTATCACACCGGCAACGAGTGAGTTCTGGCAGAAGGCGTGTGTTCACCAAATACCAGCTCCCTTGACCTCATACATCCTCAGGGCCAGAACTAGAGCGAGGCAAGCAAGGTGCCTAGGGCTCCAAATGCCACTGTCAAGGCCACTGAAGTCCAGGGCACAAGTGCTTGTAAGAGACAGACGCCCCCTGAAATTCTGCACCCTGAATGCCTCTCTGGCCTCACCCTAGTCCCGGCCATGCCCACCCGCTACGAGGCCCCCCATCCCTCCCCAGCCGAACGTCAGATACTTCGGGGCTCTTTCAGGATCACGTGCAGCACGGTGGTTTTCTTGAAGGTCAGGTTCCCCAGGTGGATACTGCAGGTGTAGCTTCCTCTGTCAGACTCCCGCACTCCTTGGAGCATGATAGACGCATCATTGCGGGAGGTGTCCCCCACCAGGGTTACACGGTTCTGGAAACGGCCCCGGTTCTGGGGGTTCCCCACAGGTACCCTGAGTTTGGAGTGATAACGTAACATAACCTCCTCCTAGAAGGGAAAGGCAAAGTATGAGTTTGCAAAGACCAAGGGGGTCGGGGCATGGGTAAGGTTGAGTGGGGGGCTCTCAGGACGTGCAGGGCCCTGCGTGTGTGGGCAGTGAAATATCAGACAACATGAGGCCATGCACACACACAGGGGCACAGCCTGTGTCACTGTGAAGGACACCACCGAACCGTGAACGCCTGTCCCCTGGGCAGAAAAGGATGAGGAAAGTGGCACAAGAGGCCTTCCCTTCCCATAAAAGGAAGCACAAAGGTGCCCTGACTTCTTACGGCACTCCCAGTCGGACTTCCGACAGACCCTGGAAACACGTCTAAGACTAAATTCCAAATTCTTCCCCCAAACCAGCCCCTTCCAGTCCATCCCACTTTGGTAAGTGGCAATGCCTTCTTCCAGATGCTCCGGCCAAAAATCTTGAAGTCATCCTACTAAACTCCTCGCTTTCTTAAACTCACATGGAAAATCCCTCAGCAAATCCTGTCACCTCTGCCTTGAAGATATATCCCAAATCTGGCCATTTCTCACCTCCTCCATGGTTACCATTCTGACCCAGGCCACCGCATCTCTCACCTCAATTCCTGCAATAAGCTTCCTTACTTGTCTCCCCGCTTTCTCCAAACTGGTCTATTCTCAGCAGATGAGCTCTTAGAAATAGAAGTTAAGGGGCGCCGGGGTAGCTCAGTTGGCTAAGCGTCCAATTTCGGCTCAGGTCATGATCTCATGGTTTGTGGGTTTGAGCCCCATGTCAGGCTCTGTGCTGTCAGTTCAGAGCCTGGACCTGCTTCAGATTCTGTGTCTCCCTCTCTCTCTGCCCCTCCCCCATTCACGCTCTGTCTCTCAAAAAATGAATGAACGTTAAAAAAATTTTTAAAAAGGGGCGCCTGGGTGGCTCAGTCGGTTGAGCGTCCGACTTCGGCTCAGGTCATGATCTCGCGGTTTGTGAGTTCGAGCCCCGCGACGGGCTCTGTGCTGACAGCTCAAAGCCTGGAGCCTGCTTCGGATTCCGTGTATCCCCGTCTCTCAGCCCCTCCCCTGCTCATGCTCTGTCTCTCTCTGTCTCTCAATAATAAATGTTAAAAAAAAAAAAAAAGGAAATAGAAGTTAAATCATGTTATCCCTCTACTCAAAACCCTCCAATGCCCCCTCCCATTTCTGCTAAAAGTACAAGGCCCTCCATGATCCGCCCCGCTCCATTTTCCTCTCTGATTTCATCTTACACTTTTTCTTCACTTTACCTCTTCGGGTCACTTCACCACTTCATTCCAGCCACACCGGCCTCTTTGCTCTCCTTGAGTACTGGCCTCAGGGCCTTTGTACTTTCTGCTCCCTACGCCTGGGGCATCCCTCCCTCTCAAAATACACATGGTTCACTCCCTCACTTCAAATCTCTGCTCAAATGTCATCTGTTCAGTGAGGGCTCTCTGACCACCTATATACAGTAAGAACCACAAACGTCTGCCTTCTTGTTCTTCATAGCTCTAATATCTGACATAGCATGTATTTGTTTCCTCAGTATTTTACTGCATATCTCCCTTGATCTTGATCGTAAGTCTCCCATCAGGGCAGGAGCTGTGAGTGTTTGCTACATAGGTGCTTAAAATACCTGTTAAATGAGTAAGTAAATACCTGTTAAAGGAGCCTGCTTAGGATTCTCTCTCTCTCTCTCTCTCTCTCTCTCTCTCTCTCTCTTTCCTCTCTCTACCCCTCCCCCACTCACCCTGTCTCTGTCTCTCTCAAATAAATAAACTTAAAACATTTTTTAAGGCTTTTAAGAAAAGGAAATGGGTATACGGATACAAACATGGATGCGAAACCTCTCTGTGTTTTGAATTCACAGCTCAAAAGGCTCATTCTCAACATATTTTCTGCTGTGACTCACTTAGCAGTTGACGTCTAAACGCACGACAAGCTCCCAGAGGTGAACCTGGGGCCACATGTAATTCCCCATATGCCACCGTGATGCCACACTTCCAGGCCCACTCAGACGGCATACAGGAATCGAGTGAGTACAAACGACTTTTTAACAGAGGTGGCTGGGAATATGTCTTAGTTTAGAAAAGATAGATCTTTTATAAACTTTGCACCTTAATTTTGATTAACAGTAACCGACCTGGGATATCCCCCGCAGTGCACCTTGCCCCACATGTACATCAGCAGGCACAAATGACGCCTATGGTCTCGTGAACTCCCCTGTTGCTTGCACGCAAGTTCCCATGAACGAGTCTGCGCGTTGGCCCCCAGGACCTACTAATGCCAACGCCTGAAGCACCCATAAAGACAAAGAAAATTCCCTCCATCCCAGAAGTGGGGCGGCGGGGCACAGAAGAAAACTTATAAAAATAACCGAAATAAAAATAAGAATGCAACGATTCTTATGCCCAGACCGGAGCTTAGAGACAAGGCCACCAAAGTCAACCCCCCTCATTCTCCCATGGACTCTACAAAGAGAAGGGAAAAGAGGAAGGAAACTAAAAGGCAGTGGCCAAGTCACGTACAAATGCTTTGCACAGACGATCTAATACATGTGTCCCCACGGCCCTAAAAGCTGAGCAGGCAGCAGCAGCAGCAAGAATATCATCCTTCTCCTCTTCCTCATCTGCATCAGAGCCATTTTTCCCACCAGGAAGCTAAAGTTGCCCACAGCCAAGTGGCTGAGCTGAGGCCCAGTTCTGACACGCTCCAAAGCCCAAGCCCTGCAACGCCACCACACGGCACCCGCTGCCCCGATTGCCCCTGCCCCCACACCGTCCTGACGCCATCCGCCAGGGGCTTCGACAGCACAGCAGTGGTTCCTTCTCCTTTACCTCGGCATGCTCTCCTGATGAGAACGTCCAGTCTACCTTGGTCATGCGTTTCTCTCCTGTGCTCTGGAGAACACAGCCCAGCTGAGTCGAATCACCCACATGGGCCATGAGCTCTGGGGATAAAATGGTAACTCAAGTCAAACCCAAGGTATAATCTACAGAAGTCAAAGAACTTCCAGAAGAGATCATGTTTAGCCAAAGATCCTCAGCCATAAAATCAATGCCACCCCCAAAACCGCACACATTCACTCCGCAGATGAGCCAGCTGATCCCGTGTGGACAAAGCACTCAGAGGCGTCTCACTCACCTGACACCCCGCAGCTGAGAGAATACCCGTGGCTACCCACACACGTCAACTCTGAGGGGTCTTCAATCTATGGTAAACACATTCTGATTCCCTTTAATTCCCTGCTCCTTCCCCTTTTCCAGAATTTCTCTCCAGTCCCAACTCAACTTCAGGTTTATACTAAAGAAAGGACAGACAATCTTGAAGCCCCCTCTTTCTTTCTTCTTTTTTCGAAGCCCCCCTCTTTCCGATCACCAGCTTAGAAGCCCACATCTGCCGAACATAAACAGGAAGTGGAAAGTTATATAATTCTCATGCTTATACATAACCCACTGGCTCTTTGAGCTGAAAAACTGAATCACGGGTGACTTTCTTCAATTTCTTTCCTTCTTTTTACAGGTTGTCTTAGGACTGGCTTAAGACAGCTCTGGCTATGGTACAGGTCACAGGACCGCTTGCTAATTAGGCCAAGACAATAGACAGCTTTTCTCTTGGCTTGTCTTTCTGTTTTAATCCCTGCCCCCACTCCCCCAACAGATTCCCTTGCTTCTGGCTTCCCAACTCCTAGACTCTTCTTTCTGCTTTTTTATACGCGCAACTGACCCCATCATGTGTTTACTGCGTAAATCATTTCAAGGGGCCCCTGGAAAAAAAAAAAAAAACTAGCAAAATGATTCTGATTTTTCAAGAATACGCTACACAAATCAACCCCAAAGTCAGTTAAGAAATGAAAGGCAGGATGGTGTTTGGGGAGACACAAGCCTAGGGCTTAACTGGACAGAATTCCTTCAAAAGAGCATTAAGCAATGCTCATGAAGGAGCGAACGTGGGGCATAAGCCGACCTTTTCATCCAAATTGTTGCTCTGGGAGAACATGAACTTCCTGCCCAGCAGGGGAGATGCACAATAGGAGGAAAGCAAAAGAAAATATTCTGAACTTGAAACTCTATGGAGGGAGTCATTTTGAAAGTAACAAAAATTCACTCCAAAGAAGATGGATAGGGATGGAAGGTCCCCCTAAATCCAACAGCACATTAAGAGCTGAACTCTATTTTTTAAGTTTATTTATTTATTCTGAGAGAGAGAGAGAGAGATGGCAAGTGAGTGGGGAGGGGGAGGCAGAGAGAAGGGGGGGTGCGGAGAGAGAGAGAGAGACAGACAGACAGAATCCCAAGCAGGCTCCGCACTCTCACGAGGAGCCTGATGTGGAGCTCCAACTCACCCCGTGAGATCATGACCCGAGCCGAAGTTGGACGCTTCACCAACTGAGCTCTATTTTTAAAATGCAGTAAATATAACTGACCCATTCTGCACCTTTCATTGCACCAGGCATGTGCCAGACACGGTGTATGTAACATATCAGCCAGTCATTACAATATTTTGAGATACGCACTATCATTTGCCCATTTTCAGAGGAAGAAGGTGGAAAGCGCCCAAAGGCACACGGCCCATAAAAGGCTGAGCAAGCACACACCCCAGACCTAAGTGAAGAAACGCACAAAAGCTCTCACTCACTGTACCGGGCCCCCTCACGTAAGTGGAAGGATGGCTGGTTCTAGAGCAAAAGTACAGGAAGTTAATACTATTTTTGTTTGCAAGAATACTGTCTGTGATATTTAAAATAAAACCTATGAGGAAAAAGGAATTGAAGGAGTAGGATCATGGAAAAAATTCTAAATGGTAGCAGGAGCATAGAAAAGTTATAAACTGAGGAGTAAACTCTGTAGAGCAAAGTATAGATGACTTCACATGGGGGAAGACAACCTCCACCAAGCAAGCTGGACAACTTTCCAGTGGCCAGCAGGCAGATTTTTAGGAGTTGGCTCTACTCCCTTTCCGGCCACAAGGGAAAAATAAATACAGGTTGCTCCACTGGCTACGGGGGAAATATCTGACAAGCCCTAAAATTGTTCTAGCCTGTGTCCATGGATTTCCCAATTCTGAAATTGGCTCCTTTTACTTTATGGCCTCTGTGTCTCTTCAAAGAGGGAAAAGGCTCCTATTTTATAGGCTGTATTTGTATGGACAAGCATTTGGGCATGGCATCAGAGGACAAAGCAGAAAGGAGTAGCCCAAAGATGATCCTTGGGGAAATAGCTGATTCATTTCCTTTCTGGAGAACTACAGCTTTGAAATCAAAAGAAAAACGTCAACTGAAAGAAAGTAGGGGGGCGGGGCGCCTGGGTGGCTCAGTCAGTTAAGCGGCTGACCCTTGATTTCAGCTCAGGTCATGATCTCATGGTTCATGAGATCGAGCCCCTCATCTAACAGGCTCTGTGCTGTTAGCCTGGGATACTCTCTCCCCCTCCTCTCTCTCAAAATAAATAAACTTTAAAACAAAAAAGAAAAGGAAAACAAGTAGAAAAGTTTAGGAGGGAGGTCAGAGGCCACCTTCTACAATCCCTTTTACAGCTCCAGTTTTAGAAACAGGATTCCAAGCGAAGGGTGCTAATTCCAGAATTTCATTCATTCGACAAATGTCTGTTTGTTTTAATTTTTTTTAAACATTTATTTATTTTTGAGATACAGAGAGAGACAGAGCATGAATGGGGGAGGGGCAGAGAGAGAGAGAAGGAGGCACCGAAACGGAAGCAGCCTCCAGACTCTGAGCTATCAGCACAGACCCTGATGTGGGGCTGGAACCCACAAACCATGAGCTCATGATCTGAGCCGAAGTCGGATGCTCAACCGACTGAGCCACCCAGGCGCCCCTCGTTCGACAAATGTTTATCGATGGCCTACTCTGCGCCAGGCAGGGGGTCCAAGGCTGGTCAGAGGACAAAGAATACAGACCCAGGTGAACAGGGAAGACACATCTGGGCAGGCGTGATGGGCATCACCAAAGAGGCCCACACAGTGGGCCTAACCAGCTGGGGGAGGAGAGGAGGTCCAGATTCTAGCAAGCTTTCCCGAGACCGTAGACTCGTCCCTCAACACTTTGAAAGAATATATTTAATTCTAGGGTTTTCAAGGTTTTTTTTTAAGGCAGCAGAATTCTTTCTTCAAACAAAATCTTCTCTGGCAGCCCAATGAATAAAACCGGAGAAAGAGAAAGGACTTTGGTTGCAGTTGGAGGCCTGAGGTCCTATTAGACCGGATCCTCTATTAACCCCTGCCCTGCTCTCACCCTTTGCGCAGCCTACCAGGTTCCTTGGACCTTCAGGGTTCTACACAGCACAGTTTGAACACCACCAGTCTACTGAAGCCACACCCTCCATTTACAAATGGGAAGATGAAGTCCAAAGACGATACCGAGATCCTCTCATTTCTTTTCTGTCCCCTAGAACGCTTACCAGAGGAACCTACTAAATATGGACATGGCGTCACTGAGGATAACGGACGGGAAGTACCACCAGGACAGAGTAAAAGGAATAGGGACTTTGATGTCAGAGGCTCCAGGGCTTAAGTACTAGGTGCGCCATTTAATAAACATGCGTCCTTAGACAAGTCACATCTAAGCCTCTCTAAGCCTCAAGTTAATTCATGTGTAAAATGAAAAGACCAATATTTCCTCCACGGCATTTTCATGATGATGGGACACATTTAAGGTGATAATAAAATTACCACTGTCAAGATTTTTCTTTAAAGAACACCAATTACCGGGATGCCTGGGTGGCTCAGTCGGTTAAGCGTCCGACTGCGGCTCAGGTCGTGATCTCACCGTTCGTGGGTTCGAACCCCCACGTCGGGTTCTGTGCTGACAGCTCAGCAGCCTGGAGCCTGCTTCCGATTCCGTCTCTCCCTCTCTCTCTCTGCCCCTCCCCCACGTGCAGTCTGCCTCTGTCTCTCTCTCAAAATTAAATAAACAGTAAAAAAAAATTAAAAAGAAAAAAAAAAAAGCACACCAACTATCGCAGATTCACTCTGTGGTAAGTGTCTAGACCAAAGGCTGGCATTTGTTCAACAAAGTCGGTTCCCTGCCCTCTTCGCACATCAGATCTCTTGCCCCTTCGCCCTTCTCTAGGTAAAGCATTCGCATACCTTTGGTTTCTTCTGGTAGAACGTGCAACACCACCGCTTTCTTGAACACCAGGCTCTCCATTTCAAGCCGGATTTCACAAGTGTAGGTTCCCTGGTCGGCCTCTTCCACATTTTGGAGCAGGAGAGAACCATCGCTGCGTGAGATGTCTCCCACCAAGCGCACACGGTTCTGGAAGCGCCCCACAGGCACGCTGAGGTTGGCGTAATAGTATAGCACGTAATCATCCTGGAGGGCAACACAACATTGGGGGGAACATCTAAAGTCACGGGCACCAGACCTAGGAGCCTAGATGCAAAAGACCCTGTTCTGTGGAGGCAACGGCATCATCACCATCGCCATCGTACCTGTCATCATCCTTGTCCTTATGATTAAAAAGTACTTGGTGCCGGGTAACACTGTAACTTGAGCAAGGCCCTGTGCCTTATTTCACGCACAAATGGCGGACTATGGTCCACACATATCCATTTCTTACAGTCTGAGGTAAAATGTAACATCCACTCTGAAGGTCACTCTGGGGACTCAAACTCACAACTTTTGAACACCTTCTCTCATCTCCACCCCGTTTTCCGCTATGGCCCCTGGATTCAAGGGCATTCAAAGCCTTGAGGCAATCCCCCAGACCGGTAGTGGTGCCGGTCCCTGGCATGTTGGCCATCACTCCCCACCCCCCCTTCTGCCCTCTTCCAGGCAGCATATCATACAGCTTGAGACGGAGTCATCATCACGGACTGGCTTGCAGGATGGGAAGGGGAGCCCTGGGAAATTCTTATTTCTACGTACACCATGGGCCTATCCCTCTCATAATACAAAATACTAACAAAAATTTGAGCGAGAAAAGTATTAAAGGAATAACATGCTATGAGCTACATAAAGAGTATTTCGTTTGTACACTTCGGGACCTTACCGTTAGTAACACGTTACTTAGGATAGATTTCACAAATGATCCTAACATACAGGTATCTCTACAGAATCTCTGACGGGCTGTATACACTATTCCCCACTCCAAAGAGCGCCCATGAAAGACCCCCTCTCGGCCATGCTTCATCTTCTAATCCCAACACCTGAAGCGGCCATGAAGGAGAAAGAGACGATTCCCCGGCACATGAATGGGGCATGGAATGCCGAAAGGATCTGGTCCTCTCCCCGCCAAAAAAGATTATTGTGACATCATTCTTATGCCTCTTCTGTCTAGACCAATGCTCTCACCCTTGTCAGCCCTCCCAACCACCTAAACTACTCTACAAAGGGCAAACATCGAGAAAAGAAACAAAAAGAACTTCATGGGCATGTCTCTCATTGCTTCTCAAGGACTCAAAAGGTAAGCATTACCATTATGATAATGACTTTCATCGTCACAGATGAGGAAGCTGAAGGTCAGTCAAGTGGAGTTACTGGCCCAGTGGGTCGCACGGCCAAAGGGCCGAGCAAGGAAGAGGCTCAGTTCCGACAAGCTTCAGAACCCAAACTCTGGCAACACCACCTCATGGCACCTGATGACCTGATTCTCCCTCTCCCCATGCTGTCCTCACACCATTGGCCAGGGGTTTCTACCACAGAGTTGTATTTACTCCTTGTTACCTTGGCGTGCTCTCCCGATGAGAACATCCAGTCTACCTTGGTCACACGTTTCTCTTCTGTGCTCTGGAAAACACACCCCATCAGGGCTGAATCACCCACATGGACCGTTAGCTCAAGGGAGGAAACAATCAAGTCATTCAGGCCCAGGGAATAATCTATAGAAGCCAAAGGCAAGAGGAGACATCATTTAGACAAATACCCTCAACCACAAAAATCAGTATTAATCACTAAGTACTACACGTCTTCCCTCCCCAGATGACCCAACACAGACAAAGTACTCAGAGGCCCCTCACTCAAACCAGCAGGACACTCCCAAGGGTAAGAGAAATACCTTCTAGTTATGCACATGCCTCAAGTTGGAGGGGTTCTGCAATCTTCATATTGCAAAAATGCAAATTGATCCTGTTCTCCTAGCTGGTCCCTTCCCTGTTTCTGGAATTCCTTTCTCCCAGCTCCTTTCTTTCCTTCTATTTTTTAAGTTTATTTATTTATTTTGAGAGAGAGAGAGAGAGAGCAGGGAAGGGGCAGAGAGAGAGGGAGAGAGAATCCCAAGCGGGCTTCACGCCCAGCGCAGAGCCCAACGTGGGGCTCGATCTCCTGAACCATGAGATCATGACCTAAGCAGAAATCAAGAGTCAGATGCTTTAACCGACTGAGCCACCCAGGTGCCCCTCTCTGAGTTCCCTTTCAGGGAAGCCCTGACGTTCTCCTTCCGGGTCATGCATTTAGACACCCACAAACAGGAAATGACATGTCTCCTGCTCCTAGTTTCCCATGGGTTCCCTATCTAAAAAGCCAACTCACAGGTATTCTTTGCTTCCCTCCTCTTTTCCTTTTCTTTAGTTCCCTTACAAAAGCTTCTCTCTGACTTTGCTGGCTGATTCTGGCTGTCAGTGCAGGTCCTTGTAATTAGACCAGCACGAGCACGGTTCTCCCCTTTGCTTTTTCTTTGTGTCTGTCTCCACCCCCGCTTCCCACCCCAGCTTTGCCGTCAGCCCCGGCTTTTCAGATCCCAGGTGTTTATGCACAGGCACCACTCCGCTATCTATATATCGCTCAAATCACCTCTCTTTTCATTAAAAGAGGAAACCATTACACGGCTCTTTCCATTTGCACAAGATGTGTCCTGTGTGGAGAGACAACATTGAGCAAGACCCCTCTAGGTGCTGGCCAGTTTCTATCGAGGAAGAGCCAAGTGAACACGTATGGGAATAAACAGAAAATGTGCCAGTCTTTTCATGCAAGCTGTTGCCCTGAGAGAAGAGGGTTAACTTCCTGCCCAACAGCAGGCGCGCACAGTAGGGAAGACGGAAAAGAAAACATGAACCCTACACCCTTTGGAGGGAAAGTATTTGGAAAGACACCAAAATCATCTCCAAAGCCGATTTGGAATTTTCCTGTAAGGAAGAACTGAGCAACTTCACATGCGCTTAAAGGTGTTCTTATACCTTTAATTTAATTTAATTAGTTTAATATTAAGCTAATTTCATTTAATATTAAGAGCGCCCTATGTAGTATTAAGTGAAGGTTAGCTAGAAAGCAGAGGCAGCCGCCAAAGCGACGAGAAACTGACACCTGACGGGTAACCTTTGTAGAACAACGGATGGAGAAAATGAGACTTTCTACAGAGGAAAAAGCTCTCTGCAAAGAAATACAAAATGCCCTGATGCCACCGCCTACGGGGCTGAATTGTTAAGTCTCTGGCTGGAAGGGCAGAAATCTGCAGGCTGCCTCCTGTGCCTCTGAGGAAATGTCTAAAGAGCCTCAGAACATGACCAGCCTGCATGGTTCTAAAAGCTTCTCTTAAATACATACCATTTTCGTGTGTGTGTGTGTGTGTGTGTGTGTGTGTGTGTGTGTCTGTCTGTCTGCATATTGGTGCACATTCTCTGTTTCCTGGAATTAGAGCAAAGGCAGTTCTTATGTGCACGTTGCTGAGTCAGTGTTTAGGTTACCATGCACAGCTAAAAAACTAATAATAAAGAGGAAAAATAAGAGACTATGAGAGCAAAGCACCTTAGTCATTCATTCTTCCTACAGAGCTATCCCCATGGGATAAAGAGAAAAGGCAGGGAGAAGGATGCCTGCGTGGCTCAGTCGGTTAAGCATCCGACTCCTGGTTTGGGCTCAAGTCATGATCTCACGGTTTGTGAGTTCGAGTCCTGCAAGGGGCTATGTGCGGTCAGTGCACAGCCTGCTTGGGATTCCGTCTCCCTCTCTCTCTCCGCCCCTCCCCCCTCAAAATAATAAAAATAAGCTTTAAAAAAAAAAAAAAAGAAAAGGCAGGGAGAAAGGACGGACAACTTAGAAAGAAGACACGAACTATACACAAGAAGCAGCCCAGAGCACAGAAGTTACATGAACAGGAGACTCCAACCCGACCTGAGGGCCAGGGGCCGGGGCCGGGGCCGGGGTTGGGGGCTGGGGGGCAGGGGGGGGTGTGTGGCATGGTTCAGAGGAGGTTTCCAGAAGGAAGGAAGCTTAAGGAGAAACCTGAAGGATAAGGAAGCTTTAGGCAGGCTCGTTAGGGTAAGGCGGGGAGAGAAAGTCCTGGCAAAAGAAACTACCCCAAATTGTGAAAGAGCTCAGTGCATTTGAGGAACCACAAGAAGGCTGGTGTAGCTACAGCAACAGCAGAGTACAGGGATTCTGGGACTCTCTTCGGTAATTTCATTTCCTGATCTGAGACTAGCTGTGTTTTTAAGGTCACGATTTAAAGCGCAGGAATGCCAGAAATGTTCTTCGTACCACGTCGGAAGGTCCTAGAACACACAATCAAGGACCCGAAGGCCTTCTGTTTCTAATAGAAACAGAGGAAGATTCAGCTTTCCAAGAAAGAGTTTGCTACCTAGCTTCTAAAACAGCTGCTTCAGCAAAACCATGATGTTCCAGGTTAGGGTTTCCGTTTTCAGCAAACCAAAGGGAAATGAAAATCTATAAAGCCGGCTTTCGAAAACGCACGAGACTTACAGGAAATCAAACGCCCTCCTTGGTTCCTTGGTTTCTACTTACCCAGTAACACTGGCATCAGGAGGAGTTTCAGTGGGCAACACATGCTGCTCTCCAATTTTCCAACCTTCAGATAAAAGAAAAAAAAGATCGGAAAATAGCATCAAGAGAAGTTTGTTAACTTAACAAACCACTGTGAGTGCCTCTGTGGGCCAGTCTGTGCCTGAGGCACTGGGCTACAGCCCCGAACAAGGACAAGGTGCCACTCACCTGCAGTTTGCGAGTTGGGGGGGGGGGGGGAGATGGAGGGGGGAAAAAAAGAAGCAAGTGGATGAACAAGAAAATAGCAGATGCTAGAAAGTGCTGTCATGAAACAAAACAAAGCAGTGTTTGGAGAGTCGCTTGGGGGCCGCTTTAGATTGGCTGTACGAGAAGATTCGATGAAAATTGCTTTTCAAGAGGAAAAAAGCAAATAATTTCAGGATGTCCTTGAGATGACAACCCTGGCCATTCTACAACCTAAGGATGTCACATAAAAGATGACAGCTGACTCGGTGTGAGATTTTTGCCTATCTCTCCAACTAAATTAAAATTATTACTTTTAAACATATAGAGAATGTTCAGGACATGTGGGAAAGGAGCTACACAAATGAGAAAATTTTCAACCCAGTTAAGGCACTCACCGCATTCTGTGGCAGAAAGAAGCCGCATAAAATAGACATGGTGAGCTTTTTTTTTTTTTGCCCTCCCCTCCCCCCCACCCTCCACCTTTTTAAGCAAGGCAGCAGGGATAGAATGAGACTTGGACTGCACATGGGCAAAAAAGTACTTTTTAAGCATCTATATTATCTCTGTGGTATTAATTTCGCTGCGTCTACCAGCTCTGGGAAAGGATTCGTTGTTTTTCACCATGCCCCACAATTTTCTTAATGAAACAGAACACCAACTTCAGGGAGTTACAATCCAACCCGTTTTGGGTTCCCACCAACCGCTATGTCTGGGCTCGGCCACGATCCCTGCCCCCGGAACATCCCGCCATTAAAAGAACTCTACCTAGAACCTGCTAGGAGGAAAGCTGTCTTTGTGTAATTCCATCACAGAACCCCACCCAGCGCTGGTGGGAAGTCCACATGTTGTGGCCATTTTAACTTGTACACAACGATTACCTAAGAGATTCCTTACCTGCGATCTAAACAACAAAATCCTCCATCTGGAAAATCAGGGTCAAACTGTTCAAGGAGGTCCTACCCTAGGTCCCACTTATGCAGAGAAGTCAGTTGACCTTGCGGAACCTCAGTTTCCTTGCCTATAACATGAGGACAATAATGCAAGGATCAAACAGGATGATGTAGATAACAGTGCTTCGAAAAGTAGAAATCATTACCACATAAGATCCTGTTTCTCATAACCTAAAAATCAGATAGGAAACAATTTGTAGCGCCGAGAGAGATTTGGGTTCTGAGCGTCTACATTTATAAGAATGGCAAGTGATGAATCAGAATGAACTGGAAACTCTTTTAAGTTTCAATTTTTGAACCCCATCACGATGTAGATAATAATTACACTGACTCAGATATACCAAGAGTCATACTAAGTTTCCCCCAAACACCTCTGATAAAAACACAGATCTCTCTCAAGATAGCAACAGCTGTCTTCTGGCTCCACGACACCCATCCCACCCCCCCCCTCCCCCCCCACACATCCATGAAAAAGAGCTTCCTTGAGAGCATGCGTCATTGTAATTCATCATATCTGGGATATCTGAGATCCCTGAACGTTCTGGCTGAATTCCTCTTCAGGGAGTTGGTTGTGTTCCCTCCTCTGTCCAGCAAACTATTCTTGTACATTCCCCCAGAGCAGTGCACCCTCTGTTTGGAGGAGGAACAGTTGATTTACAGGTCTAACACCAAACCCCACCAAGTCTAGATTCTCAAGAAGGACCATATGTTCCTGTTTACGAGTGTCCCAGGCCTGTGCTGCAACACCACTAAAGTGCCTGGCATGTGCTGGGTGAGTGCAAATAGCTGCCCAAATGACCACCACGTTGAAACCATTCCCTACATTCCCTACAACTCGGGCCATTCTATCCTGAGGACACAGGTGATCCCAAAGAGACTCTGAACCCCGTCACCAAACTCTAGTCACTCAGAGCCACACCCAACCGTTTTCAAACAAATCTTAGGAAACGTGCAAATAATCTGATGAATACAAGAGATCAATATTTTTTCACTCATATGTAGATCTTGAGAAACTTAACAGAAGACCACGGGGGAAGGGAAGGGGGAAAAAAATAGTTACAAACAGAGAGGGAGGGAGGCAAACCATAAGAGACTTTTAAATACAGAGAACAATCTGAGGGTGGATGGGGGGTGGGGGAGAGGGGAAAATGGGTGATGGGCGTTGAGGAGGGCGCTTGTTGGGATGAGCACTGGGTGTTGTGCGTAAGCAATGAACCACGGAACCTACCCCTGCAACCAAGAGCACACTTTACACACTGTACGTTAGCCAATTTGACGATAAATTATATTTTTTAAAAAAAGAATACGAGATATCATTTTTGGTTCTAAGTACTCATATGCACCGGTAGAACTCCCTGTGAATGAAGAGAAAAGCAATGAGTTCGTGGAAAAAGCACGGATTTGAATTCCTAAAAAATTCTCTTCCTGGGTCAGACCTTCCATTAACTAATTCTTTGATCTCTGGGAAATCACTCAGTCTCCTGGGCCTCCTCCTTACCATTAAAAGATCGGACCTTTTCTCCCCCCTAGTTAATATAGGACCACGCCAGAGATCAGTAGTTACATATGCAATAATTCCGAGAGGGTTACATGCCAGGTACCGCCTGAACGCTCTACACGTTGACCCATGTAACCTTTGCAACAACCCTATGAGGTCTCCAAGACTGGGACGCTAAGGCACAGATTGGTGAAGTGACTTGCCCGATAACTCATAGCAAGCGGCAGAGCCAGGATTCAAACCCAGGCATTCTGGATCAGAACCTGTCCCCTCACTGCCCTGTACTGCCCCTCGTGTTTCTGAAAGTATTCCATGTTTTAGAGCAAAACTTCTCGGAACTTCATGTATCCAAACAAGATGAATCTGCTCCCCCAACTGAGTGCTTTTCCCGCCCACTTCATCCAGTGAACTCCTGTTCAGCTTTCAGATGTCAAGTCAGTGTGGCTTCCTCAGGGAAATCTCTCCTGAGCCACACTTACCAGGTCAGATGCCCAGCCACATGTTTTGTTTTGTTGTTATTGTTGTTTTAATATTTATGTATTTGTTTAGTTATTGAGAGAGAGAGAGAGAGAGAGAGAGAGAGAGAGAGAGCAGGGGAGGGGTAGAGAGAGAGGGAGGCAGAATCCCAAGCAGGCTCCGCCCTGTCAGCTCAGAGCCCACTGTGGGGCTCGAACCCACGAACCATCAGACCGTGACCTGAGCCGAAACCAAGAATCAGACGCCCTAACCAACTGAGCCGCCCAGGTGCCCCCACCTAGCCCCCGGCAAGCCACATGTTTTAATAAGACTATTTATCTTTCCTTTGGGGCATTTGTCATAATTTCTAATTATCTATTTATTTGTGGGCTTGTTTGATTAAAGTCTTGCTCTCCATGCTCACCTCCCAAGACTATAAGCTCTACTATCTGAACAATGAAGATCAGAATCTTATATATACAGATATATAATACACGCATAAAATGAATCTTGGTCTTTAGAAATCCAACCAAAGCATCAGATGCACCTTAAGCACCTTGATAATAGGATTCCGTTTAAATTCTCAACTTTTACCTCGCTTCTTCAGATCCTGACATCTCCTCAGCAGATGCTCTTAAGATAATTCTGCATGGTCAGAAATCTCATGTGTTGGCCAAACGTTTTGACCTGAGCTCACGGAGCTTTCACAATATAACTCCTGGCAAATATCTTCTATCACTCCCGGTGTGGGAGTGGGGGGGGGGGGCAGGTTGTAACCATCGGGATCACCTCTCTCATTGTTAACAGCGCAGAGGAAGGGTTACCCTTGGCACGATTGTGATAGAAAAACCTCTTCAGAAAAGGGACTCGTGACAATGAGACAACCACACAGGATGTGAAAATGACCCCCTAATGTTACAATATCACAAAACAAGATAAGGGAGAGGTGCTGCCTCTGAGTGCCAGTGCTTGCCCCCCGTAAGGACAACCAACCACTGAGCAAATAGACACCTGCACAGGCTTCCCTTACCTACCCCGCTCACCTCGCGATGCTAAGTCCCCTCGATTCACCCCTGGCTGTGCACCTCTGGGCTCTCATTGTTTTGAGGTATAGTTACCCACGTAACCCCTCTGAGGCATGAAGTTCTTGAAATGCATCCTCAGTTTTCCTTCCAAGACCGTTTATCCTACATTGGGCCGGGAGGTCACATGGCTCCTTGTAAGACAGTCTTGACTCACTGGTCAACCCTCTACCTGAAGGGGACTTTGGAAGTCATTACTCCCGCTCCCTCCTCAGACCAGGTTACACCTAAAGGACCCTACATCAGGCCTTCATGAGATCAGAGCTTTGCAAAGGACGTGATTGGTAAGGACAGTATAGCCTAGCTCTCTTGAGAGGTTTAAGTTTCTGACTTCTTAAGGTTAAATATTGGTCTGTCTAGGATTGGGGGAAGAGAAACAGTGAGGGACAAGTCCCGCCATGAGTTCAAGGGCAGCTAGTCACTGCTCTACCTAAAACCACAGGCAAATTATAAATGAAAGTCTTGTTCTTCATCATCATCATCATCATCATCACCTACTCTTTCATTAAGGGCAAACCTTACCCCTCTTCTCTCTGAGGATCTTAACAGAAGCAACTCTACCCCACGGAAAGGAAAAGTGCACCCACCAGGCTACCTTATACCCATCTCTTCCTACAGAGGTGGAGAGCCCTGTAAACGTGGCCATCAAATTAAAGCCTTCTCCTGAGAGAGCAAAGTGTGAATCCCTGCTTAAGAAATACGAAGCAATTGCTTACCCAAGATGAGGCGCACCGAGGGGAAGCCAAGCACTGAACTGCGCTACATCTGCAGTACCCAAGTCCGACTGAAGAGACTTCTGCCGGCACAGGAGGTCAGGCTCAGAGCAAACCAAATGCGTGCGTTCTGAAGTGGCTGCAGAGATGCAAACAGGAACCTCTAAATCAAGGTTCTCATTTCAGTTATCTGGCCCATGACCCAATTTTTATTTATATTTTCATTCTAAAAAGAAGATATATATTCAACTTACCGAGGAGAGCCTCATATTCCAGACCTGAGCAGGGGCTGTCTCCCCTTCTAGAGAGCTCTCTGAGGGTGGGGTCTTGAAAGGCATCAGGCACACATTCCCCAAGAGAGAAGTCAGCTACATGCAAACAAAGAACAAAAGATTTAAGATGAACACAGCACATTTTGCTCTGTTTAAAATACAGCAACCTCAAAAATAAAATAAAATAAAATAAAATAAAATAGATAAGACAAAATAAAATAAAATAAGACAAAATAAAATAAAATAAGGCAAAATAAAATAAGACAAAATAAAATAAAATAAGACAAAATAAAATAAAATAAAATAA
>NC_064808.1:95891992-95899929 GCF_023721935.1 Panthera uncia | reverse complement strand
TAAAATAAAATAAAATAAAATAAAATAAAATAAAATAAAATAAGACAAAATAAGGGGTGCCTGGGTGGCTCAGTTGGTTAAGTGTCTGACTCTTGATTCTAGCTAAGTCATGATCCCAAGGTCATGGGATCAAGCCCACAATGGGCTCTGAGCTGAGTGTGGAACCTGCTTGAGATTCTCTCTTTCTCTCTCTCTCTCTCAATCTCTCTCTCTCTCTCTCTCTCTCTCCCTCTGCCCCTCTCCTATGCTTGCTTTATCTACAATTTAAAAATAAAATAAGATAATAAAAGTAAAATTATAGGGGCGCCTGGGTGGCGCAGTCGGTTGAGCGTCCGACTTCAGCCAGGTCACGATCTCGCGGTCCATGAGTTCGAGCCCCGCGTCAGGCTCTGGGCTGAGTTCGAGCCCCGCGTCAGGCTCTGGGCTGATGGCTCGGAGCCTGGAGCCTGTTTCCGATTCTGTGTCTCCCTCTCTCTCTGCCCCTCCCCCGTTCATGCTCTGTCTCTCTCTGTCCCAAAAATAAATAAAAAACGTTGAAAAAAAAAAATTAAAAAAATAAAAAATAAAAAATAAAAAAGTAAAATTATAGCAACCTCTTTTGTTTTCTTCTCTCAACACATAGGTGCAATGTAGCCAGGCAATCACCCAACCCCTGCTTCCAAAGAGAAGCCTGCTCAGTCCTCCAGCTTACCATGTCGGTGTCCTCTGACCATGTGATATCAGCATTTCCAGAATGCAAGTAGCATTTTATTCCCCCAGAGAACCCCTTGAGTGATTTGGACGTCGTAGATAAGAACTCAAAGCTTCTTCGCTTCAAACTATCTTTTGCTTTTAAGTCACCACTCCAGCGGTGCCTGGGTGACTCAGTCGGTTAAGCGTTCGACTTCGGCTCAGATCAGGATATGATTCGTGGGTTCAAGCCCCGCATCGGACACTGTGCTGACAGCTCAGAGCCTGGAGCCTGCTTGGGATTCTGTGTCTCCCTCTCTCTCTGCCCTTCCCCCGTTCGTGCTCTGTCTCTCTCTCTCTCTCAAAAATAAATAAATGTTTAAAATTTTTTTAAAAAAATAAGTTGCCACTTCAAAATAAGTGTTCTCAGTTGTACACACCCTCAACCTTGGTTGGGTTGGCTTGACCTACCTACACATGGCCATCATGGTTTTTTGGAACTTGTCCTGTATCTTTTGAAAAGTTGTTGAATACTTGCTCCTCTCAAGGACTATGCTACACTGTTCTTTTTTTTTTTTTTATGTTTATTTATTTTTGAGAGTGAGAGAGAGAGACAGAGTGTGAGCAGGGAAGGGGCAGAGAGAGAGGGAGACACAGAATCCAAAGCAGGCTCCAGGCTCCATGCTGTCAGCACAGAGCCCGATGAGGGGCTCAAACTCATGAACCAGGAGATCATGACCTGAGCCGAAGTCAGTTGCTTAACTGACTGAGCCACCCAGGCGCCCCTATGCTACATGGTTCTTAGAAATAGTGTACTGGTAAGCCAGCAACTTACATAAACACCCACCACAGCCTATTTCAAGCCACCAATAGTTTAACAATCAGTTTGCAAAATTCCTAAAAATTTAACGATCAGCTCTTGCTGGGTGAACTGGCTCCAGCACCCCATTGAATCCGTGCAGGGTCTTGCAGGGGTAAAGCTTAGACGCGAATGGCTGCTTGATGCTGAAAACCACAACCTCCTCCCCTTTCACATGACAGCTCTCATTTTACATGTAGATACAAACCAGAAAGTAGCCAGACAGTGCAAAGCAGTTTATTAACTGTGATGTGGTAAAGATATCAAGAGTTACAATGTCTGTGCACATGGCCCAACAGTGCACACTCTCCTGCAAAACAAAACAAAACAAAACAAAACAAAACAACAAAAAAAACGCTGTGAAATGCAGCGGTTAACAACAGTCCAATGCAGGAATCGAACGAATGGAGCTGCCTCTTCTGGCAGCGAAGTTTCCAGTTGTGCAATTAAATGACAGTCTTGGTCCGCTCTCCGGGGGTCTTCCCGGCTCCCTTTTAGAACCGTAACTGAGTGACACGACAGAACGTTCAGATTGAGGATTTGGCCTCCAAAAATTCTCCTTAAACAGGAACATTCAACATTCCCTCTTGAAACACCAGCGCACGATTTGGGAGCTGCGGAGACCTAGTACCTTCTCCACGAAGCCTGGGGCAAGGGGACCCGTGGGAAACACAAAGCATTTCATAAATTCACATTCGATAACGGAATTGAGAGCTCAATGCACGAAACTTGTAAGATAGTGTAGCCCCGAGGAAAGCCTCCGGCAGCCAAAGAAAAATTCTGAAAGGCTTTTAACCCCCTCTGAAGCTTTCAGAATTCAATTCCCTTTCTAGACAAGGCTGGTCTTCATTCGATGTGTTCTGCATACAGAGCAGCGAAAAGAAAACGAGAGAGAGGGAGAATAGCACCTTAGAAGGTATTAAAAAGAGTATGTTTAAAAAAAAAAGTTATCTTTCTTCCATCTTTAAAAAAAAGGAACTGCTTTTTGCTCCTTTTGGGGGTGGGGGGAAGGCTGTAACCCAGACCTCAATGTAAGAGATAAAGAAGAACACTGACAGAAGCCTTATGACTGGTGCGACCGTAAACCCACGGAGACGACTAAATCCCCAGCCTACTCTCTTACCACGAAGGATGCTGTTGTTCGGTCACTTAAAAAGAAAGGGACTTGTTCAAATCACGATCGAGGCTACAAAATAACATGACCAAGTGGTCACACAGCACCCTTTACCTACAGTGACAAGCTTACTACAACTGGATTAATCCTCATAACACACCTGAAAGGAAATTACAAGAAACCCCAGACAAACCCGGTTCCTCAATTCATGAAATGTGGTTTTAACTGGGTTCCTGTCACATCATCTCTTTCTCAGACCCACAAAAAGTCTACCCCACAATTGGGTCTCTATCTTCAAATCTCCCAGAACCCAAATTATTTACTCTTGTTGCTCAAATATGTTTTCCCCTCTCTGCTGTGGTGTCAGAGTGTCTGTCACCAGGCTGGCCCCAGACAACCATATACTTGACAAACAGCCCAAGACTCTGAGGCTCAACCACTGGAAATAAACAGTCAACGTGTCTTTGCCTCTTTCACTTCCTTACGTGACCAGAGGTAAATCGTAATATCTGTTAATGAACCAGACTCTCTTATGTATGGACTAGATTAACAAAAGAGGCCAGGCCGAACCCATATCATAATTCTTAAAGTCTTTACTGATGACTTCCAGAACTAATGACCCAAAATTTTAAACATAAATCTTGGCAAAGTGATTTTTTGTGTAACATATGGGGCGTATCAGGCTGTAATATGGAAATCTCCCTAGCCACCTAGTGAAGAACCATGGGAAAACAAAACAAAACAAAACAAAAAACAAAGATGGGAGGAGGGAGGATAATTTTTGTCTCTCATAATCGAGAAGTGAACTCTATCGCTCTTTTACAGAGGACTATACTATCAGCCCTTCCGGACATGTCACACGTATTACTTAATGGCTTGTAGAAAATCCCATGTAAATTAAAATTTGAAATCAGTTGCTGCAGGAAAATGGAGGAAGCTGATATAAGGTACTGAGAGAATAGAAATGAGAAGTATAGACTATAGAGAAGTATAGACCTCACTTCCTTATGTCAAATACGACATAAACAAAAACAGTTTGTAAATACCTTGGTTCACTCATATTTGGCGCATTTTAGAACTCAGAAAAGTTCCGAAGAATAACAAAGGTCAAAAGATGATTTCTGATAAACATAAGCCTCGTTAAAGTAAATCCAACATTTGAACTCTGGAGTGGCATTTGTTAAAAAAAAAAAAAGAAAAAAAAAAGATGATTTCCTTGCAAATAACTGATAAAATATTCTATACATTTCCCCACAAAAAAAAAACCTTTCGAAGCTGCACCTAGCAACACAAAAGAAAGGGATCCCTCTACGTCACCGTTCCTTTCCTTAATTGGACACTGACGACACTTTAATACTTTAAAAACCCAGTCAAAGCAAACCATGGGCTCCGGGCCCTACCGACTCTGTGGAAATTAGAGTTCCGAGTCACCCAAACGCAACGGATGATGTCATTAAACCAATGAGTACATGCTGTGCGCTGATCCGCAGCTGAAAACATTCACGGATCAAATGCCAAAGAATACTTATCCCAAACATCTCGTCTCGTCGCACATCTGGACACTACAAGCTCCATTTCATTTTTTAAAAATATTTTGGCCTCAGCGGTGTGGCCAACATTTAGGATTTTCCCTCAAGTAACCAGAAGAAAGCACGTAACACGTTCAAGGGCAAAGGCAAAAACAAAAAGTTTCTTTCTATTCAGGAAGAGAATTCCTTCATTCGATTAGAGCATAAGTTATTAGAACGGGTAGGTAGGAGTTTCTTCTGGGAGTTCTTGAACAGTTCATAAATATAAAAAGAACAGTTGTTCAATAAATAAATGGTTCCTAACGTCTCTACGGATGGCTTCCAGAATCCTCTGGCACAGCGATCCAAGCAGCTTCGATTCTCTGAGAGGCTTTAGCTGCCAGTGGGATGGGATATTTTCTATCAGGTGACTCTTCTTACATCATGAAGCCTTTCATCAATATGTCTCTTCATAGTCTGAATCCTGGAGGGAAAGAAAAGCAGCTGTGGTGTTTATATGAAGTATAATGTCACTGACACCATACCAGGTGTAGTTCAGAGCTTAGACGAAGACCACATTCTAGGACCCCTCGGATGGAGCTCAGCGTGGGGCGACATTAACGATGAAATTAACGTCATACACACACCTACATCCCCATGAAGTGTCACAGGACTTCAACATATTTGGTGTCTTTGGGGCTAATTTCTGTCTTGAGACCCTAGTGGTTCCCTTTTCCATGGCGGATATTCTTTAAAACCTCAACACGCAGGAAAAGGCGCCTGTCTGCAGCAGAACACGCGGGACTATAGTGAGGAGTTGCGGCTTCTGGGTTTCTCTGAGCGCCAACCCCAGCTCCGCCCCTTGCTGGCTGTGTGAACTTTAAAGTTATTTAACGTCTCTAAGCCTCAGTTTCCTTTATTTGTAAAATGGGGGTAATAAAAATACTCATAGACACCTCACAGAAAGGCTATGAGAATCGAATGAGACAATGTATGGAAATCACTTAGCCCTGTGCCTAACACTGCCAGTGCTCGTTCAAGATTGGCTACTGGTACCATTATTCTCATTCTTACTCTTGTTTATTTTTAAACATATATATATTTTTTTAATGCTTACTTATTTTTCAGAGAGAGAGACACAGAATGTGGGCGGGGGAGGGACAGAGAGAGAGGGAGACGCAGAATCCGAAGTAGGCTCCAGGCTCTGAGCTGTCAGCATAGAGCCCCACGCAGGGCTCGAACTCATGAACAGCAAGATCATGACCTGAGCTAAAGTCGGACCCTTAGCCCCTGAGCCACCCAGGTGCCCCTCACTCTTATTATTTACATTTGTATTCATTACTTCTAACCTCAACTGGCCCATTAGAACTACCTAGCAGACCACATTTCTCTAGGCCATTCATTTTCCTGGATTACTGTTCCATAGCCTTCCCTCCTTCCCCAAACCTCCCTCCAGCACCTACTCCTCACTTTGCTGTCAGCTGACGACCTTGCTTTCTCCCCACATTGGGAATAGAGTAGTCGGCAGGGAAGCTTCGCAAGCTCCCATCACCGTATGTGCCCACTCACCTGCATCGGGGCCCAACTGTGCGGTCTTCCTTACTATTCTTAGGAGTCTGCTCTCCCCGCCTTTATTTAAGGCCAGCATCCCCGCTTGTCCACTGCATCCTGGAGTTACTCCAGCAACCTCCTCTCTCCCTCCTGCAGCATCATTTTTCCCTTTTCTACTGAATCGTTCCCATCACATACACACGTGCCGTAATTTCTCTCATCTTCAACAGAAAGGTAACCCTTGAAACACATCTCCCTGCTACCTATTGCCCTCTTTCTCTGCACCTCTTCACAGCAAAACTCCTCGCAAGAGCTGTTTACACCCACTGTCGCCAATGTCTCTCGTCGTGTTCTTTCTTGACCTTGCCCCGGTCGGGCTTTCTTCCCCGCTAACCCCGCGGAAGCTGCTTCTGCCGAGGTCACCAACGGCCCCCACACCACCAGACCGGCCAGTAATCAACCCTCAGCTCTCATTTTACTTGACCTGACTCAGCAGCAACTGACACAGCTGATCACTTTCTTTTTCCTGAAACTCAATCTTCACTGGGCTCCCAGGATAGCAAACCCTCCTGGTTTTCTCCTAGCTCGCTGGACATTCCTTCTCAGACTCCTCCACCAATTCTTCTTCCTTTGCCAGGTCTATCCATCTTGGAGAGATCCAGGGCTCTGGTCTACATCTAATCTACCTTTTCTATCTATTCCACCAGTTGCTAAAGTCAAGAACCAGGGAATTAAGTATCCCTGACTCCTCATTCTTTCCCATATACGTGAAACCGACCCATAAATCCTTCTGGCTTCACCTTCAAACTATAATCAGAACACAACCACTTCTTAGCACCCTGGTTCAAACCAGTACCATCTTCTGTCACCTGCATCATTGCTAAGGTCTCTTGGCTGGGCTTTCTGACTGTCAGGGTCCCCTGACCATGGTCCTACCTCTTGTCAATACGGAAGCCGGGATGACCCTTTGCAAACAGACATCAGTTCACGGTTCTGCTCTTCTCGAAAACCTCTAGCGCGTCCCATTTCACTAAGAATAAACGCCCAGATCATTTGCATCACCTGCAATGTTCTATAAGATTGAGCATTCTCTCTCTGATATCAATAAATACAATTCTTCACCTTGCTTGCTTCGTTCCTGCCACGCCGGCTTCCTGGCTATTCCTAGAACATGCCAATCATGCCCCACCTCCCCAGAGCCTTTGCACCTACCATTTCTTCTGCCCGAAATGCTCCTCCAGAACAGCTATATGGCTTCCTATCTGCTTCTTTTAGGTGTCTGCTCAAATATCATTTCAGTGATGATGATATCCCCAGCTACCCTATGTAATACCATACCGCCTTCCAGCCATCCCGTCTCCCTTCCCTATTTTATTTTTCTCTATAGCATTGAGGGCCATCTGATATACCATATGTTCACTTATTTTTAAAAGATTTCATTAGTTACTGTTTGTACCCCAATTTATGAGAAAGTGACATTTCAGTTGTGTCTTGGAGTTATCTTTCTTTCTTTCTTTCTTGTTTTTTAAGTAATCTCTACACCAATGTGGGGCTTGAAACCACAACCCCGTGATTAAGAGTCCCGTGCTCTACAGACTGAGCCAGCCAGGCTCCCCGAGAATGAGCGTTTTCTAGGCATGGAAAAGAATGTAAGTTATTTGAGGGCAGAGATTTTTGTCAGTATTGTTCACTCGTGCTTCCTAAGTACCCAGAATCCTATCTGGCACATGTCAGATGCTCACTCAATAACTGCTGAATGAATTAATATCTGAAAGCTGGATGAGAACCCTCTTACTTTGTGTCATCAAAGTACTCAAACCCCGAAGGGTTATAACTAGGTCCTCCTCACTGGCACTGTCCCTCGCCTTACCCATCACACTCAAGTCTGAAAACGAGAGGAACAAAAGAAGGCTGCGGTCACCTGGCCAAGGGCTGAGCTTGGCGATGAGTACAAAGAGAACTCCAGCTTCAACCCGGCAATGACAGGTATGTTTCATATTAGATGGTAAGTTGCTTTTGACCTGTTTCCAATTGCACCACATCAGAGAGTCTTTCCTCCTAGGACCCTGGGACAGCTGCAGGAGCCAACCAATCACAGTAAGAGCTTAAAAGGGGAGGGGTGACAGCCTTTTGAAATTTAAATCAAAACTCTGGCCTTCCGACAGGGGTACTTCTTATTGATGAAGCCACAAGTCACCCAAAAGGTTGTATTGCGCTGATTCCCCGGCGGGGGGGG
>NC_064808.1:95857919-95891892 GCF_023721935.1 Panthera uncia | reverse complement strand
TAAGGCACCCATCTTTCAGGGGGTTCGCTGTCAGCTGGCAGACACAGTTCTACACGGTCCCTTCCCTAACCTAAGGACATCGCTCTATGCCCGTGAGACAGAAAACAAAATAATGGTTAGAATCGGCAGGGGTCGGGGCGCCTGAGTGGCTCCGTCGGTTAAGCGTCCAACTCTTGATCTCAGTTCAGGTATTGATCTCAGGGCTGTGAGTTCAAACCCCGTGTTAGGCCCTGCACTGAGCATGGAGCCTACTTAAAAAAAAAAAGAATCAGTAGGGGTTCCCCTGAGACCGAAATGCTTTAAGGGAAGACCTTGCTTCGGATCTACCGAAGCATCCTCTGCTGCCTCTGGGAGCAAGGGTCCCCGTAAGTCAGCAGGAAGAAGGAGCGTGAAGAGCAAACCAAGAAATGGCACGGGCTTACCAGGCACTCGGCGCAACGAACACAAAGCCTCGCCATGCAGTCGTCCGCCTCCTCCTGGTCAGTGCTGGAGAAAAAGGACAAACCAGATCTGAACAATGACTGTCCTCGGCACAGTAGAGCAGTTAAGCACGCCGCTGTTGAAGTCAGACAGGTGGCGTTTTAAATTCCAGTTCTGCCACTTACTAGCAGGGTGACTAGGCAGGTGACTTAAGCTCTGGGATAAAAAATAACCACATGTAAAACACGTCCCACAGTGCCTGACACATAGGAAGTGCCCAATAAATAGGGGTTGTTCCCAATCGTTCATTTAGAAATGAATGTATGAGCCACCACGGGTGAGCCATTGTGCTGAGCTGGGGGTACAGGCATAAATAAAACACTGCCCCTTAAAGAGCTCACAATCTCATGGGTGTGAGAAACCTGTTGAAACTTAATGAGTACTTTATGACACGATGTAATAAAATGTTTCAGTCCTTAAGGTCAAACTGCTATGGCAGCAAAAGGAGGGAGTGGCCTACTCTGGGGTGGGGGCGGGGGGGACGACTCAGGGACACTCACGAGAAGGAGACACTTCATCTGGGTCTTGTAGGACAAGGAAGAGTTTTCCAGGCAAACAAGAGAGGGAAGGGGAGGATTCCAAGTGAGAGAAAAGCATGTGGGAGAAAAAAAAAAAAAAGACTTGAGGGTATACAGTGTGTTCAGAGAAGCAAATAAGCTCAATGCAGCTGGTAGGTGGAGTGAAAGAGAAGAAATGTCAGGAAACAATGTGACCTAAGGAGGAGGCTTGTTACATTGTGCTTAGAAATAGACATTTTAGTATTTCTACCAAGAGCTCATTACCTTTTTAGCGGGCCCACAGATTCCTTGGAAAGGGCCCTCTCTCTCCCGTGAAATAATGCACACACATGAACGTGCCCGCACACACACACAGAGAACATTTTAGACCCTCCCCAGGTAAGCGTTCCCTCCCAACGTTAGGAACCCCTGGTATAGACAATGGAGAATGAAAAGGGTTTTCATGCAGACTCTGTCACCTTTTTTTTAGATTTATTCTTAGAGAAAATACTGGATCATGCCTGCTCACTGGCAACATGACGTTTCATAAATGTGATTGGATAATCACAATCCCATTAGCCCCTCAGAGCATCTGCTGACCAAGAACAGATCTTGCTGCTTTAAATCGGTTTTTGCCGTCTAAGGCTATTATTCTTAAGGCCTTCCTCACTGCTTAGGCATTTTCTGTCGGGAGACATCAGCTTGGTGTCGAAACAAGAAGGGAAAAATAACCGACTTGTTGGAATTTCCTGGTAAGTTGGAAGGAATGTGATCTCCTTGGGGATGTATACGCAGAACCATAGCAGAGTCTAATCTGATTTCCAAAGGAGAGAGTAGGACCATACTGTTCACCCCTCTACCTCTCTCTCCAAATTAATATCCACCAGTTTCACCTCCAACCTTCCCTCTGGTACTCCTCGGCAGAACTAAACTTGGCCTGGGAAGAAGGAAAGGCGTGGATTCAGATCTCTGGGTACTGTCCACAAAGCACAGCTCCGAAGAAGAAAGGGACAGGCTGCTCAGGGCTCCAGCCGGACTTACTCATCTGACACCTCAATAGACGACTTCTTGTAGCCAGACTTGTTCCTCTTCTTCAGCCCAGCTGATTTCCTCCCCATCCTCACCAGCAGCAGGACAACCACCACGGCTGAGGGGACGAAGACAAGGACGGAGAGGAGGGCCACAGAGGAGAGCATGATGCCAAACCCTAGACGGGGGGAAAGGGAAGGTGAGAGGGCGGGACGCGCAAAAGGGCCTCCTTTGACATGAGAAAGCTTTTACTTTTGCTCGTGTATTTCTTTTTTTTTTTTTTTTAATGCTTATTTATTTTTGAGACACAGACAGGCAGACAGAGAGGGAGACGCAGAATCGGAAGCGGGCTCTGGGCTCGGAGCTGTCAGCACAGGACCCCACGCGGGGCCCGAACCCACGAACCGCGAGATCGTGACCTGAGCCGAAGTCGGGCGCTCAACCAACTGAGCCACCCAGGTGCTCCTGCTCTTGTATTTCTTCTGATCACAACAGGAATAAATTCGTGGTAGAAGGGGTAGAAAGTACACAAAGGTACAAAAAGAATAAAAACGTAGCCACGGTCCCACTCCCTAGGATTAACGCATTGGTATCTACCCGTCCAGTGCTTTCTTGGAGTATGTGGGTATGGGTCTGCAGGTAGGGAGGAGAGTGCACATTTTTAGAAGTATGGATCATATTTTACAGACTATTTCTAGACCCCTCTTTTAGGTACCATATAATAAATGTTTCTCGGGTCATTAAAAATTCCTTCTGGGTGTTATTTTTTAACGGCAGCATGGTATTCTAGCACACTGAGTCATTTGTTGAACCAGGATTGGAATGCTAGACATTCGAATTGTTTCCAGTTCCTTGAATCTACAAGTTACTTTATGATGATCATCTTTGTACGTAAATCTTCATATTTACGTCTATTTCTTTAAGATAAAATTTTACATGGTATTACTGGATCAAGGGGCACACAGACTCATACTACCAAACTCTCTTCCAAAAACACTATACTACTTTCTACGGCAGCCAGCAGCATGAGCGTGACCAGATCTTTGAAACCTTGAGTTACCATCTTTTTTTTTTTGTTTTTTAATTTTTTGTTTTTAAAGTTTATCTATTTTTGAGACAGAGAAAGACGGAGCATGAACGGGGGAGGGGTAGAGAGAGAGGGAGACACAGAATCGGAAGCAGGCTCCAGGCTCTGAGCCATCAGCCCCGAGCCCGACGCGGGGCTTGAACTCACGGACCGCGAGATCGTGACCTGAGCTGAAGTCGGACGCTTAACCGACTGAGCCACCCAGGCGCCCCTAAACCTTGAGTTACCATCTTAACAAAAGAAAGAAGAGGGGCGCCTGGGTGGCTCAGTCCCTTAAGCATCCGACTTTGACTCAGGTCACAATCTCACAGTTTGTGGGTTCGAGTCCTGCGCTGGGCTCTGTGCTGACGGCTCAGAGCCTGGAACCTGCTTCGGATTCTGTGTCTCTCTCTCTCTCTGCCCCTCCCCAGCTCATGCTCTGTCTCTCAAAAATGAATAAATGTTAAAAAAAAAAACAAAAACTTTTTTTTAAAGAAAGAGACAGAGAAGGGAAAGGAAGGGAGACAGACAGACAGACAGACTTGAGAAAGACCTGTGAAATGATAGGCCATCTATAACGAACCACAATGCCGTTCTGTATCTCTAGGTCTTTGGTTCCAATCCAACTGAGGATTAGAATGGCCACTCAGGAGTCACCAGGGAATAATGTCGAAAAAAAAAAAAAAAGGTCAGTCCTTAACCTACTTTCCTTGGGTTTCACACCAAAAGGAAACCGCTGCCCTTTCCAACATAAAAGAAGTATGCTGCCCCCCTCGTTAGAGGGGGCACCCTTTCAAGACACAGGCAAGAACACGGCCTCACAACTGAGGGTGCAAACGGACTAGGGAAATCAAATGACCTATCTTTCACACAGGGAACAAGCCCCCCTTTACGGAGGGGTTTGCCATGCATCCCACAAGACCTCTGGTCACCTGAAGTTAAAATAAAAGAGATTCACGGGAAAACTAGAACAACAATTGAGTGACAACTGCAGGTTGCAAAGTAAAGATTAAGAAATTCATCCTAAGAGACAATTAGCAAGGCAGAAGCCCCCACTGACTGACTGGCTCACAAAGACAGGTAGTTTAGCTTGTCCCTGACCACCCGGGGAAGCGCCACAGGAGGCACAAAGCCCCGCAGCAGGTTGGCGGCAGTTAGCTTACCCCTCTCTGTGACTGTCAGCTCTGTCACGGGAATGTTATGGTGCACGTCTGGGGGATTCTTCACGGCACAGCTGAATGTCCCATTGTCCTTGAGGGTAGGGTTGCTGATGCTTATAGACGCATCCCCTCTGTACACATCTCCAGCCCAGGAAATTCGATCCCGAAACGTGCCTGCTGTGGTTGGATACTGGAAAGACTGATAATGAAAAATCTAAGAAAAGCAAACACCAGAAGGAAAGAAAGTTCATTTCCAAACTGCAGTGACAATGTAAAGCTCAGTAGGTCCAAAACAAAATACAAATGCATGATGGGTTTTCTCGGTTGGACCTTTTTTTTTTTTTTTTTTTTAATGTTTTGTTCACCTTCATCCTATAGGCTAAAAGACAAGTTAATACGACTTATCAGGAAAAGGCCTGACAAAAGAGTCCCAGAATCCTAACTCTCAAAGCTCTTCCAAATTCTCCCTGAAGTCCTAAGGCAGTACTTCTCAACTGGGTGGTGGCAATTGGGGCCTCCAGGAGACATCTGGCAATGTCTGGAGACATTTTTGGTTGTCACAGGTGGGGAGACTGCCACTGGCATCTAGTGGGTGGAGGTCAAGGGATACTGATAAAAATCCTACAGTGTGCCAGGTAGGCCCCCACAACAAAGAATTATCCAGCGCAAAATGTCATTAGTGCCAAAGCTGAGAAACCCTTCTTTTTTTTTTTTTTATAACATTTTTTTTTTTTTGAGACAGAGAGAGACAGAGCATGAGCAGGGGAGGAGCAGAGAGAGAGGGAGACACAGAATCCAAGGCAGGCTCCAGGCTCTGAGCTGTCGGCACAGAGCCCAACGCAGGGCTCGAACTCACGAACCGTGAGATCATGACCTGAGCCAAATTCCGACGCTTAACCGACTGAGCCACCCAGGCACCCCAGGGAAACCCTACTCTAAAGTCGCAGCTAATTATTTGTATACTACCTTATGGTTTGCAAATGATTCCCATAGATTTACTCACTTGAGTGTCATAACAACGGTGAACTCTCCATGGGGTTGGTACAACTATTCCAAATTCATAGAAAGGGAAACAAGTCCAAAAACTAAGCGAGCTACTCAAAGGCACACAGCTTGTAAGTGGGCAAGGGAAGGTACTTGTTCATTCTCAAATATTCTCTTATGATATAGTCAAGCGTCTCTCAAGTTATCTTGGCCATTATTACAAACCAATCGCAAGTCAAATACGTGATCAGTACTCAATGAATGTCTGTTGAATCAAAATGACGTTGCTTCAGATCAATTATCAGACACTTTGTCACCAAAAGCACCTCAGTATATGTCTGGTGGTGGGCCAGGCAAGTACTACAATACAATATGATCTTTCCCTCTTATGCAACGTTTCAAGGCCTTCCTCTTTATCTGTTTACTTGGTACCTTCCCATTTGCAAGCACTCAATTGCCCAATTTTGAAGAGCAACTTCCCGGAGAAGATGCTGAATCACTTCTCAGTTCCATTATTCATGTATCCATTCGACAAATATTTACGGCACCCCTACTACGCGCTAGGCACTGGGTTAAGCAAAAGGATATAGTGAGAGCCAAACAGGCATAGTCAGTCCCTGCTGTCATGAATCTTCCGGTCTAAGGGGGAAATTCAGATAGGAAGAAATAATAACGTATGTGATGAGCACCATGAGACAGGAGGGAGGGAGGGAGCACCCAGCTGGCTCGGTCGGTGGATCAGCGACTCTTGATCTCGAGCCCCACTTTGGGTGTAGAGATTACTTAAAAATCAAATCTTGAAAACAAACAAACAAAGAGGGAGGTGAAGAATGCCGACCACTGATCATCAGCATCTCTGTAAAAGGGCTTGAAGCTCCTGACAAAACAAAT
Organism: Panthera uncia; assembly: GCF_023721935.1. Lineage (NCBI taxonomy): Eukaryota > Metazoa > Chordata > Mammalia > Carnivora > Felidae > Panthera > Panthera uncia. The sequence goes on along the minus strand of NC_064808.1, from coordinate 95,885,785 downwards.
CCTGCTGTGTATCTCTGAGATTAACCCAACCTGTAAGTTCCACGTTAAACTGGTGACTCTCTAATACTCGCTAACCGATTACTCAGACAGAATCCTGACTGACTTGGCCTGGACTGCGACATCAGGTAACGGGGCTTTAAAAGTCCACTGATTCCAGGGGGCGCCTGGTGGCTCAGTCGTTTGAGCGGCTGACTTCGACTCAGGTCAGGATCTCACGGTTCGTGAGTTCCAGCCCCGCGTCGGGCTCTGTGCCGACAGCTCAGAGCCTGGAGCCTGCTTCAGATTCTATGTCTCCCTCCCTCTCTGCCCCTCCCCCACTAGCACTTTGTCTCTCTCAAATAAATAAATAAGCTTTTTTAATCAATAAATAAAGGTCCGCTGATTCCAATGCAGGTGAGCTTGCTGGCTTTCTAATCAATCTCCCAGAAAAAAAACAGCACCATATGAGAACTGCTATTTGCATTGAAGGTTTCTGACCCAAGAAGATTCCCACTGCTTGCCCTGTCCTGCTTTTGGCCAAGGAGGCAGAGCCAAATAAGGCCAGCTATAGTTTTCTGATAACTCAAAACAAAATGAACTGTTTTAAGGAAGAAAGACCAGGAATAGCTTCCTTCACTGCAGCCCCCTACCTGGTTCCAAGCTCTGTGGCTCTCAATAATGGGTCCTAAAGCAAAACCCAAACCTTATATGTTAAGATCAAAGAGAAAGTTTCCCAGGGAAGAACGCAGTATAAACAAACTAGGGATACTTTAGAAAATACAGCTATGACATTTACATCCTCGATATAGCATCTATCCTGAACAAAGGATGCTGCTGGAAGCATAAAGAGAAAGGGTTTTTTAATAGCACTGCAATCTCCAATTAGACATCAACAATGGGATCTGGGCCATAAATGTGTGTTATATGTGTGTATAAAGTATATTGCTTCTAACGTTGCAAGGCCATCTGTCACCAACAGCATCTGTCATCAACACGAGGTGCCACCATCCCCTCTGAAGGGAACTATATAAATCAGTGCAGATGTTTACATGCTAGGACACGGTGCCAAGATAAATCTACTGAGTACAGATACGCAAACAGATACACCCATGGAGACAACCTCATGCCACAGGAAATGAGCAGCTTTATGAGACAGGATGTCTATGACTGGGACCGATAGAATTTTTTCTAGCCAGCAGTCCTGGAGATACTCGTGGTAGTACTTGGAATCTGAAAATAAGCTAGGAAAACATGCAAAAAGAAACAACAAACGGGAAACAAAAGTGAACCACATTTCCTCTGAGTTTCTGGCAATTTTTTTTTCCTATATAGCGTATTTACAAAATCCTCCCATAAAAAAAAAGCCGTATGTGACCAAATGGATGCCATATAGGACAGAAGCTTATCTTTGATTCTAAGATGAGAAGGTCTAAGGGGGGCCTGGGACTTGGAGTAAAAGGACTCCAGAGCTGTGGGCCACAGAAGACTCAAAGAAGTTTCCTCAAGAGGAAATACTCACGGATTCAGTACGACTGCTGCTGGGGGCTCGGTACGTCCAGTCTATGGTGAGTTTGTCAGTGATAGATGAAGTCGACCTGAAGGTGCATTTCAACTTGATCTTCTCTCCAACATAACCCCGGACATGCGCATCCGCTTTAATCTCCAAGGAAAGGGCGATGTAAACACCTAATCAGAGCAAAGCCCAAACATTTAAAAGGTATGCAGCTGGGCGGGATATACAGATGTGAGTGAACAGTGCGCAGACACTATCATTTTCAGGGCTCTCGGAGTAACAAATATCTTGTCAGGCAGGCCCAAAAGGACAAGGAGCAGATATCTGCGTTAACCAAGGAGAGTGTTTTTGTCCGTTTACGATATTCAGTCACAGCACGAATGCTTGGGTAAAAATCTGAAACCTAAACACCATCTAAAACCTAAAAAATCTAAAACACCAGCATCTTTCCAAAGACAGACTGTGGTCAAATGAAGTACAAACAAGTAGGTCTGCCCACAGCAGCTGAAAGGCAACGCCACTCACTCCCCCTCGACACACACACATCCGCCCCACCCCCACTCCCCGCCAGGAATTATGGCAGCTGTTGTGGTCGAAGGGACTTATCCCCAAGTACAGCACAGTTGTAACCCAAAGCTACCGCTGTCTCAACCACCAGCAAAATGAGAACAGGAAACAAGAATAGGGCATTTTGTTTCAAAGAATTTTAGAAAGCTGCTCCAAGGTTCGATCTGGTTGTATTTTATTCTTCCCTCTGGTTAATGAATCCCACATCCATTAAACGTAAATCATGGGGGAAGAAAACAGAACAATTTAATGCATTCTGAAACGTAAAAATAAAAGGGCACCTGGATGGCTCAGTCGGGTAAGCGTCTGACTTGGGCTCAGGTCATGATCTCACTCTTCATGAGTTGGAGCCCCCCGTGTTGGGCTCTGTGCCGACAGCTCAGAGCCTGGAGCCTGCTTCGGAGTCTGTGTCTCCCTCTGTCTCTGCCCCTCCCCCATTCGCCCTCAGTCTCTCTCTGACCCTCAAGAATGAATAAACATTTAAAAAAAAAAACACCAAGATTGTAAAATGTAAAAATAAGATATCGTTTCTAAACCCTCCAGAGATTGAACTCTTGCCAAAACTGGCTCAGATATCCAAATCTGGCATCCCAGTTCCCCCAGGAAGAGCTTCCGCTTTCCTCTGACCAATCCCCTCCGCGTTCAGAGAACGCAGAGGAGAAGTTTATCTTCCACCAGGGAGTCATTTTTTAGGAAAGTCACCCGCACTTTGTTTTCACTGCTTCCTCCTCCACTGCAACAAGCCATGATTCTTTCGGCAGGCCAAAGGCGAACAGAGCAGCAAGGTTTCAGAAGAGCGCAAACCCACACACCAATCTGAAAACCAGCAGGCCCTCCGGTCGAGGCAAACCCCAGCTGAATTACTTGCTGGCCCTGTGGTCTTAGCAAGTTACGTTAGTCTTCAGTTTCTCACCCTGGTGGGCATGAGAACAACAGCGCTGGCCTCAGTAGGTCACTGTGAGGAATAAATGAGTGAAAATAGGTGTAACACTGGAAAGCCTGCCTACCCCAGTGCATGTTAGATGGCTTCAACCTTATGATGGCCACCTCTTCAGTCCTGCCTACACTCTCTCAACCCTGCCCGTCACAGACCCAGCTATGAGTCATCAACGCCTTCACCTCTGTCTGCTTTGAATGATTTTTCTTGCTCTTCTCAAGATAATCTAGTCTGTGCGCATTCCTCTTAAAAGGAGGAGACCAAGGCTGAGCTCACAACTCGAATGAGATCTGACCCATCTCAAAGATAAGGATTTACTTCTGTTTCCTCCATCGCATCCACTCTGGCTTTGCCATGCTAGATCTGTCGTTCCTTCTATGACTTTGCAAATGATGTTCCTCTGCCCCAAAAGCCTTCATCCCTCAGCCCCTACTCTCTCCTAGGCCCTCACTCCCGATCCACCTTACTCATGACTCAAGAACAAGCTCAAAAGCTGGGAGCTGGAGGGGCACCTCAGTCAGTTGAGCATCCAACCTCGGCTCAGGTCATGATCTCACGGTCCGCGGGTTCGAGCCCCGCGTCGGGCTCTGGGCTGACAGCTCCGAGCCTGGAGCCTGCTTCGGATTCTGTGTCTCCCTCTCTCCCTGCCCCTCCCCCACTCGCGCTCTGTCTCCCTTTGTCTCTCAAAAATAAATAAATGTAAAAAAGAATTTTTTTTTTTAACTGGGAGCTGAAAATGGATGGAAAATCTACACTCTCCCCATACTACTCCTTTATCCTAAAACGTAAGTACAGTCGAGAGATTTGAAAGCACGGATTTAGAATTAGATAGGCCTGGACCTCCGTTCTAGCCCAGCTACTTTCTAGCTGGAAGATTTGGATCACAGTTGCCTAACCTACTCGAGCTTCAGTCTCCTCACTTGGTAAACGGAAGAGCGACAAGGCCTACTTCCTTGGATCACTGCTAGGATCTAGTAAGGTTAAATAAGATAACACAAAAATGCTTAGCATAGCGTCTGAAATAGAGTCTTTCAATAAATGTTAGCCGTTGTCGTTAAATGAACACCACAAACATTCAAAAACCTTCAATAATTCCTCCTTGAGCCGTAGAATAAAATCCAAACAGTGAACAGCCTGGCCCCAAACTTCTGCTACTCCACCCACTTACCCATCCCGTCCATCCCCTCCACCACGCCCAGAATAGCCACCATTTCCCAAATTTACGAGGTCCTTTCACGCCACTGTGCCTCTCTTCGAATGCGGCATTGTCTGGAAGGCTCTCCCCATTCCTACCAATCCTGCCTGCGTGTACCTCCCCCATGGTGCTCACACACCTTCAAGACCCTGTCCAAATAGCGGCCCCCTCTGTGATGCCTTCCCAGATTCCTCTGGGTGCAGTTGACTGCTCTTTCTTCACTGTTTTCATAACAAATAATACATAATGCTCCTCAGGTACATATACTGTTGATTGCCCTCAATTTAGAAAGACTATTTCCCCTGTTCGTGAGCACCTTGAAGGCAAAAATTCAGAGGCAAGGGAGCAGACGCAGACTGAGAGAAAGAGGTGGACAGGTCACCAGAAATTCTCGTATAGGAACCAAGTGTGCTCATTAGTCACGCGGTCTCTTCCGCTCCCCCTTTTTTACGGTATTTCCAACAGGCTTAAGTCCTCTACACCCTTCTCTTTCCAGTGCACCCATTCAGGAAAAGCTCAGCCCGAGATGACCTCCTCGGCTGTGGCTGGTGTGCGGTAAAGGAGAAAAATGACACAACTGCACAGATAGTTACCATGAGAAATTCATGGATTCCACCCATAGCTGAGCCCTTAACGAAGCAGCCTTGATCAGCAGCTCTTTCGGATTCCTCAAACCTTTGCCATTTTCACCATCCTCTATGCAACCTCCAAATCCCTCTTTCTCAGAAGAAAACGTTTCCTCTTACTTTTTTCAAGAAATGTGAGGCTTCACAAACTGCCCAGCCACGCATTTTCCTGCAGCTACACCCACCCATACTTTCAGTCTCAAAGGGTGTGGTATCCCTTTTCCTATGCAAGGCCATCCTCTTTGGTCCTGCCTTGGAGCCCTCCCCTCCAAGCCCTGCTTCAGCAGAAAAACCCTCTCTCTCTACTATCTTCAACCTCTTCCTTTCCGGAGGGCCCTCTCCCCCCTCAGCCTCTTCGTTTCAACACAGAGAAGTCTCTCCCATCCTTAAAAATGGGTAGACAAATAACAATAAAACAAGATAATAATGATCTTCCCTTAACCCCATGATACTATGTGTTACCAGCTACTGCCCTCTCTTTCGTTTCTAAGCCAAGTTTGTGAAAGAGCAGTATACACCTGGCATCTCCATTTCCCCCCTTCCCATTCACTTCTGGAACCCTATAGCACAATCCAGACTCCACTACCATTTCTGGTAAAGAGCATCATGTCCTAAAACTGGAAAAACCCCAATAGGTGTCCTTCTATCCTGATTTTATTGGATCTCTCTAAAGCAGTGACTGCTTGCTCCTAGACCTTCTCCATCCCAAGGCTTTCTTGACAATACACTTATTCACTCACTCACTCTTCAAACATATAGTAATTGAGCATCCATTTGTGTGCCACCCTCTGAGCCTGGAATTAAACATGAGCAAAATAAATATGCTCCCTATTTTGGAGCTTAAAATACATCAAAAGTTCAACATTATCAATCAAATCAATCATAAAGACAAACGTGTAATTACAAAACCTGGCAAGTACTCTGAAGCAAAGACCAAGAGAGTAGCAGAAATGCACCTATTACAGTAGGGGAGCAGGGAGTGGTTAATGAAAGCTTCCCCGAAAAAGTTGCCTTTTGAGTTGAGCTCTGAAGGAAGGGTGACAAAGTGAGGAGAGGGAGAGCATTCCCGGTAGAGAATACAACATATGCAAAGGTCCTGTGCCAAGTAGGAGCACAGGCAGCCAAGGAACCGAAAGGAAGGCAAACAGCATGAGAGAAAGGGAGATGTGGATGGGTGGTAAGCAGGTCATACAGAACCTTAAAGATTTGGGTCCTTATTCTCAGAGTAGTGGGAAGCCAAGGAAAACAGTTAAATGTGGGACTGAGTGAAAAAAGACATGATGAGGTTTTCATTTTTAAAAGATCACTCTAGGGAAGACACTGAGGAGGAGTCAAGAGTAAATCTAAGATTACTTAGAAAACTACTCCAATAGCCAAGTGAAAAATAAAGCTTGAACTAAGTTGGTGGTAGTGGACATGGAAAGACCCAGGAAGACCATACTTACAAAGTAAAATCAGTAAGGATTGGTGGCAGACTGGTTGTGGAATGTTAGGGAAACAGAGTATCAAGGACGGTTCCCAGGTTTCTGACTTGGTGATACCATTCACTGACACAGGAAAGACAAGAGAAGGGAAGGGGAGAAAGCGTTAGCCTGATTTCGGTAAGTTTAATGGGCCTTTGAGATAGCCAAGAGAAAATGTCAGTGGACAGTTGGTGTAGGGTAAGGGTCAGCAAACTATGGCCCGCTGGCCAAATCTAACGTACGATGACTCTTTGTAAATAAAGTTTTATTAGAACACAGCCACATTTATTCATTTAGATATTGTCTAGGGCTGCTTTTGCGCTACTCAAGCCGAGGTGAGCAGTTGCAACAGAGACCTATGGCCCACAAAGCCTCAAATATTTATCCTCTATCCTTTTACAAAAGTTTGCCGGCCCTGGTTTAGAGCAAAGAAGAAATATGTGAGTTACAGTTATAAGCCAGAATCTCCTTAATGTCCCTCCAGCCCTCCAGCCAACACTCCACACTGATTGTGTCACACACACACACACACACACACACACACACACACACGCATTCCACATGTGATTTAAGTTAACCCAAAGTATACATCTCAAAAAATTTGCTGGAAAGTTATTTAAAGACTCTATGCCTTATTAATGTTCCTCTCTCTGTCTGGAATTTACTTACTCCCTATCTCTAACTACTACTTCTCCTTCTCCTCCTCCTCCTTCTTTTTTTAAGTTTATTTATTTGGGGCTGGGGGGGGGGGGAGAGAGAGAGAGAGAGGGAGAGGGAGAGGGAGAGAGAGAGAGAGAGAGAGAGAGAGAGAATCATCAGGGGAGGGGCAGGGAAGCGGGGGAGGGGGAGTGCGGACAAAGGATCAGAAGCAGGCTCCGCACTGACAGCACAGAGGGCTCAAACTCAGGAACCATGAGATCATGACCTGAGCCAAAGTTGGATGCTTAACCCACTGAGCCACCCAGGTGCCCCTCAACTTCTTTCAAGATTGAACTTCGGTGGCACATCCAGGAAGTCTTCCCTGTATCCTCATGGCTGATTAAGGGCATCTCTTCTGTGCTCCCACAGTTTCTTGCACATTTCTCTCGTAATACCAGATTCTAAAATTATCTATTGGCTTGTCTGTCTTCTCCAATAGAGGCTGAGCTCATCAAAACAGAACCTAGGGCACTGTGGATGCTCAGTAATATTCAACTGAACCAAACCAACAGAGTTTCCTTTTTATGAAACAAAAATTCTTGCCAAACAAGCATAAAACCTACAAGTTCTGGGCAAGTTTTGGTTACTGAATTAGAGGAAGTACCCCATTAATAAGTCTACCTAACAACCAATTTCTTGTTAATATATCTTAACTCCGTGTTCATTAGCATGATTTCACCACAAAGTTATCAATATGTAAAGTCACTTTACTGAAATCTAAAAATTGGATAAGTGGGTCTTAAGTATATAGAGAAAAGTAAGATCCATGGATGAACTAAACTAATGTACCTGTCTCTCCCTTTCAGGGAGAAGGGATAATGACCGGAAGGAAGTATAAGGAAGGCTTCTGGAGTACCAGTGACACTTTAAACCCTGACTTAGGTGCCAGTTACCCAGGTATGTTTCGTTTCTAAAAATTAGTTTCTAAAAATTTAGTTTCTAAAAATTAAAAGTATGTTACAATCAATAGATGTAAAATAATTTGTCTACTCTACCCAAAAGAAAAAAATAAATAAAATAAAATAACTAATCCACTGTTACATTCATTCAGAAATTTTCATCCTAAACCCAATGTATTTAGGGATATTTATATTTTCTCCTGAGTAAAAAAGCATTCTTGTCAAGTCAAAATAGCCAACAATAGAAATATAACCATTAACAAGTTTTTTTTTTTTTTAATCTGGGAGGAAAACAAGAATATCACACTGAAACATATGTAATTTTATGCACAGAAGGAAAGAAAAGAATATGACAAAACAAGACTCCAAGTTTTACACACTCAATTTCCCAGAATACAAAGCTGTCAACGTTTGTTTCATAAAAGTGCACACTTATATGGAGAAAAGTGTAAGAACCCTAGGCTGCCTAAACTATCGTTTCCATGTACTTGACAACTGATATAACGGGACTATGTTTACAAATTGGAGAATTCAAACAAGCTAATCATTTAATGGGTCCTATCTTTGAAGGGGAAAAGCAGATAAACACTGGTGTGAAACAGATTCCAAAAAATGGGTGAACTTTGAAAACATGCTAAGTGAAAAAACCTAGCCACAAAGGAATATATATTGTATGATTCTATTTATGTGAGATGTCCAGAATAGGCAAATCATAGCAATAGAAAGTAGATTGGTGTCTGCCCCGGGGCGGGGGAAGGGAGGAATGGGGAGTGACTTAATGCATATGGAGTTTCTCTTTGGGGTGATGAAAACATTCTAAAGTTGATTATGGTGGTGATTGCACAAGTCTGTGAACACCCTAAAAAACACTCAATTGGACCTTTTAAATGGGTAAATTGTATGGCATGTGAATTCTATCTGAATAAAGCTATGTTGAGCTTATTTATTTTGAGAGACAGCGAGAGACAGAGTGTGGAGGGGCAGAGAGGAAGAGAGAGAGAATCCCAAGCAGGCCCCATGTGGAGCCCCCACACGGGGGCTCAAACCCACGAACCAAACCAAGAGATCATGGCCTGAGCCAAAGTCAGCTCTAAAAACAAAAGACAGGGACACCTGGATGGCTCAGTCAGTTAAGCATCTGACTCTTGGTTTCAGCTCAGGTCATGATCTCAGTGTTCAGGGGTTCCCGGGGCTCTGGGCTAACAGGGCAGAGACTGCTTGGGATTCTCTGTCTCCCTCTCTCTCTCTGCCCATCCCCTGCTTTCTCTCTCTCTCAAAAGTAAATAAATAAACATTAAAAAATAAAATAAAAGACAAAGATAAATCAATTCAACTACATACAGGTCACAAACTTTTAAGTTTGAATTATTTGGTCTGCTATAATTGATGGATGCTTTTCTATGTGAAATGACATCAAGTTTACGAAACCACTCATCATTTCTAGATTTTTTTTTTCTCAATAGGACAACTTCTGAATATCTGGGGGATGGGGAGAGATGAAACTAGGATTACAGTAGGTCAGTCTACATATTATATTGCAAAATAATTTAGCTGAAAAACTGGACACCTGTGATGACACAGAGAGCTGGGAGGGACCAAGGAGTGTGCTGGCAACCTGGATATTAGTCACCAAATAAATAAAAACTTCCTGGCCTTACATGCTAAGATTTAGAACAACTGATGTCTTTATGTTAAAGCCCCCCTTCAGAAATTCCCTCTTAACCACAGGGAAATTTTATGAAATTAACAATTCACTCTGATCTATTAACATACGACTTCCTGAGAAGACACACACACACACACACACACACACACACACACAAATGCAGGACATAATGGCACCCTAAAACGAAGGCAATTAGGTCGGGCTGAAATTTATGCAATTTGAAAATTGCATCAAAGCAAAATGTATCCAAATCCTTAGAACGCGCCATAGCGTGAATACTGCACTTCTGATATTGGTTAATAGATTAAAATGTTAACAGAAAAGGTACGCCCTTTCTTGTAGTTTAAAAATGTCGTTAAAATGCTCCAGCAGTGGCTTTTCCTCAACCAAAGACTCTCCAGCGTTAACGAAATCACAGCACATCCCTTCTGTGACCAATACCCATTTTACTTCCTAGTCCCTGACAACCACCTACAAAAAACAAACGTACCAACAGTTACTGAGCCAAACTACTGAGCACTAGAACTGCCCCATCCTAATCAGGGCACACAGCCCACAAAACCACAGCAGGGTCAACCGCTGATAAGTCATCACAGGATAGGACCGGGTGCCCCCGAAGCCAGAGCCCTCCGTGGTTCTAGCAAGTCGTGCCAGCACCACAATACAAAGCGAGTCACGCAAAGGGTCCGTTGTCCCCAGCGCTCAGGAAAAGCACTGACAGGCTGCTCAGTGGGTGGCGAATACTGGAAGAGAGCAGCCTCCCCACACCCTCACATTTCCTGCATTGCTAGAAGCCATGTGGGGGCTTTCCTGAGACCCCCCCCACACACACCGGAACCGGAAAACCGACCATCTTCCCTAACCCCCTCGGCCGGAAGTTGGGGGAACCAGCCGGCGCACTCACCCTGGAAGAGCAGGACGCCCAGCAGTGGGAGCAGAGCGCAGCCACGGCCTCCACCCGCTCCGCTCTGCTGCATCCCGACAGCTCTCTGGATGCTTGCACACCTTGTTTACAGCTGCCGGTAACCACACAGGTGATACCGGAAGTGACGTCAGGGCGGGAGGTCTCGAGAACGCTTCAAATGGCGATTCGAGGTTGCCATAGGAACGTGGCATCTTTCCAGGGCCACACCTGAAACTTGCCCCGACAAGCGATTCTTTTAAGTTTCGAGTAAGAATTAATTACTCCCTGTTGCTTGACGGTGAAGTAAGCCACCGACTTTGGAAAGATTACAATTTATTTGTGTGGGATTCTGCAGTACTAAATAGTCTCGATTCTGCGACTCTCTTCCAGAGGTCTTTAAATAGGTTTCTAGAGTTTTGGTTAGGAGAGATCTAAGAGATCGTACAGCATCAGTCAATAAATATGTATTAGGCCTTCATGATAAATGTGTAGCTCAAGTGTCTTTAGTGCCTGGGTTTTTGTGTGTTGCTGTTCAGCAGCCAGCTAAGTGCCTACGTAAATTGGGTGTTTATTAAACTGCCGTTCACAGTGGCAATGATGAAATCAGTACAACATGTAATAGAGGGGGAAAGGAGCTAGATTTATGTATCTTTGGGTGGGAAAAGTGAGAAAGTAATGTTTTCACCGTGCTGGAAGCTACGCGATGGTGTCACATTCTTCTAAGAGACGGGATGGTACCCTGCTACAATTGTTGGTCAACGTATTCTCCTGGAATCTGCGTGTTTAATGAAATCAAGAGAAGAACAAAAGTCCACGTTTCAGCTTTTGGGAAGGCTTAATAACTTTTCATTTTTCAGTTCCCATTCCGTTACTAGATGTGAAAGCTAGTGGTTTTCTCTATTAAAAACGTGATGTTAGAGTACCAAACAGAACATGATACCCTTCCTAAGAAAGAGTACCCAGACTAAGTAGTTTGTTGTGCCCAATTCCCAATTATCCGAAGCAATGTAGAATTCTTTATCCAGTATAAACATTTATTTATCCAGTATAAACTAATTTCACCCATTATTGACTTCCAGGCTCTAAGAAAATTTCTCAGTAATGATAAAGTACATAACCATGTGTTTTTGAGTACTTGCTTTGTAAACTTTTTAGATTTGTATGTAAGCAAATTATACAATTGATAATTCTTTACTACTAAAGGTTATTTACATATGTGTTTAGGCACAATAAAAAATAAATTACCATACAAAAGTTCTCTTTAGGAAAAAGATACTGAACAATAGGGTCATATTAACCCCTGAATATTTAGCCAAGACACAAGCTACAAGTTTTGCTGAAAAGATTTTCCATGAGGTTTTAACTACTTCATTACACTTTTGGGACACCACTCAGGCCATCTGTTTGAAAAAATATTGTTATTTTCAAAGGTTGAATTATGGAGAAAAGTAGAAAATGTAATTTAAAAGTAATATAGACCTGAAAGCCAACTTTTAGTTTGGGGGCACCTGGGTGGCTCAGTCGCTTAAGCATCTGACTTCAGCTCAGGTCATGATCTCATAATTCCTAAGTTCAGGCCCCACATCACGCTGCACTGACAGCGTGGGCCCTGCTTCGAATCCTGTCTCCCCTCTCTCTCTGCCCCTCCCCCGCTAGCTTGTACTCTCTCTCAAATAATAATAATAATAATAATAATAATAATAAATATTTTAATGTAACTTTTAGTTTCCAAATTGGGTGTTAAAATTTTACTTTTTTCGTGTAAAAGGCAAAATGAGATAGGTAGAGAATGAATGCAGAATCAAGGTTCATATGAATATTGTACCAATTTTTCTAAAAAGACTAGAAAAAATATTCAAAGTTCAGCATATTTAAATACAGAAAACCTATTTGAAAATTCCAGTTTGTTAAAAGAAAGAACATCTTTGGCCCAGTCAGTGAAAACTGAAGTTATTAGGCTATAAAGATGGGGCGGGGGTGGGGGCAACTAAACTTTCAGATGTTTTCTATTTTTTTAATAAATGCTGCTATAACTTAAGTTTGGAAAGACACTGGGAGGTTAAACACTTTTGAAAAAGCACTTTTCTTTCCATAGCCTACTTATAAAGTTTGCTGTCTCTACTGGCATAAGGGAAGAAAGAATAAAGTTGGTTTCATATTGTTAGTTTTGGTATTTCTTTGCCCCATACCAAATCCTCCCTCCCTCAAAACAAGCAAATTAAAGCAAAAATAAAATAATATAAAGAAAAGGAAAGGAAAGGAAAGGGAAAAAAAATAATCTCATCCAGTTCTCAGAGCTTTATATAACACTGTACAAAATTATCATCACTTAGGCTTGATTTTTTTCACCAGCCCTAAATTTTTATAGTCATAATATACTATTCCAGAACCTTCTGTGTAACTACTTGATGATTTCCAGTCTGCAAAAGAGCACAGATTTTGCTCTGTTGTTATAACTGAACAGTAAGCTGAACAGTATCCACTGCTCACGGAAGACTTGCTCTGTTGGTTGTTTTTTCGGAACACAGAGAAAAAAGGTGACAAGTGATTCATCCTGAGGTGGCATTTGTCAATCCATAAGCATTTACATAAACTCTTCTAGCTACTCTGTGATTTAGATTTGTGCTAATTATAAATGTGGGATCGACCAAAACAAACAATCATCTGGGATACTGAAAGAAATTCAATAAAACAAGATGTGTCCCATACTCAAGGAGAGCCATAAAAATCAAACTGTTGAAGAACGGGATTTAGGGTTTCCTGTTAATTGATCAAAAACGGCGGAGAGAATTGGCTCATCTTTTAGTTGAGACTGAGAAGGAAAAAGTAAACACATTAACCTTAGTAGCAAGAGTGCTGCTCTGAAGAAACTAATACGTTAAAGGAAATGTCATGACAGACAAGATGGCTTTCATCTCATTTGACACCAATGGGCGTGCATACAATTAATAATCCCCAAGGAGTGTTCAAGGGCAAAAATGTAGTTTCCCAGTATAAAAAGCTCACGAGCATTTGAAAAGTATTTGCACTCTGAAATTAAATAAAACCGTAGTGACGGGCTGTGTGTGAGTCTCCCGGTATCAGCTCAAGAGGGCCCTGGGCCTATGCTGGCTCCAGAGAGACGTTGCTTCTCTGGGTGGTTATGTACTGCAGGGCTGGTTGGAAGACAAGTCACAACTGGTAAAGCCAAAGAAAAGCTTCCATTAACTTCAGCTTATCCTAGGGTGCTTGTTCTTGGGAATCTTCAGCTTCCTGAAATACAGAAGTTTAAATGGATTATTCACGTGGGAAGAGTGCATAGAGGTAACATGGAATTCCAAATTACATCTATTTTATCGAATGTGCTCTCCACTGTGAAGGAAACTATTCTTAAACGTACTTGTTCTCCTTCTAATTCAACTTTTAGAAGATGTTTCCCGTTCCTTAACTACATAGCTCTCAGTGTCCTTAATTCATAGCTTCTGCCTTGCACAGACACTCAGATGATCTATAGCTCGATCACACACATGCATGCCTTCTCTCTCTCTCTCTCTCTCTGCCCCTCCCCCACTCTTTTATATAAAAAAAATCAAGCACACAGAAGAATAGAAAAGACAGTGTATAGAATTCACCTGTCACCTAATTTTAAAGCATTTTTTGCCTTATTTTCCCAATATTTATTTGGTACTTTATTATATATAAATACATATATAAATTTATATATAACAAATGTATATATGTATTTATATATAATAAAAAAACAAATATAGGGAAAATAAATTTATATATAACAAATGTATATATAAATGTATATATAATAACTATATACAAATACATATTTAAAATAGGAACATTTTCCTCTATAACCACAATACCTTTATTATACCTAATAAAATTAACAGTAATTCCCTAATATTATCCATATTCAAATTTTCATATTCAAGACTCCCAATTGCCCCCCTCCTAATCTTTTTACAACTACTTTGTTCAAACTAGTATCCATCCAGTCAGGACATGCCGTAACAATGCACCTGATCATGTGAGTTCCTTAAAATTTCTTCTCATCTCAGGGTGCCTGGGTGGCTCAGTTAGTTAAGCATCTGACTTCGGCTCAGGTCATGATCTCACAGTTCATGGGTTAGAGCCCATGGGTTGAGTTCATGGGTTTGAGCTGCCCGCTGTCAGCGCAGAGCCTGCTTGGGATTCTCTCTCTCTCTTCCTCTCTCTTGCTCTGCCCCTCTCCCCCTCTCTCTCTCTCAAAATAAATAAACGTTTTTAAAAGTTTCTTTTCATCTCCATCTTCATTTTCCATGACCCGGACTTGCTAGAGAATCTTCTTGGTTTTTTTGTCTTTGTTTATTTTATTTTTAATGTTTGTTTATTTTTGAGAGAGAGACAGAGCGTGAATGGGGAAGAGGCAAAGAGAGGGAGACACAGAATCCAAAGCAGGCTCCAGGCTCTGAGCTGTCAGCACACAGCCCAACGTGGGGTTCGAACTCATGAACTGTGAGATCATGACCTGAGCCAAAGTCAGACATTCTAACTGACTGAGCCACCCAGGTGCCCCAAGAATCTGCTTGGTTTTTAAAAGACAATAGCCCTTGGTAAAATCTCTCTGATACCAAATTTGTTCTTCTGGGTTTACAATAGAATCATTTTTCTCCATATTCGATTTTATAAGTCCTTGAGACTTTTCACTGAGACTTTAGGCTACAAAAATATGACTCTTTTTGAAAATAATAATAGCAGGCCTATTTCAGAGAATAGAAAAAAATTCCGATCATATGAAAAATAAGTCATCGTATTTTTTAAGCATAATAAGCCTGAAAACTGGTAAAATAAAATTACACGCTACTAAAATGGGATTCCTATTCCCAATAACTAGATGAAAGGAGTTGAAATCAATTCCAAATAGTATAAAAGTTCTCCTGCTAAAATGTCAGGCCATGTCAGAGTTCCTGGGTGGCTCAGTTGGTTAAGCATCCAACTTTGGCTCAGGTCATGATCTCACGGTTCAACAGTTTAAGCCCAATGTCGGGCTCTGTGCTGACAGCTCAGAGTCTGGAGCCTGCTTCGGATTCTGTGTCTCTCCCTCTCTCTGCCCCTCCCCCGCTCATGCTCGCTTGCTCGCTCTCTCTCTCTCTATCTCTCTCAAAAATAAATAAACGTGAAAAAAACTTAATAAATAAAAAATAAAGATTTATTTACATGTTGAAAGTTAATTTATTATTCGTGGTCATGGTAAACATAACCACAAAGCCTCAGATAATCTTAGAATTTTCCACCTTCAACGGCAGTAGGGTCTAACTCCCTCATCCTTTGCACAAAACATACTGAAAGGGGAAGCCATCCATAACACTAATAGAAGACTTTCATCTCCCTGACCCAGCTCCTCTAACGTCACGTAGAAAACACCTAACAGTCCTAAAATCTGGAGGATCCACATTAGAGATGGGCCAGACAAGGAAGCTAAGGAAAGAAATCAACTCATTTATGAACCTCACCATCTAAGAATGTCAGTCTGCGTCTTCTAAATAAACAGAGACCTTTTTATCTTGGTTGAGCCTTTCCTCTTCTTTTCTGTAACAAAGAAGCAGAAACTAATGTTAACAAGCAAGGGAGGTTAAAAAAAAAAAAAAGACAAGGGAGGCAAATCTTACAAAGCTGCGGTTGATGTATTTTCTCCCATGTTTTGGGTAGAATTATATGCATCTGGGAATAGATCCAAAGTTACCACTAGTGCCATCTAAAAATGCACATGCTTCCACATGACCCTGGGTATCTGAACTTTGACATGTTTCAGAATATTTTTGGAGGGAAATACAATTTGGGAACTTGAATAAACCTTAGTTTATCATTAGTATGCTGCCTCTAATTCCATTCCTTATTCAGAAAATACAAAGTTTTATGTTGACCTAGAAGTCATCTTTATTGCTTATATTCTATTCAAGCCCTAACCTCAGGGTTGGGCTCATTGAGCTTCTTCAAATCAATTCCATTTTACTCCAGTAAATATTACTTGAGGGGAAAAAAGAGATGGTGCTGGGACAACTCAAGTACTTCAACTGCAAAAGGATGAATTTGGACTCCCACTTCACTCCATGTGCAAAAATTAACTCGACATGAACCAAAGACCTACTGTAAGAGTTAAAACTGTAAAGCTCTTAGAAGAAAACATGAACTTTCATGACTTTGGATTAGGCAATGGATTCTTTTTTTTTTTTTTAATGTTTATTTTTATTTTTGAGAAAGAGAAACACAGAGTGCGAGTTGGGGGATGACAGAAAGAGGAGACACAGAATCTGAAACAGGGTCCAGGCTCTGAGCTGTCAGCACAGAGCCCGACGCGGGGCTCGAACTCACGAACACTGAGATCATGACCTGAGCCAAACTCAGATGCTTAACACTTAATCCTGGCACCCCGGCACCAGATTCTTAGATATGAATCTATATCTAAGAATATATAGCTTCTGCTATATCCAATAGCAGAAGCAACACAAGAAAAAAATAGATAAATTATACTTCATCAAAACTAAAAAGTTCTGTGCTCCAGAGGACATGAAAAAGAAAGTGAAAGGGCAACCCACAAAGGACAAAAAACCCAATTTTAAATGGGCAAGATATTTGAATAGATAGATCTCCAAATAAGATATACAAATGGCCAATAAACACATGGCAAGATGCTCAACATCATTAGTCATTAAGAAAATGCAAATCCAAACCTCAGGGAGATAACACTCCACACCCATCCATCCGCTGGCTATCATCAAAAGGCCAAACAATAACAAGGGTTGTCAAGGATATGGACAAATTGGAATGTTGCTGGTGGAAATATACAATGGCGTAACTGTTTTGTAAAACAGTCTGGCAACGCTTCAAAAAGGTTAACAGAGTAACCATACATTCCAGCAATTCCACTCCTAGGTATAATATACCCACGAAAACTGAAAACATGCCTACACAAAAATTTATAAATAAATATTCATAGCACCATTAGTCGTGTTGGCCAAAGAGTAGAGAAAATCTAAATGTCCATCGAATGAATGGATAAGTAAACTGTGGTATATACGTGCAATGGAATATGACACAGCCATAAAAAGGAACGAAGTGCCATACGTGGACGAACTTTGAAAATATTATACTGAGTCAAGAAGCAGACATAAAAGGCCACATCGGATGATTCTCCATTTATACGAAATGTCCAGAATAGGTGTAGGAATGCTGGCCATACTGCCTCCATCTTTGCCCTAGCATCTTGCTGTTGTCTGCTTGATGACCTCGTCAGGGATACATGTTCTAGAGTAATGTATAAGATGTAAAAGGTTAATGTATAAACTCTAGGCTCACCTTCTAAAACCAGAATGTCCAGGGAATCTGTTCTGGATTTCAATGGGCCCATTAAGATACCAGTGCAGATAACATAGTTTTCTGCAAACGCATGGATAGTGCCATAAGGTCTGCTAGACATTAGCCACCAGTCACGTATATGCAAACACTCCCCCGCATGTCCAGCTCCTTTAAAGCCAGTAAGCTAAAACGCAGGGCTTCTGAGGAGACTGGCTGCGCAGCTGTCCAGATGGCGGTCCTCCTGATC
The DNA here is from genome assembly GCF_023721935.1 of Panthera uncia. Classification (NCBI taxonomy): domain Eukaryota; kingdom Metazoa; phylum Chordata; class Mammalia; order Carnivora; family Felidae; genus Panthera; species Panthera uncia. Next base: position 95,867,764 of record NC_064808.1, on the reverse strand, counting down.
CTCCCTGTCAGGAAGTCACTTAACATAGAACTCTGCGTATTCTGTATCTCTTCCAGTTTCAAAGTGCCTTCTCCGTCTCGGGGCGGGGCGGGGGGGGGGGGCACTTTACGTTCTCCTTGCCTTCGAACAACAGGCAAATCCATGGAGACAGAAAGCAGATCAGTAGTTGTCAGGGGCAGGTGGAAGTGGAAAATAGTGATGGCTAAAACGTATGGAGTTCCTTCGGGGGTGATGAAAATTCTGGAATTAGTGGTGATGGTTATGTAACTTGGTGAACATTAAAAAGACAAATTTTTATGATAGGTAAATTTCATCTCAAAAAATATATATTTTTCGAGCACCTTATATCAGCATGGCTGACTCTCCTAGGCACTGACTCACGATGCCCCTGCTGCCTGCCCAGCAGATTTTACAAATATACACTTTACATTAAAAAGTAAGGAATAGCAGGGGCGCCTGGGCGGCTCAGTCGGTTAAGCGTCTGACTTCGGCTCAGGTCGTGATCTCACAGTCTGTGGGTTCGAGCCCCGCGTCGGGATCTGTTCTGACAGCTCAGAGCCTGGAGCCTGCTTCAGATTCTGTGTCTCCCTCTCCCTCTGCCCCTCCCTTGCTTGTGCTCTGTCTCTCAAAAATGAATAAATGTTAAAAAAATTTTTTTTAAGTAAGGAATATCCTAGAAGAGCTTCACATAAGCAGATTTTGACAATGTCAAATCCTCCATAATAAAGAAAGCCTCTAATGAAATCTTCTATACAATTAAGAAAGCTTTTGTGGGGGCGCCTGGGTGGCACAGTCGGTTAAGCGACCGACTTCAGCCAGGTCACGATCTCGCGGTCCGTGAGTTCGAGCCCCGCGTCAGGCTCTGGGCTGATGGCTCGGAGCCCGGAGCCTGTTTCCGATTCTGTGTCTCCCTCTCTCTCTGCCCCTCCCCCGTTCGTGCTCTGTCTCTCTCTGTCCCAAAAATAAATAAAAAACTTAAAAAAAAAAAAAAAAAAAAAGAAAGCTTTTGTGAAGTTACCAGATCACACCCTACTTTCTCCATCCTGTGAATCTGAATTCTTTTATAAGATTTACTCGGAGGGAAAAACATCTGTTCAACAATCATTTTGCCCAAGTGTAAAATACCAAGAGTCACGATAGAAGAGGGTTAGAAGAAGACTGCCCAGAACTGCCCAGCCTTACGATTTTATCTCCACCACTTTATGAGCTCTTTCGGCCCATCGCTTTTTCCGGAAATGCTGGACGAGGACCACCACGATTACTATTATGACCATGAGGGCACAGGCAGAGCCAATGGCCAGAGCCAGGAAGTAGATCTCAGAGAAGCGTACTGTAAGGACAAAAAGAGGATGTCATGATTCTCAAAAGAGAAAGAATATGATGAAACCTAACGATATAAGAGGGATGTAGTTTCAGCATTAAATGGAATCTTCCTTTCTCCTACCATACGATCTTGTGAACTCTAGCAGCAGTAAGGAAGCTATGAAGGCTGCTCTCGTGGTTCTCAAACTATGGTCCCACAAGTAATAGCAGCACTCTGCAGAACTTTGAAATGCAAATCATCAGGGCCACCTCAACCTCCTGAATTGTAGGTGGGGCCCAGCAATCTGTTTTAACCTGTCCTCCAGGTGATTCTGATGCTAAGATTCCGAGAACCACGGAGCCAGTAAACCACCCAGTAGGGTAAGGCTATTGCTGACCTAGCCAAACCCATCGTCCAAACTGTTTCTCCTAGATTCCCTCTCACCTCTGGCATTCATCCGGTCATTTATTCAGATTTATTAAGGGCCTACTATGTTCAGACATTGCAACGGAAATACAAAGCCAAAAAAGACGTTACCTTCAAGGAACTCATACCCACTGGGAAGACAGGCAAGTAAATCTGTAACTATAGTCCAGTAGATAAAATGATGCAAGAGGGAACCCAGTGGGAAAGGTCCCTAACACCAGGCAGAATCTGTGAAGCCTGGGTCTCCTGCCTTTTAATTTTTTAATGTTTATTTATTTTTGAGACAGAGAGAGACAGAGTGCAAGCAGGGGAGGGGCAGAGAGAAAGGGAGACACAGAATCCGAAGCAGGCCCCAGGCTCTGAGCTGTCAGCACGGACCCAGACGCGGGGCTCGAACTCACAAACCGTGGGATCACGACCTGAGCTGAAGGCAGACACTTAAACCCACTGAGCCACCCAGGTGCCCTGATTTCTGACTAAAACTTCAATAAACCCTCAGAGCCAGGAAGGACTTTAGAAAATGTCTAGCCCAGAAGTTCCCAGCCTGGAGTCTGTGACAGAGGATGGGAAGAGAGCCGGGCCACAAGCCCACAGACTCTGTGTCATAGTGTGTGTATGTGTACACTTTTGTGGGAATCAGAGCCACGACTTTCATTAGGTTCTCAGGGTAGTGACCACAATACGTTTAAGAACATGTGTTCTTGTCCAACCTGTTCCTGCAGGTTACACGCAGATGAATTCAGAAACTGAGGTCCAAAGACATTCCATTACGTCTGTTGGTACTCAACTGACTTCTCCAAGGTCACGCAGCCCTACTGATGGAGCCCTGAAGGATGACACTAGGAATGAAAGGAGGAAATCCTACTACTCTACAGGTAGTAATATCATGTGTTAGTTAAGAGCACCCGCCAGAGACAGCTGGGTGAAAATGCCAGCTCCACAATTTATTAGCTATGTGATTTGGGGTAATTAACTTCTTTGAGCCTCAGTTTCCTCAATGTATCAAACAGAGACAACAATATTCATTTATTGAGTTCTTATTTAAAAAAAGACATTCGTATCAATTGGTTCCACGCTGTGCCCACACATAATAAACACTCACTGTACGGTAGTTATTATAATTTTCAGTGCAAAAAAAAAAAAAAAAAGTTTTTTTGGTGCAATTCAGAGTTTGGGGAATTTTTACATTCATTGTCTCATTTTTCCTTCACCATAAGCCTCGCTAGATTATTCTCACTGTAAGGAAAGGAAAAAAAGATTTATTGCCAACTGGTAAATGATAGCAGTGATTCAAGCCCAGATTTACAACTCCTAAGTTTTATGGTCTTATCTGCACAGCTTCCGGGTTTTCCTTTTTATTTTTTTCCCTTCTTTTTATTTTATTTTTTTAATATAATTTATTGTCAAATTGGCTTCCCTACAACACCCAGTGCTCCGGGTTTTCCTTTATAAGATTGCAAGCACTACAATGCATTAGTCTAGGGTACAGTTTTGGAGTCAAAGATGCTTGGGTTTGAGTTCCAAATGATTCCATTCCCTCAGCTCCATGAATTCAGACAAACGACTTAACCTCTATGAACCTCAACTTCCTCATTAGTAAAATGTGGGGCACTAAGAGCACAAGAAACTGATGCGATATATAAAGATTAAATAACATATGCAAAGCCCCTGACACGTGGGAGGCACTCAATAAATGATCACCACCATCACTGGCATCCGCAGCCTAGGGTGTAAGGATTAAGTGAGATAGTACGGGCCAAGCACAGGACAGTGCCTGGCACAGAGTAGGTACTCGGTAAGCATCCTGTGAATAAGCGAGTGAATGAACAGATCTACTGTTAGCCTTTTATCAGAGAACTGCTTCCTCTCCCTTTTACAATCTCAATGCCACTTCTGTAACAGATTCCGCAGTCTGCTTGCTTAACTTTCTGTTTCTTTCCACAGACAAACAAAGCCTTTCTCTTTTTACCCCAGGACTCTTCAGTCTCCCTCTGTAGATTCCAGACCCGAAGGGCTAGCCCTTCTCGCTACTCTTTCAGCCGTCACAAAAGACCACCCCTCTCCTTTCTATAAGCTCTCAAGCTTCCCAAAACCCTTTTCCCCTGTGTGACCTACCAGTGTGCACGACGCTCAGCCGAATCTCCCCTATCAGCCCATCAACGTCAGGTGGGTTCTTCACCTGGCAGGTGTATGTCCCATTGTCGTCAAACTGCAGCTTCCAGAGGATGATGGAGACGTCGTACCGCTCAGGGTTCCCGTCCCAGACCACTCGATCCTTGAAACGCCCACTCATGGGTTTGAAGGGATCCACATGGTAGTAGAATACCTACAAGGCAGAAGCGGCCAAAAGTCTTGCTATTCAGTGCCGGGGCACGGAGGCTGAGAAAGGGGAGCCAGCCTCACTGCCCCATATGCAGCTCTCTTCCAAGAACCTCTTGCTTTCCCCTTGATGGACCTCTCAACTCTGCCAGTCATTCTCTGCCAAGAATCGTGTCTCAGCTTTACCCTGTGCTTATTGCTGAGAAAAAAAACACAGGCAGGGCAAGGAGAAATGGACCGGCTTGTCTCCCCAACCAGGGGTCCCCGGGCCTATGACAATAATCTACTTACAAACTGCTCGGGGCCCCCATCTCGAGGACGGAAGTTCCAGGTCACTGTTAGAGCATCACCCACGGGGGCAAAGCTGGAGAAAGTGCATTTTAACCGAACATCTGTCCCGTTGACAGCCTCCAGCACTTGGGAGGTGTAAATTTCCACAGCTGCTATAGGCCAAAGGGCTACCAGAGAGAAAGGGAGAAAGGAAGATGCAGATTAAGAGAATTTCTGCCGACGCGGCCAAAATAAATGTCTGAGTGAGTCTTGTAAAGAAGTCAATGTCCCGGATCTCAAACTTACTCCATCCTGAGTCTGCATGCTCCCACTTACGTGCAACCGTGACTCAGAATGCCACATGGCGAGCCTTCTCGGTGCTCTCAACTTTCTCCATAGTGCGATACCCTAGCCTCACGGTCCCCGCTCCCACACTGTTGGAACCAACTACAAACGTCGGCAGATACAATTGAAAGCACAAACGAACAAAAATCAAAACTAATCGTAGCATGGATTAGACATGTATTCAGATGAGGCATTATGTATTGTATGTATAATGGTCCCCTAGAAGGCAAGTTGTCCAGAAAGGGTCCTTGATTTCATACTGTCCCCAATCTTCTGCAGAAATTGAAATTAATTAAGCCCGGACAGCTTCTGTTTGTCTGCACCCCTGGAACCTTTACACCACGTGGCGCTTTTTTTTTTTTTAACCAGGATATTTACATTTAGAATGTGCATATTGGGGCAGTTTCAAAATCACCGTGGGTCTCTCTCCTTAAGTTTCTCAGCTTTCCCAGGGCTGCTGAGAGTCCCAGACAAGACACACAGAAATCCAAGCGCCTGATCCTGCCTGCAGTGGGAGGTTGAGAGTGGCCACAAAAAAAAAAAAAAAAAAAAAAAAAAAAGGAAAAAAAAATGGTTTGTAACCTGAGATTAGAAAGCCCTCTCTGTGCCTGAATCACTAGCAGCCCAAACACACCTAAACCTGTTTGTCCAAAATCAGTTCTCCAAAAACAACCCACCAACTTCGGTTTCAGCAAAGTCAAAACCTAAAGTGAACGGCAACCGTGGCTCAGGCTTCCAAGCAACACTCTTGCGACCACCTTGCAGGGTCCGCCGTGAAGGAGGAAATGGCGAGGGACCCCCCCCCCACCACCCTCACCCCTCCCGGCAGCCCTTACCTGTGAGCTGCACGCCAAGGAGAAGCAGCCCAGCACGCCAAGTGCTCTTGCCATACATGAGGGAACCCAGCCCTGGCCCCAGAGACCAGACCGGGCAGACCGAGGGCTCCAACACCCTGCCAAGGCCGCTCCAGTAAGAACTGGCACCTCGTTTTCCCAGAGAGAAGAGCCAGTCCCTCACCTATGGGAACCTGAGCTCCAGTGCCTGTGACTCATCCCTGCTCCGCCGCTGCACTTTGCTGGAATGAAAGGTGGGGCCTCAGCTCCCTACGCCCTCCTCCCTTTCCTCCCTCCCGCCCTCTGCGCTGCAAGCGGTCCGCACACAGTTCCAAACTCTGCGGTCCTCTCTTGACTTTGCAGTTAATCGGCCTGGGCTCTGGCCTCTGGATGGCCTCAGAGACAGCCAGAGGAGGTGGTGCCAGCCTGAAACGTCCCAGGCTGCTTTGGGTTTGGCACGCGCGCGCGCGCGCACACACACACACACACACACACACACACACACACACGGTTTTTTCTAATCAGGCTTCCTGCTCGCCTGCGAAGTGAACTGTTGCAACCACCTTGCAGTGATTGCCCTTCCCAAAGCACCTCCCTGGGGCCGCTTTGGCCTGGACTGGATTCACAGAACTCCAATCAGAATTCCTTAAGACCCTCTCCAGACAAAAAGTCCTACAGCGTAGACATTTGAGCCAAATGTTACCACAAGGATCTCTGCACCTTTTCCAGCTTGTAGCTTTCCCTGAGACCCAGGGGGGGGGGGGGGGGGGGGGGGGGAGAAACTGACCGAACAAATGTCAGTGTTTTAATGACCCCTTCACTTGGAAGAATTTAAAGAAGCAGAACACCGTCCCTGCTCACTTACCATCTCGGTCCAGTTTGCAGGTACTTTTCTGCTTCTTTCTTCATCTCCACAATACTCCCATGAAGTGTTCCCATTTTTCCAGAGAGCCCAGGGAAGGTAAGTGATTTGCCCAAATTTGCACAGCCAATAGGTAGGAACATCAAAACTTTTCTGACTCTCAAGTCTAACGCTCTTTTCTGCAAGATTATACCTGACGTGGACCAGCAGACCCAGAGGACTCTCGCAGAAAAGGTTTCCATAATAACTTTTTTGGCAGGGTCTGGGTGGCTCAGTTAAGCATCCGACTTTATACCAGGTCAGGTTGTGATCTTGTGGTTGTGAGATTGAGCCCTGCGTGGGGCTCGGCACTGGGCAGGGAGGCTGCTTGGGATTCTTTCTGTCTCTCTCTCAAAATAAATAAGTAATCTTTGAAAGAAAAATAACATTTTTGTGCCTCAGATTTCACCTGCCATTTTGAGGGCAGCCATCTGTCTGAAATCTGAAGAGTTGAGGAATTTAAATGAGTAAAGGTGCCTCTTTGTCTGGAAAGAGGGTGGGTAATTGTTACAGATTAATGAAGCAGCATGGCGAAACGGCAGAAGAGAAGGAAGATTCCACATGAAGTTAAGAAGCAAGCTTGACAGGAGTCTAACCCTGAACAGAAACAAATTGCCCGGATTCCCTGGATTAGCAACCTAGAAACTGGAGTGATTCATAACGTCTAGTTAAACCCTGAAACAGAGAAGTTGCCAGAAAAGGAAGGAAGGGGCAGGCTGACTAGGAAAGAGAAAAAAGAGAAAACTTCATAAAGAGGGAGGAAAAGAGAAAATTCCACCGTGGGAGAGGCAGATTGCAGAAGTGAAAAAGAAAAGCCAAAAAGAAAAGCAAAGCAGCAGGAGAAAGATGTCATGATCAAAGGGAAAAAAAAAAAAAAAAAAAAAAAAAAAAGGTAACAGAACGCAGTTGTTGGGGGCGCCTGGGTGGCTCAGTCAGTTAAGCAGCCATCTCTTGATTTCTTGATGATCTCTTGAGATCAAGCCCCATGATAAGCTCTGTACTGAGTGTGGAGCCTGCTTGGGATTCTCTCTTCCTCTCTCTCTGCCCCTCTCCCATGCCCATGTCCTCTCTCTTTCAATGAATAATAATAAACAGTTTTCAATTTTTTAACGTTTATTTATTTTTCAGAGACAGAGACAGACAAAGTGTGAGCAGGGGAGGGAGAGAGGGAGGGAGACACAGAGTCCAAAGCAGGCTTCAGGTTCCGGGCTGTCAGCACAGAGCCCGATGCAGAACTTGAACCCACAAACTCTGAGATCATGACCTGAGCAGAAGTCGGACACTTAACCAACTAAGGTGCCCCTAAATAAACATTTTTTAAAATAAAAAAATAAAAAAAAAGAAGAGAAAGAACTGAGAAACCCGGGATCTAACCAAAATGAAGTGTTTCCTAACATGAGTATTTTATTGTGATGAGTGTTCCTGAAAGTCGAGTGGCTCCAATGTCGGCTTCTAGACCAGAGATGAACCTAAAATCAGAACGCTGGGGGAATCTTCAAAATGGTGATGGCATTGGGGCGCCTGGGTGGCTCCGTCAGCTGCGCATCCAACTTCGGCTCAGGTCATGATCTCGCGGTCTGTGAGTTCGAGCCCCGCGTCAGGCTCTGTGCTGACGGCTCGGAGCCCGGAGCCCGCTTCGGCTTCTGTGTCTCCCTCTCTCTGCCTGTCCCCTGCCCGTGCTCTGTTTCTCTCTCGAAAATAAATAAACGCTAAAAAAAAAAAAAAGTTTTTTTAATGGTGGTAGGATAAAATAGAGGCTCTCCAGCATGTCGGTCTGTGGAGTTCAGCGCCAAGAGCCCCAAAGGAAAGGAGTTAGAAAAACGTATCCGCTTTGTTAGCCTTCAGCTTGCGGAGAAATGCAGCTCTAAGGGAAAGGGAAGTAGAGCCTGAGGTCTTGAAGCCTAGAGCAAACTGCAAAATCTGGTGAGAGGTAGAGTTACCAGAGAGCTCAAGGGCACAGAGAAAAGCAGCAGGAGGGGAATCAGGGCAGGCAGCACTGAACAAACCGCCTGTTGTCGGGAGAAGAACCTCTCCCCCAGGTAGCCAGACGCCCTGGGTGCTGGCCGCCCGCCGTGCTCTGAAGGACAGCAGCTGCCCAGATCCCATTCTTCAGCACGGTTGAGTTCCTGGCTTTGTGCCCAGCGACGCCCAATTCCTTCCAGTTAGCAGGCGTGGCTCCAGAGTCATCCAGTTCCCCTCCCTGGGAGGGGAGGGAGGACACCAAAGGCTGGACTCCGTCAGTAGAGAAAACACTGAATAAAAAGGACATTTGCCCCCGAGGGTCCCCAGGGTGGCGGTAGGCAGGACTTTGATCAAAACCGGAGGCATCGAGATAAGGCCTCCGGTGCACTTAGTGTCTCGGCGAACAAGAGAAAAGGAAGAAGGTGAAGATTAAAACGAAAAAATGAAGTCTCAGAGCTATCACTTTTTTCCCTAAACTGTTCCAGAGAAAAATCCTGATTATCATTAAAATTGATGGCATACTCTAGTTTTCGAAGCACTTCATCTGTCCCCACCCCCTACACATTTCCTTTTAAATATTCCTTTTTTGAAAAAGTTTATTTATTTTGAGAGAGAGTGAGAGTAGGGAAGGGGCAGAGAGAGAGAGAGAGAGAGAGAGAACCTCAAGCAGGCTCACACTGTCAGCACAGAGCCCGAAGTGGGGTTCACACTCATGAACCGTGAGCTCGTGACCCAAGCCAAAGTACCACTGAGACTCCCAGGCACCCCTCAAAAATATTTTTAAATTTTTTTTAAGTTTATTTATTTAGTTGGAGAGAGACAGAGATAGCACAAGTGGAGGAGGGTAGAGAGAGAGGCAGAGAGAGAGAGGGAGAGAGAGAATCCCAAGCAGGCTCTGCACTGTCAGCACAGAGCCCGATGTAGGGCTCGAACCCACAAACCACGAGATCACGACCTGAACTGAAACCAAGAGCTGGATGCCTAACTGACTGAGCCACCCAGGCACCCCATTAATGGATACCTAGAAACCCACCGGCCAGTTGGAAACTCACAGCGGGGGCCCAAAAGACATAAAGGACAACTGGCTTGTATTGAAATTTGTAAAAATTGTCATCTTAACATTCAAGGCAAAATGCCTTTTTCACCACAAGATGAAATTAGCATTCGAAGCAAGGGAAACAAATGATTTCGCTCCTCGGCTGGTTCAGATGAAGGTCTGTTTACTCAAAAGCTTCTGCCCATATGTTTTCTTATTAGGAAAGATTTTATTTAATTTTTGTTATATGCTGGGCGAGCCATATAAAGTAAAATAAGATATTTCTGCCTGGGGTGGGGGTGGGGGGAATCAGAGTCCAAAGAAGATTGGGAGGTGGAGTCTTATGTTAACAAATAATCACCATATTTGTGACTTTTGCGATGGGTCCTTAGAGGACAAATAGGAATTAGAGAGAGAGAGGAGAAACAAAGCCGCTCCTTTGAAATAAAC
>NC_064808.1:95810617-95857819 GCF_023721935.1 Panthera uncia | reverse complement strand
AGCGGCGATACGTTGTGGGGGATGGTCGTATCCGGGCAATTCGAGGGTGGGGGGGGGGGGGGGGGGGGGGGCTGGCCAGGAGGCTGGAGAGAGAGGCTGGGTCCAGATGTTGAGGGTCCTCATTCTGCATTTTAAGGAGTATGGACTTGATCCTGACAAATACACCATTTGGAAGTGGCTGATACGTGATCCAAAAACAGCGGAATGACTTTGGTATTTACCGGACCAAAAAAAAGTCATGAGGGAGGGACGCCTGATTGGTTCAGTTAGTTAAGTGTCTGACTCTTGATTCTGGCTCAGGTCCTGATCTCACAGTCTGTGGGATCGAGACCTGCGCTCGGCTCTGCGCTGACAATATGGGTTTCTCTCTCTCCCTGTCTCTCTGCCCCTCCCCTGCATGCTGGCTCCCCTCCCCTCTCAAAAATAAACGTTAAAAAATAATAATCATAATGAGGGAAAGCCTTGGAACCTCAACCACCACATACTCAAACAGCTTTCTCAGAGGTCCCCTGGCCAGAATTTGAAAAGTACAAACTTCATACCCATTTTCAGACGACTCAGGGACTCCCAGCCACCCCTCCCAACAACAGTGCCCCTCTATAGCTCCTTTCTTTCTTTTTCTTTTCTTTTCTTTTTTTAAACTTCTGGTGAGCTTTTCACAGATGAGAGAGGGAGGTCAGAATGTCAGAGTCCTAGATGAGAGTTGAGCTCTTAGTCCAAAAGAGGAGGTGTGTTCACTTTGGTCCTCCTGGCCTTGCCTTCCCTGGAGATACTCCAAAGCAAGTCTGGATCTGAGAAAAACCATGGGAGGGTACACTCTCGCTCTCTGGCTCTCGAATCTCCCTCCTCACTGCGGCTTGTATACCTCCCCAGTAAAGCCCGGGGCTTCTTTCTTAATTATAGAGGAGGGGCATCAGGCTCTTATTAACTGGCCCAGAGAAGAGACTCTGAAGTTTAACCCTTCCCTTACTCTAAAGAGCAGCTAGATGGATTTGCACAGGGCTGGAGAGATGGGTGTCTTGCAAGATAACCGAAGAACCTCCCTGTTCACCAAAGGTACTACATGGAAATAATGAGTGAGAATTTACATTTATATACTGCTTACTAAAAAAAAAAAAAAAATATATATATATATATATATATATATATATATATATATATATGTATATCCTGCTTACTGATGAAGATAGTATCTTCTGGTTACCATGACCAATTTTCATTCTTAGGAAATTAATTCATTTCCTGAGAGAAAACACAGCAACTTCTTTTTTTCTTTTTTTCTTTCTTTCTTTCTTTCTTTCTTTCTTTTTTTTTCTTTCTTTTTTTTTTTTTTTTTTTTTTTTTGGCTGCCATATACTAGGAGGCAGGAGACAGGGGCTGGAATCTCACCTGCTTTGCTTTGATCCAAATCCACCCTTGGCCACTCGCTAGCTGTGAGGAGACCTGGGTAGTTATTTAATTCTCTGTGCCTCGATAGTCCCTTATGTAAAATGAGAATAGTAATATCTGCCCCACAGGCTTGGTGTAAGAATCAGATAAAACACTGCATTTAAATACAGCTCTGTGCTTGGTGCCCATAGAAAACACTCAGTAAGTTTGGCTGGTTGTGATTGTACTTAGTTAAGGTTTTGAAAAGTGCTCCCATGACCACTTTGGGAAAAAGTCTGAGAGTTTCTTACAAGGTCATGTTTCAGGGTGCCTAGGTGGCTCCGTCAGTTAAGCGTCCGACTTTGGCTCTGGTCATGATCTCACAGTTCATGAGTTCAAGCCCCATGTCGGGCTGTGCACAGACAGCACGGAGCCCGGACCCCACTTCGAGTTCTGTGTCTCTCCCTCTGTCTCTGCCCCTCCCCTGCCCCTGCTCGTACTGTTTCTCCCTCTCAAAAATGAACATTAAAAAAATTTTTAATAATCATATAAAGCTAACCACCTCAGCATTTCCACTCCTAGGTATTTATCCAAGAGAAATGAAGTTACATATCCACAAAAAGACTTGTATGAGAATATTTGTAGAAGTTTCAGTCATAATACTCCCAAGATGGAAACAGCCCAGCGGTCCATCAGCAGAAAAAAATGGGTACTTTGTAGAATACTCGTCCAATGGGATACTACTCAGCAAAAAAATAGGAGCAAACTTCTGAGATGTTCAGCCACATGAGGGCATCTCAAAAATACTATGTTGAACAAAATTAGTCAGATGTAAAGCAGTATGTACTCTTTGGTTCGATTTATATGAAGTTCTATTACAGGCAAAACTAATCTTTGGTGGAAAAAATCCTGACAGTGTTTGCCCTTGAGAAAGTGAGGACAGGAGTTGGCAGGAGGGACATGAGGGAAATTTCTACAGGATATTAATGTTCTCCATCTTGATAGCAATTTGGGTTACACAGGCTTGTGCTTTTGAAAAAAAATCTTTGAGTTAAAAAAAAAATTTTTTTTTAATTTATGTAAGTAATCTCCACACCCAACGTGGATCTTGAACCCACAACCCTGAGATCAAGAGTCACGTGCTCTGACGACTGAGCCAGCCAGGCACCCCTGCAAAACCTCTTTGAAAGGTACACATTGAACGTTTTGTGTGTTTCATTGTATGAAAATTTTATTTTAATATTTTTTTTAAAAAGAATGATAAATATCGGACTCTCATTAATGCTGAGGTGCGTAGGGGGCTGTGTCCTGATGTCTGCAATTTCATTTTTAAATGCATCAGAGGCATCTGGGTGGCTCAGTCGGTTGAGTGTCTGGATCTCGGTTTTGGTGCAAGTCATGATCCCAGGGTCATGATGTTGAGCCCTGTGTCAGGCTCCACGCTGAGCATGGAACCTGCTTGAGATTCTCTCTTTCCCCCTGCCTCTCTCCCCTGTCTGCATGCTCTCTCTCTCTCTCTCTCTCTCTCTCTCTGTCTCTAAAAGAATAATGATAATAATAAAAATAAAATAAAATGCACCAGAAAAGTAAAGTAAGATGCATTGCTGGATGGATGGGTAAAGGGTGGACGAGAAACGAGCGGATGTGTGATAAAATGTATAGTGAAATGTTGCTCAAAGAACCTAGGTGGGGTAAACAGATATTCACTGTAAGATTCTCCCAACTTCTCTGCGTGTTTGAAAATTTTCATGATAAGATGTTGGCAAAATTTATTCCCTCTTTCGCCAAGTTTCCTTCACATTAAGTAAATGTTTATAAAGTGTTGGAGATTCATAATTTTATAGTATTCTAGTAGAGACATCATTCCTTAGAATACGGGTAGTTTTTAACAGATAAAAATTACCATTAAAAAAACATTTCCATTTTTCAAGCGCCTACTTGGGGTGCCGGACTGGCTCAGGCAGTGGCACTCTTGATCTTAGGGTTGTGAGTTTGAGCCCCACGTTGGGTATAGAGATCACTTAAAAATAAAGTCTTTTGGGGCAACTGGGTGGCTCAGTTGGTTGGGGGTCCAACTTTGGCTCACATCATGGTCTCACGGCTTGTGGGTTCAGGGCCTGCGTTGGCTCTGTGCCGACAGCTCAGAGACTGGAGCCTGCTTCATATTCTGTATCTCCCTCTCTCTCTGCCCTCCGCCCATTCATGCTCTGTCTCTCTCTCTCTCTCAAAAATAAACAGTAAAAAAAAATAAAAAATAAAGTTAAATCTTTTTTAAAAAACATTTATTTATTTTCAAGAGATAGAGAGACACAGTGTGAGGGGGGAGGTTCAGAGAGACAGAGGGGGACAGAATCCGAAGCAGGCTCCAGGCTCTGAGCTGTCAGCCCAGAGCCTGATGTGGGGCCCAAACCCACGAACTGTAAGATCACGACCTGAGCCGAAGTTGGACGCCCAACTGACTGAGCCACCCAGGCACCCCCAAATAAAATCTTTTTTTTTTTTTTTTAATTTTTTTTAACTTTTTTTTTGTTGAGACAGGGAGAGACAGAGCATGAACGGGGCAGGGTCAGAGAGAGGGAGACACAGAATCTGAAACAGGCTCCAGGCTCTGAGCTGTCAGCACAGAGCCGGACGCGGGGCTCAAACTCACAGACCGTGAGATCATGACCTGAGCCGAAGTCGGCTGCTTAACCTACTGAGCCACCCAGGCGCCCCTAAAATCTTTTTTTTGTTTAAGTGCCTACTGTGTACCAAGTTCTGTGGTAGGCACGTTACGTATATTATTTCTGATCTCTGTAATTGTGAGATTTTATAGAGGAAATTGAGACTCAAAGAGATATATTCATTCTAGTACCTATTGAGCCCCATGGTAGGTAGAGAGAAAAGGGTAAAAAAGAAGAACGATTGGGGCGCCTGGGTGGCTCAGTCAGTTGGGCGTCCGACTTCGGCTCAGGTCATGATCTCGAGGTCCGTGAGTTTGAGCCCCGCATCGGGCTCTGTGCTGACAGCTCAGAGCCTGGAGCCTGTTTCAGATTCTGTGTCTCCCTCTCTCTCTGACCCTCCCCTGTTCATGCTCTGTCTCTCTCTGTCTCAAAAATAAATAAACGTTAAAAAAAAAAAAAAAGAAGAAGAATGATTAACCAGAGGTGAGGCTGAAAATCTAATCAGAAGCCAGACCCTAAAAGCTCTTGATAAGGGTTAAAGTGTTTGGACTTTATCTTGAAGATAGTAGAGAGACATTGAAAACTTAAAGAGTGACCTGATCAGATTTGTGTATTAAAAAGATCACTCAAGAGGCGCCTGGGTGGTTCAGTCGGTTGAGCCTCTGACTTCAGGTCATGATCTTGCATTCCGTGAGTTCGAGCCCCATGTCAGGCTCTATGCGGACAGCTTGGAGCCTGGAGCCTGCTTCAGGTTCTGTGTCTCCCACTCTCTGCCCCTCCTCCCCCTCAAAAATAAATAAAACGTTAACAACAAAAAAAAGAATGTTCTGGGTGCTCAAGAGCATCCTGATTTATAGCTGTTGTCCTGCCATAATGATTAATAGTACCCCTTTCCCACTCCGATGTCAGTGTTACAGTTTGTAAAATAATTTACATGGTCAACCTAGATAAGGGGAACCCCAGGATGGGCACAGATCAGGCTCACTCTGAAGGGAAAAGGGTCGGGAACACAAGCTGAAGGAGATTTCGTCTGTGTGTGTGTGTTTATAAAGTTCTCTCCCCTCCTGAGGGAGTTCTCCCCTGATAGCTTCTCCTTTATGCACTTCATAGGAAAGAAAGTTCCAGAATGAGACAGGAGATGGGGGAGCAGATGTCTGAAAGACAGAGGAGGAGGTCTGCCATAGGTGGTGACAGGAACGAGAGAGGGAATTCGCCCAAGTCTGAGACTCAGAGGTCAGGTACGCACCCAGGGTTTCCTATCCAATGATGTGACCAGAATCCAGAGCCAGGCTTAACTCCCAAGCCCTCTCCAGAGCCAACTGGAAGTCTCTCTATGATACTAATCTCCCTTCCTCGTTAGAATTTACCAAACATGTCTACAGTCAACCTCGGCCGTAAAGACAGGCCACTCTTTGACATGTAGTGGCCTCCCTTCCCTCCACACCATTACCACCTCTACTGTTCTCTAAGACTTTTGTTTTTTTATGCTTATCCTTTTAAGTTTATTTATTGAGAGAGAGAGAGAGACAGAGAGAGAATCCCGAGCAGGCTCTGCACTGTCAGCACAGAGCCCAACGCACGCAGAGCTCCAACTCATGAACAATGAGACCATGACCTGAGCCAAAACCAAGAGTCAGACGCTTGACTGGCAGAGCCACCCAGATGCCCTTGGAAGACTTTTGAAGCAAAAGTAAATGAAGCAAACATTAGGCATCCTCTTCTCAGTGTCTCTCCTAAAAGAAAAGATTTGATGGGAAAATACTTAGAAATTGTGTCTATAATGAGGTTTGGATTATGCCAAAAGATCATCATTTTGGTCCTTCCGTACCCTATTACTCATTGATATTTTTTAATTAAATATTAATTAAATAGTTTTTTTAATTAAATAATAATTAATAGTTTTTTAAATTATTTTTTTAATGTTTATTTACTTTTGAGAGAGAGAGACAGAGCGTGAGCATGGGAGGGGCAGAGAGAAAGGGAGACACAGAATCAGAAGCAGGCTCCAGGCTCTGAGCTGTCAGCACAGAGCCCAAAGCGGGGCTTGAACTCACAAACTGTGAGATCATGACCTGAGCTGAAGTCGGATGCTTAACCAACTGAGCCAGCCAGGTGCCCTGGAAAATAAAGAGTTTTGAGCAATGACAGGAGTCCAATGCTGTCCTCGGGAATTCCAAGGTTAAAGAAAAGATAATATCTTAGCTCTCAAGGAGTGATCAGGCTTTTAACAAGCAGTCACTCTATGGGGTGATAGGCAATGGTAAAGTACATGCTGGGTACAGCATTAGCACAGGACTAGGGACAAACCCTACCTGGGAGCACTGGGGAAGCCAGCTCCGAAAAGGTTAAACATCCCTGGCATCCACTTGACGAAAGGGCAGGGCCTTCTGGGCCAAGGTCTCGTCATTAGTTTTAAGACAGCACGGCCTGTATAGGAACTTCAAGTTCAGCGTCAAGCAGAATGCTGGAGCACAGTAATAATAACCATCGTTTGTTACATAACTTTTCGTATCTTTACATCTCACCGCAACCTTAGAAAGTAATTTGTTAATATGCCCATTTCACGGATGAGAAAATGAGTCTGGAAGATTTAGTACCTTGCCCAAGATCACATAGCTGGGAGATGGTGTAGCTGGGCTTTAATTCCAAACCCTGTGGTCCCTCTTCTACAAAGCAAGTTTAGGATGTAAGAGCAGGACAGCAGGAAAGGAGCTTTGGAAGGTGGGATTCTTTTCTCTGCATTGTATTACAAGGGTTCTCAGTTAAATTCAGATAATGTAAGAGGAAATTCTAATAAGTAATGGAAGTTCTATTCTATACTATTCTATTCTTTTTTTTTTTTTTTTTTTGGGACAGAGAGAGACAGAGCATGAACGGGGGAGGGGCAGAGAGAGAGGGAGACACAGAATCGGAAACAGGCTCCAGGCTCCGAGCCATCAGCCCAGAGCCTGACGCGGGGCTCGAACTCACGGACCGCGAGATCGTGACCTGGCTGAAGTCGGACGCTTAACCGACTGCGCCACCCAGGCGCCCCTATTCTATTCTATTCTTTAGCGATCGCTACACCCAGCGCTACACCCAGCGTGGAGCTCGAACTCACAACCCTGAGATGAAGAGTGCTCCACTGACTGAGCCAGCCAGGTGCCCCCATAATGGAAATTTTAAATATGAGTAAAAGAGACAGGCAATAAGGACTTACTTGTCAGTAATGCTAAGGAGACTTGACTTTTTCTAAACGTAATAGACATTTTACATCCACTTAAGGATTTGAGCATAGGTCATCAAAAGTGTTTGCCTCAAGCACCCGCCGAATTCTAACATTAAAAGGGTGGAGAATAATCTGCTGGTTAATTAAAAGACGGAGTCTCCACATGAGCCACACTCTGCCAGGCAGAGTGGGAAAAAGCTTCCCTTTTTCCAACACCTGCAAATATTTGGCTCCATAAACATCACTGAGACAGCGCACTTACATCTTTGAAAACAGACCTACCCTTCTTGGAAGAAAGCTGAACTTGCAATCAGCCTGTTTACAGCGTGACTGCAAGTGGAGGCTTCCCAGAGAAACGTGCAGCAAGTCCTGACTTGAAATCTGAATCAGCAGGTCTGTTCTCCCCTGGCCGCGACGTCAGCAGTGTTCTGCCCTGGGCCCTGGATATACCGTAAGCCCACCTCTCCTTCGTCGCTATTTTTAGCAAGTGTCTGCTGGGGGGGAGGGGGCAGGGGGGTTGCAGACACACTAGGTTTAAGATAGTATCACAGGCCAGAGAAGCACGGCATCCGCAACCAAGCAAGCGGAAAGATGGATACGGGAGTCAGGAAGAGAGCGCAGGATCAGGAGTCCAACTCTTAGAACGGCGAGGCATCGTGGAGCTCTGTCACTGCCACTAAGATGCCCTCGATGATCATTCAGACAAACACCACTCCGCCGGGTGTTAGTAGGTACTGACTGAAAAGAAAATTCTATGCGCAAGGGGAAACACTAGGTGAAACAAAATTAAACGGTTTTCTTGGTTTCGTTTATAGCCACAGTACTTCTCAGGGTTTTTATTTTATTATTATTTTTTTTAATATGTATTTATTTCTGAGGCACAGAGAGACAGAGCGTGAGTGGGGGAGGGGCAGAGAGAGAGAGGGAGACGCAGAATCCGAAGCAGGCTCCAGGCTCTGAGCTCCGTTCGAGCCTGGGCTCGAACTCACCGACCTCGAGATCATGACCTGAGCCGAAGTCGGATGCCTAACTGACTGAGCCACCCAGGCGCCCCGACGGTGGGATTCTGGTTTTAAATGGCATCCAGCGAGCAAATCGTCACAGGGCCCCACCCAGCAACAGTACAACGGCGTGCCCGTGGCAACTCAGGCAAACGGATCAGGCTAATGCCAAAATCCGGGAAGAATCTCCAGAATGAACTGGATTGAGGAAATTCAACCTCGAAAGAGCACACACCTGAACAAAGTGGGAAAGCCATGCGTTGACCCAGACCCAGGTGTAGGCAAGGCAACAAATGAGTGAAGCTGGCTAAGGATGAGACGATAAGGAGTGAGTGGGGACTGTGGCGAACAAGAAAGAACACACGGCCATTCGCAGACACATCTGCTCCCCAGCTCCAGCCACTTTGTCGCCGTGAGAAAGGCAGGCCTCATACTGTCACATCGTTTTGTTTAATTATCCTTACTATGTTGTTTGTTTGAAGTAGGCTCCATGCCTGGCATAGAGCCCGATGCAGGGCTTGAACTCACAACCCTCAGATCAACAGTTGGACACTTGACCGATGTAGCCACTCAGGTGCCCCTCTCAATATGTGTCTTAACTTCTTACGCTGAGGGGCTCCTGGGTGGCTCAGTCAGTTAAGCATCTGACTCTTGATCTCAGCTCAAGTCGAGCTCCAGATTGATGGCAAGGAGGCTGCTTGGAATTCTCTTTCTCCCTCTCTCTCTCCCTCTCTCTCTGCCCCTCTACCTGCTCTCTCTCTCTCTCAAAATCAACATTTCTTTAAAAAAAAGTCTCTACACCAATGACCTTACATTTTAATGAAGGTACACCGTAGCAAAGAGAATTCCAAACCATAAGCCAGATGTGACATTCTCATAAGATATTTGTAATCGTTCATTGAAACACACGGTCATTAAAAATTTACCAGCCTCTTGGAAAGAAGTGCCCCAGCTCACTGATCAAACACAGTCCTTTAACACAGAGTAGGTGTTCTGTAAACATTAGTGAGTGAGTAAACTGATCTTGGCTTAGCAGAAGTGAGTTCTTTTAAGGATAATGGTGAAAGCCTAAGTTTTGAGTAAAAATTCTTCTTCCTGGCAAAACTAAGGTCAGGTTGCTCTTTCACCAAAAAGCCACTACCTGGGTGCCTGGGTGGTTCAGTCAGTTAAGCATCCAACTCTCGGTTTGGGCTCAGGTCGTGATCTCATGGTTTCATGAGTTCGAACCCTGCACGGGGCTCTGTGCCGACGGTGCAGAGCCTGCTTGGGATTCTGTCTCCGTCTCTCTCTGCCTCTCCCTGACTTGTGCTGTCTCTGTCTCTCTCAAAATAAATAAATAAACTTGAAAAAAATAAGAATACCTTAAAAAAAAGAAGCTACTACAATTTTGAGGTTTTTTCCCCTAGTTTGTTTCTTTGGTATTCTTTTTTTTTTTTTTTAATTTTTTTTTAACATTTATTTATTTTCAAGGGACAGAGTACAAGCGGGGGAGGGACAGAGAGAGAGGGAGACACAGAATCTGAAGCAGGCTCCAGGCTCTCAGCTGTCAGCGCAGAGCCCAACGAGGGGATTGAACCTACCAACCGTGAGATCATGACCTGAGCCGAAGTCGGACGCCCAACTGACTGAGCCACCCAGGCTCCCCTCTTTGGTATTTGCATATGAATGATTTGTAGTAATTTGCTTATACCAGCCAAACAGAATTCAACCAGAGTGCTAGGACGAAGAAATTCCAAATTAGCTAAAATTTTACAATTTATATTTATGATTCTCTCTTTTATCTTGAGAAGCAACAACTCGTGAAGGAATATGGAGTACCTGGGTGGTTCAGTTGGTTGAGGGTCCAACTTAGGTCATGATCTCCCTTCTCGTGAGTTTGAGCCCCACGTGGGTCCCGCTGCCATCAGCATAAAGCCTGCTTCAGATCCTCTGTCCCCCCTCTTTCTGTCCCTCCCCCACTTGCACTTTTTCACTCAAAAATAAACATTTTTCAAAAAATTTTAAAAAATGGACTCTATGCCCAATGTGGGCCTCGAACTCACGACCATGAGATGAAGAACTGCAGGTCCCAAGGAACCTGGGTGGCTCAGTTAGCTAAGCGTCTGACTCTTGGTTTCGGCTCAGGTCGTGATCTCACAGTTTGTGAGTTCAAGCCCCGCATCAGGCTCTGTGCTGACAGTGCAGAGCCTGCTTGGAATTCTTTCTCTGTCCCCCCACCCTGCTTTTTCTGTCTCTGTCTCCAAAATAAATAAATAAGAACTTTTTTTTTCAATATATGAAGTTTATTGTCTAATTGGTTTCCATATAACACCCAAAGTAAGAACTTTTTTCAAAAAAAAATTTTTTTAAAGGGGCGTCTGGGTGGCTCAGTCGTTTGAGACTCTGACTTCGGCTCAGGCCATGATCTCACTGTCCATGAGTTCAAGCCCCATGTCGGGCTCTGTGCCGTCAGCTCAGAGCCTGGTGCCTGCTTTAGATTCTCTGTCTCCCTCTCTCGCTGCCCCTCCCGTGCTCATGCTCTCTCTCTCTCAAAAATAAAGATTAAAAATAATAATAATAATGATTTAAAAATTGGAAAAAAAAAAAAAAAAAAAAAGAATCGCAGCCTCCACCAACTGAGCCAGCCAGGTGTGCCTTTATCCTTTTTCATACTATCTCCTCCCTCTAACCTTCCTTCTCCACTGCTCCCCACCTATCATAGCCTTGCTTTTCTTTTAAGTCAGGGTGTGGGTGCCCATACAATTTATTGTCCAAGCTGGGACACCTCAGAGAGTGTAAGCAGCATTATTGATACTCACACCCAAAAAACAGACACCGGGACTGCCCCAGGGACACCGGCAGGTGGGGTCACCCTATTTTAAACTCTCAGGTCCTCGGTTTCCACATTTATAAAAGGAAGGGAGTGGACCAGGTGACTTCCAAGAATCCTTCCAGCCCTTTACATTCTAAAAGTCTACCGTGCTGATTTAAAGGACTTCATCCTTCGAACTCGGTCTTAACTCAGAAGAGTCAGGCTGTTCTGTCACTTAAGAAGGTGCTCCCGGCCTCAGGGCGGCTGGTGTCCATCAGGGATCTGCGGAATGCTGAGCAAAGGCGCTGAGTTGGCTAAGGCATTTTAGCCTCTCCGGCCTCCCCTCCACTCCCACTGAGGCCTGAGGCCTTGAAGGGAACCAGCAGGTTGGACTTGTCTGCTCAGTGTTTCTGGGTGGAAGGGGCAGCCAGCCGCTTGCCCAGGCAAACAGGATGTGAGTCTCCTCAGGTGAGTCAGAGCAAGAGAGGACAGGCCCGGCGCCCCTCTCGGTGGGGGTACCCCCCCCCCCAGCTTCAGTACTGGGAAAACTCGGGGAGACTTCCGCACCGTTGCCGTTTTCGGTCTCTTCCCGTGTCGTAGGCCCAAGGGTCGATGTCTGCTGGGCCACACTAGTAGGTAACCGGAGGAAATGTCTTTCTTTTAAAGGCAGAGCAAAAATTATGGTTTAAAGCTGTCACCTTGGCCTTGGGTATCAACTGTACTTCCATTTTGTAAGTAAATTTAACTACCTAATTAATTAAAACTGTCACCTTCAGCACAAGCTTTTTTTTTTTTTTAATTTTTTTTAACGTTTTATTTATTTTTGAGACAGGGAGAGACAGAGCATGAACAGGGGAGGGTCAGAGAGAGGGAGACAGAATCTGAAACAGGCTCCAGGCTCTGAGCTGTCAGCACAGAGCCCGACGTCGGGCTTGAACTCACGGACTGTGAGATCATGACCTGAGCTGAAGTCAGCTGCTTAACCGACTTAGCCACCCAGGCGCCCCGCAAGCTTTTTACTCTAATGCTGCTGACATCCTCCCAGACATTTCTAGAATGAGTCTTTAGGAATTGCCTCAGAAGGCTGAACCACGATTTTTTATTGATTTATTTTTTTAAATCCTTGATCGTGGCAAATCTCCCTGGTTTTTGAGAGGGTGTTTGATTTTTGGACACATTTCAGTCACAAAAACCAAATCCTAAGAACGTGAGAGAAAGTGAGCACCAAACCGGGCATCGATTATGAAATCATGAGAACGTTGACCTTGTGAAGTGTGTACATGGTCCCTGAGGACCCTCTAAAAAACAAAAAACTAGGGGCACCTGGCTGGCTCAGCCCGTGGAACATGTGACTCTTGATCTGGGGGTTGTAAGTCCGAACCCCACATTGGGTGTAGAGCTTACTTACAAGTAAAATCTTAAAACAACCACCACCGCAACAAAAACCCACAAAAAAGTAAACAACTATTTTGTGCACAAGTATGAGAAGGGTATAATCTCTCCTACAGTTTAAGATCCCTCATATAGCTATTGAGTTGATACACACACTAAGTGGCTCTTCTCTTTTCACAGATTAAGGCCTTTGATGATCTGGCCCCTGCCAACTATCCAGCCCCTTTTCCGCTTTCTCCAGCCTCCCGGAACCTTAATTCTTAGCCATTCCGAACTCATCACATGCTTCTTCTTATTTCCCCACGTATATCTGTATAAGCTATGTCCTACCTGATAAACCATTGTCTACTCTGTCCACCTGATAAACTCTTGCCTTTCAAACTTCAGCTCCCGGTCTATGAAGACTTCCTGGCCCCCTGCCGCCAGAGTTAATAATCCCCTTAACACCTTGCGACACGCTTTTATTATAGCCCTCGCTAGACTGTGCCATCGTTACTTGTTTACATGTCTGTCTCCACTTTAGACTTGAGTCCCTGGAGGGCAGAGTCCTCCGCAGGGAAAACTGCTAGGCGCATAGTGGACACTCAATACACATTTGCTCAACGAGTGAATGCATACTTGCGGAAGAGTCTCAGTAAAGCTAAGCGGTATGGAGCTCCCTCTGGTGGAACCCAAGGAAGTTGCAAGAGTGAAGCCCTGAAACCAGTCTCCGCTTGAACTTGGCCTGTTTTCACGAAGATCCTCTCCAGGACTGAAAAATCTACACTGCACAAGAACTTCTCACTGTTTCCTGCCGAGGAGTCGTCGTGAAATAAGAGGAGCAAATATAATCTGTAACATATATAACAGGTTCTACTTGGATGTGTATAATGTAACATATTCAATAATTGTCAGAAGGTCTCGCCTACTTTCCATCCATTCATTAAAAGTCTTAATTATTGAATGAATGACAAAAAAATATTAAATGAATGCTCTAGGTGTCTGGAACCTAGAATTGGGAATGTACCTATTTATCATTCATTTAATAAATAATGACTTGATTGAATAAGAATACTGAAGCTAAACACTTACAAAGCACCTGTCATATGATCAACACTGCTGAAAAATATATATATATATATTAGAAGATGCCAGGGGCACCTAGGTGGCTCAGTCAGCTGAGCATACGACTTCAGCTCAGGTCATGATCTTAGGGCTCCTGAGTTCGAGCCCCGTGTTGGGCTCTGTGCTGACAGCTCAGAGCCTGGAGCCTGCTTTGGATTCTATGTCTCCCTCTCTCTCTGCCCCTCCCACGCTCGTGCTCTGCCCCTCTCTCAAAATAAAGACATAAAAAAAAATTTTTTTTCTAAAAAGAAGGTGCCATATCTGGCTTCATTGAACTCAGTCTGTGGATACTAGAACTTTTGCAAAGCTTTGTGCAAAGCATTTGAACACATCATGTAATTCTCACCACTTTATTTTACAGATGAAGAAAATGAGGATAACAGATATGAAGCGATTTACCCAGCTACCCACCTCACTCCTGCTACAAAATAAATGGGCTAGAACTAGGACTCATTCTGGGGATTCTGTATCTAAACCCAAAATTCTTCCCATGGGTTCCCACAAAGACCCCCAAAGGCAAAGGCAGTTCTTTCCTTAAGCTTTAACGATGACGATTTTCAAACATATGCAAAATTAGACAAAATAGTATAACAAATAGTAAATAGTAAAACAAAATAACAAAAAAGCCCACTTACCGTCAACCCATGGTCAACCTTTTTCCATTTTTACCTTCACCCACCCATCCAATATTATTTTGAACAAATTGAAGACATCATTTCACCAATAAATGTAGCTTCAAAACCATCATCATGCCTAAAAAGAATTAACATTTCCTAAATATGAAATATCCAATGTTAAAGTTTCCAATTATCTCATAAACGTTATTTGAAAATTCAGTCTGTTTATTTGAATTATCCAAATCAGATACAAAATTTGCCATTGGTCTGTATGTTCCCCAAGTCTTTTTCTTTTTTTTTTTTTTTTTTTTTTTTTTACATTTTTTAGTGTTTATTTATTTTTGAGAGAGAGAGTGCAAGTGAGGGGGGCAGGGTAAGAGGCGGTGGGGGAAAGAGGATCCAAAGCAGGCTCTGTGCTGACAGCAGACAGCCTAATGCGGGGCTCGAACTCATGACCTGATCCGACTGAGCCACCGGGGCACACCCCCCCCAAAAGTCTCTTTTAAAACATAGGTTGCCCTTCATCTCTTTTCTATTTTCTTATGATTTAAATGTAAAGAAACTGGGTCATTTGTCTGATAACGTTTTCCACAGTCTGGATTTTTTTTGCCTGCAATCACCATCATGTTGTGTAATAGGTTCCTTGGTATTTCCTATAAATTGGTATTGTGTTTAAAGCAGTGAGTCTCAGTCCTTCCCAAAGGTATCAGAATCCTCTGAATGGCTTGTTGAAACAGATTGCTGGGCCCCACCTTCAGAGTGTCTGACTCTGGTCTGATGCAATCCTGAAAATTTGCATTTCTAACAAGTTATCAGCAAGCTGATGCTGGCCACACCCAACAGCCGATGACCTTAACTACACTGGGGCTCATTCAGAGTCACAGTGGACTTTTTGTATCCAAGACTACCTGTCCTGTGGGGTTGTGTTCTTCCTTCAAGAGGTACATAACGGGTGGTTGTCTTTTTTTGCGATATTAACAGCCTTTGATGCCCAGTGCTTGGATCTATTCATTCATTTGGTATTGCAAAATGGCAATATTCTAATTCTATCATTCCTGTTTCATTTACTGGCTAGGAAAAGAAACTTCCTCATGTACTAAATAGTTGCCCAGTGGGATAGTTCATATAGGAAAGACCCGATTTGAGCATAATGAGTTAGTTCACTGATATCATCCAATGGTTACCAGTTAAAGATTTATCTTTGTTTGTGTTTATTTGTAGTGTCATTACAAACTCATGTCATTAAACATGTTTGATGCAGTTCACACATTATAATTATTATCCTTATGGATTCTCACATTTTCCCATCTTTGAGCAGTGGGACCCTCTTCAAATTGGCTCCTGAATCCTTGTAATATGCGTTTGTTGTATAATTTAAGAATATTAAGAATATTCAAGTCTGGGGCACCCGGGGGGGCTCAGTCGGTTGAGCATCGCACTCTTGATTTCAACTCAAGTCATGATCTCACAGTTCGTGAGTTTGAGCACCGAGTAGAGCTCGGCACAGACAGCACAGAGCCTGGTTGGGATTCTTTCTCTCTCCCTCTCTCTCGGCCTCTCTCTCTCTCTCTGTCTCTCTCTCTCTCTCAAAATAAATAAATAAACTCAAAAAAAAAAAAAAAAGAATATGTGGGGCAACTGGGCAACTGGGTGTTTCAGTCAACTAAGTATCCGACTTCGGCTCAGGTCCTGATCTCACGGTTCATGGGTTCAAGCCCCACCATGGTCTCTCTCTGCTGTCAGCACAGAGCCTGCTTCTGATCCTCTGTCTCCCTCTCTCTCTGCCCCTCCCCTGCTCCCTCCCTCCCTCTCTCTCAAAGATAAATAAACATGAAAAAAAAAAAGAATATTCAAATCTGCTATAGAAAATAAGAGAAGGAAACAAACAAAGACGACAGATGAAATTAAGTGTGGAAGCAAGTGGCTTGTGAAACAAGTTAGACCTTGACGAGTAAAACAGATGCCTGCTGATCTGGGAAGAGATGGTCAGGCTAACTCGGCACTGGATATTCACTAGCCACACAAAACTCCAAATGTGTGTGAGACACTCAACATGTATAAGATCTTACCTCGGCTATCTCTTTGTGACACCTATCCTGTCACTGCGTCCTCTGCCTGAGGTTTACAGATAAAACCCGCAGCTCCCGTCATGGTAATTTGCAAGCTCCAGCTATTGCCTGGAATTCTTGCCCTTGCATTCCCACAACAGAGTGTAGGAGAGGAAAAGCTTTCTTCTCCCCGAACTGACAAAGACAGAATGACAGGAGAAAATCCTGCAAGTTCATTTACTATGAGTTTTACGTGACACAGGAGCCTTGGCCAGGAAATGAAAACTCCAAGACAGACCTGAGTATTCGACGCAACGTTGGATGAAGAGTGGACGCTTGTCAAGGAAAGCTAAGTAGAGGAGCATGAGGTAATTGTAGTAAACAGAGCAGAACCTTAGCAAGGACTGTTTGTTCAGATTCCTCTTGAGGCTGAGATAAGGGTACTCCTTTCCTGCAGGCACAGGGAAGGCACTCCTTACAAGGAATTTATGGTCTGTCTCAGGGGAGAAGGACCGGGAAAGATCAGAGTGATCTTGCCTTTGCCATTTTCTCAGATCCCTTCAGCTCAAAGCGTTCACTATGCCAAGGTGTCATAGTTGGGGTAGCGGGTCCTGAACCCCATCAAGGGCGAGAGCATTTGGGGCTCGGTCACAATCAATCTGCTGAGGCCCCTAGCTCACCCACAACTCCAGTCCCTGTAACAGGCTGGTGCAGCAGAGTAAGATAGGATTTATGAACACCATAGAACACAGGATTCAGGTCCTTCTGCCACTGATGTGCACCCTATCCTAGGGGGATGAACCTTCCCCACCTCTTTTCCACGGCTTTTCACTAAATATTTTTCCTTGATTCAATAAGCCAAATGATCCAAGGGTCTTAATTTTGCCTATGAGCCATACTGTTCTGTGATCTCTGGAATCTCTTGTTATATAGTATGGTAAAGGGCTATCAAAGCATCACAGTAATTTCTCACATGCTAATCCTTCTGACCCACGACAAGATGTTCCAGGCTGATCTCGTACACTTCTTGCCCCAGACCTGAAATCATCCATAATTCTCCAAGGATTCTGGGTTACTTTTAGTGGGAAATAGTACTCGAAGCTACGGTCTGCGTACTGAGAGAGTGCATTGCTCCTGGGTTGGTAAAGTATCTTTTGAATTATATACCGTCTTATGGTACATAAAGGCTTCTTAGGTCATCTATTAAAATGAATAATTTAAAGTTAAACATACAGGCTCAGACCTGAACCTACTCTTTAATATAATCAACCCTCAGGTAGTCAAACTTTACAGATAAATGCATAAATGAGAAAGGAAAGAGAGATACCAGATTTGGGGTGAAACGTGAAAAACAGAACAAACACTGATCTTCAACGTCTGAAACCCTGCTAAAATGGCATATGCGCATAAAAGACAAGGAGAATAAGAAGACAGCAGCACATAGGAAACGGAACAAAACTTTAGAAGTTGAACGATAAGTGAATGAGTGCTAAACAAATTAACATGCCAGAAAAAGCTGAATTCTTCTAGAATACTGAAGAAATAAGATACTATTCAATGCATTCTTTGAGGCTAGCATAACCTGATGCATCAGATAAAGACATAACATAGAAATATCAAGCTTATTTCACTCATGAAAACAGAAACAAAAATCCTACACAAAATATTAGCAAATCGAGGGGCGCGTGGGTGGCTCAGTCGGTTAGGCGTCTGACTTCAGCTCAGGTCATGATCTCACACTCCATGAGTTCGAGCCCCGCGTCGGGCTCTGTGCTGGCAGCTCAGAGCCTGGAGCCTGCTTCAGATTCTGTGTCTCCTCCTCTCTCTGCCCCTCCCCTGCTCATGCTCTGTCTCTCTCTGTCTCAAAAATTTTTTTAAACTTTTAAAAATTTTAAAAAAATATTGGCAAAACGAATCTCACCAGGTGAAGACAGGAAGAAAAAATCACCACTACCAAATAGTTATACAACAATGTTTAATATTAGAAAATCTATAAATGAAATTGACCACAAAAACAGATTAAGAGAAAAACCATAGGAACATCTCAATAGAAGCAGGGAAAGCATTGGATAAAGTCCCTTCCTTGCCTATTCGATTAAAAACTCTTTTTGTAAATCGAAACCATAGGGTGTTCCTTAACCTGATAAAGAGGATCTATTAAAATCTTACAGCAAATATTATCCTAAGTGGGGAAATAGGAGATTCATTCCTAAATTAAGAATTGAAAAGATGGCCTGATGTCCTCACTTTTATTTACTGTCGTGTCAGAGGCCCTACATAGAACTGTACGACACGAGTAAGAAATTAGAGGCTTACAGAACGAGAAAGAGGAAATAAAGCTGTACTTGTTTGCAGATGACATGATTTTTTTACTTTACCAAAGCTATATCATGTTCATGTAACCAAAGACTTACCATCATAAAGATATTAATTCTCCCCAAATTAAGTTTATTCCATTTCCTAACAAAATCTCAGCAGTTTTCTTTTTACATTTATTTATTTTTGAGAAGGGAGGGAGGGAGGCGGGGGCGGGGAGGAGTCAGAGAGAGAGAGAACCCCAAGCGGTCTCTGCACTGTCAGCACAGAGCCTGGCGCTGGGCTTGAACCCCTGAACCGCGAGATCATGACCTGAGCTGAAGTCAGACACTCGACTGACTGAGCCCCCCAGGAGCCCCTCGGCAGCTTTGAATGAAATTGTGAAGATGATTCTAGCATTTGTATGGGGAAGTAGGAAGCCAGGAATAGCCAAGACACTTCCAAAAAGAAAGATGAGGGTACAGAACTTACTCTATCAGATATCAAACTTTATTACAAAGCTGTAAAAATTGAGATGGTGTGGTACTGACTAGAGATGGAACAATGCAGAGGCCATTAGTTAGACCTTTACGCATATGAAGCTTTGATATATAATGCAAGCGGTGCTTCAGAAGATTGGGGGAAGAGAAGACAACAGTATGGATGTTGGGAAAATGCCATACGGGAAAAAATGAAATTGGATTTCTAGTGGTATCAGATCCAAAAATCAACTCCAGGGTCACCTGGGTAGCTCAGTCAGCTAAGTGACCAACTTTGGCTCAGGTCATGATCTCACAGTTCATGAGTTCGAACCCCACGTCGGGCTGCGTGCTGAGAGCGCGAAGCCCAGAGCCTGCTTTGGATTCTGTGTCTCCCTCTCTCTCTCTCTCTCTGCCCCTCCCCTTATTGTGCTCTCGCTCTCTCGCTCTCTCTCTCCCTCTCTCTGTCAAAAATAAATAAATAAGCATTAAAAAAAAAATCAACTCCAAATGGTTTAAGGGGTGGAAGAGGCAGGCAGGAGATTATTGGTTTTCGTTATAAGCCTTGCAGTGCGAATATGACAGCTGTGTTATTTAGATGAAAATATACATCCATTTTTAAAATACAAATAAAATTTTTAAGGGAGAAAAAACTCCCAGCATTCACAAAGACATGTTGAAAAACAACATTGATACACTGATTGAGTATAAATTGGTAGCCCTTTTGGGGAGGGCAATTTTGAAAATATCTGCCAAAATTTAGCTGCACATAGCCTTTGGTCCAGCAATCTCTCCTCTTGGAGCTTATCCTACAGATATACTTGCTGAAAGCGATAGGTGTGTGTGAATTTTGTTGCAGCATTGCAACAACAAAAGGTGGGTAAAACCCAAACGACTACCAGTAGAGGATTGGTCAAATAGATAACAGTACTCTGGCCAACGGGATGTTTTGCAGACAGCACAAAGAAAAAATAAAAAGCTCGAAAGTTTGAGATTTCAGATGCGGAGAGATACCGGTGATGACAAAGTCAGCGTGTCTTCGCAATTACCTGAGGCGGAGTGGGGATAAAGGCCGTAGAAACTGAGGAAGTCAAGGATACGTGAAGCCAGAGTAGGAAGGATGGCTTATCGGGTTTTACTCAAATATTGAGGGCAGAGAAAAAAGTGCCAACCTGGTGTATAAGTCACTAGCGAACGGGAAGGAATGCTGGAGAGGTAGGTTGGCAAACCCTCGAAAGAGGAGGGGGAGAAAGCCAGAGGCAGGACTTAGACACTTGCGGTTTATTAGGGAATTGATCCTACCAAGCCAAAATGAGGTTGCAGGGACAGTAAACGAGAAAGGGGAGATCAGGGGCGCCTGGGTGGCTCAGTCGGTTAAGCGTTCGACTTCGGCTCAGGTCATGATCCCACGGTTCGTGAGTTCAAGCCCCGCATCGGGCTCTGTGCTGACAGCTCAGAGCCTGGAGCCTGCGTCGGATTCTGTGTCTCTTTCTCTCTCTGTCTCTCCTCCACTGTCTCTCTCTCTCTCTCTCTCTCTTGCTCATTCTCTCTAAAAAATAAATAAACATCAAAAAATTAAAAAAGAAAAAAAAATTAAAAAAGAAAAAAAGACCAGATGAAGAGTGTTTTAGTAAGCTAGTTACTGCTCTAGTCACCTGCAATTCAAAGTCTCTTAGGAGACCCTCTGAGGAACCATGTAGAATGCATTTCAGAAATGGATCAATCTTCTGACTGATAGAAGGCTGGGGACGGGGTCCACTGTGTCCTCTCCCATTAGATCAGGGCTGCCTCTGGGGGCAGCAAGTCCCTACTCTTTCCTGCTCATTCAGGCTCACGCCTGCCTGCACAGGCTTTTGAGGGGACACCACATCAGTGTGCATCAGAAGTGACCACAGAGCTGCCACTGAAGTCACACATGGGCTAGGGGGATGTGGCATAGACACCAACAGCATCTCCGCAAGGGGTTTGTGCAGGAGGGTGGAAATACAATGGGCTGGAAGAGATCATGAAGAGCGAGGAGTCAGACTTTTTATTCTTGTCCTATAGCATTTGGAGAAAGAGCAAGAAAAGAAGTGTCCTGAGGAGGGAAGGAGAAGAGCCAAGCTTTCTGCAAGATAGGCAGTATGGAGAAAAGCATTGTGGGAGGAGGTTGAGGATTTCGGGCCATCTCCGTACTGTGGAATTCCAATGGCGCAAGGGAGATAGATAAACGAGGGACAATAGGGTAGGGCGGATGTCAGCTCGGCATGGGGATGCAAGCCGAAATGAACAGTTACAGCCCTGAATGCCCACTCAGAAGTGGGCCTTGAGAGACAGTAGTGAGGGGAAATCCTCCCAAAGGACAGAACTTCTGGCACTGTCCGTGGTCATCCACTTCATGTGGAGAGAGAAGTGGCCTGTTATTAGAATATATAGAGATTCGTGGACAGTGAACAGTGGCTTAATTTATTGGTCAGGGGACAAGAACGAGTAAGATTAGAAGCTTGGGGGCAAGGGAGTAAGACACGTGGATATGGACCCATGGAATCATAAAATGTGAAGGTCTTTGTGTCGTATAACACCCACCAGAGAACATCCATCATGGAAGAGGC
The DNA here is from genome assembly GCF_023721935.1 of Panthera uncia. Classification (NCBI taxonomy): domain Eukaryota; kingdom Metazoa; phylum Chordata; class Mammalia; order Carnivora; family Felidae; genus Panthera; species Panthera uncia. Next base: position 95,836,262 of record NC_064808.1, on the reverse strand, counting down.
ACTACCACACAAAGTAGAAGAAAATGACTTGGCCGGCTAGCCTCTTGGCTAGCCTTGGCTAACCCTTGGCCTCTGCCCTTGGACTCTGCCCTTGGCCATCCCAAAACAGCAACGTTGGGGGTTATAAACGTAGCTATGGCAGCAGCGGTAAAGGCTGTACTTAGGTACAACAGTGTGGGCTCCCACCAAGGCTGGTGTAGGTTTTGTTGCTGCTGAAACAGTCCAACGCTGAGCCTCCTATGTGGTACCCTCCCTAGAGGAAACCAAGGAGTCCCTTCTTGGCCAGGTAATTACACTGGATCCCCTCCAGATGAAACCTGGAAAGGACTTGATTCATTTCATACGAGTGGGTACACGTTCTGGGCATGGATTTGACTTTCTTGCCTGCAAAGCTCACCATCCGCGAGTTCGCATACTGGCAGATCCATCAGCATCAGATCCTGCGTAGCATCACTAGGGACCATGGGACCTACTTGATTTATTTATTTTTTTAATTTTTGTAACGTTTATTCATTTTTGAGAGAAAGAGAGACAGAGCATGAGTGGGAGAGGGGCAGAGAGAGAGGAAGACACAGAACTGGAAGCAGGCTCCAGGCTCTGAGCTGGGGGGGCTTGAACTCACGGATGCGGGGGGCTTGAACTCACGGATCATGAGATCATGACCTGAGCTGAAGCCGGACGCCTAACCGACTGAGCCACCCAGGTGCCCTGCATGGGACCTACTTTATAACAAAGGTATATGGACACGTGACCATAGGATCCATTGGTAGTTTGTCCCTGGGAGGTAGAATCCATGCATCCGGGAACTAAGGGTTGGAAATAAGAGTATTCATGCTTACCATTACTCCCAGTGAACCATTCAGGGAATTCGTGCTTCCTGTCCCCATAACTCTAGACTCTGAGTTTCTAGAGGCCATGGTTTCCAGAAGCAGGATGCTTCCATCATGGTACCCAGCAAGAGTTCCATTAAACTAAGCTATACCTGTTCCCTACCATGGCCAAGAGACTGGGAGGCAAAAAAAAAAGATTCTCTTGGAGCGCCTGGCTGCATCAGTCAGTAGAGCATGTGACTCTTGATCTCAGGGTTGTGAGTTCAAGCCCCACATTGGGCATAGAGCTTACTTTAAAGAAAAAAAAAAATGATTCACTCTCCCAGCAGAAGGAATCTCTCTTTATCATCAGGAGGAATCAAGGCTGCAGGGAACAGGAGAATACATACAAAATGGAGGGGTTCACTGCCTGAAAAGGCCAGGCGACCAGACTCTTGGGGCTCAGACTCCTCAAGCTAAGTCTTCCCGTGGGTTAGCAGAAGTGCTAGCCGAGGCTGGGAGCAATCCAGAATACGGGTAACAAAGGAGGGAGATGACTACCAGATGGGGCCCCAGAACTGCGGTAGAGCGGGACCGCAATTTGTCCCACTAACTTGCCATTTATAAGCTTCTCCGGGAAAAGAGATCAAGCAGAGTCCTGAAATGGTTGTTTAAGGATAGGGTGAAATTATTACACAGCAAGGGGTGAACTGTGTCGTGCCATGTGGTGCTGCCCAGGCTCCCCCTTGAGGACTGCTCATCCCCCCCCAGCTGCTGGCGTTGTGTCCCCTGAGGGCCCTCGGCTGAGCCTCTCCACGGGCAGGGCATTGTCCTCAGCAGGAGCAGCCGCCTTGGCCAAGTTCTTACCCCCTTTCTAGAAAGAGTTCGCATCCAAGACTAGATGATGGGCCTGGTGCCTCAATTCGGGACCGTCCGGAGAGGCGGTCCCAGCCTGAGAACTCCCTGTGGGATTGGCCGAGCTCTCTGTTGCTACCGTGACTTAGTGCCCCTTCTTCCTGTGCCCCCTCACTGGGCCTCCCGCACACAAGTCTCCATCTCAGAGTTTGCTTCCCAGAGAACCCCAATGATGACGGTGCACGTTCAGAGATAAGAAGGTAACCACGAGAAGGAAACAGTTCACAAAGTTAAAAGCGGTTTTCTCTAGGGAGAGGAATAGGGCTGAGGCGAGGTGCGGTAGGAGGCTGTCGTTATGTACCCTTCCGTGCCCTTCATTCTTTGTAACATGTGCATGTATTAATTCTGTCATTAAAACCTTTTTTCACTTCAACTTTTCTTTAAGTTGTTCTTTTTTTCGGTTGTTTGTTTGTTTTTAAGTAGGCTCAACACCCAGCATGGAGCCTGGTGCAGGGCCAGAACTCACAACCCCAAGATCAAGACCTGAGCTGAGATCAGGAGTCGTTCGCTTAACTGATTGAGCCACCCAGGTGCCCCAAAGATTTTTTTTTCATTTTTTTAATGTTTTTATTTATTTTTGAGAGAGAGAGACAGAGTACAAGCGGGACAGGGGCAGAGAGAGAGAGAGGGATACACAGAATCCGAAGTAGGATCCAGGCTCTGAGCTGTCAGCACAGAGCCCGACGCGGAGCTCGAACTCACGAACCGCGAGATCATGACCTGAGCCGAAGTCGGACTCATTCAACTGAGCCACCCAGGCGCCCCAAGATTTTTATTTTTAAGTAATCTCTACACCCAACGTGGGACTCGAACCCACAACCCAGAGATCAAGAGTCGCATGTTCCTTCCACTGACCGAGTCAGCCGTGCGCCCCTAAGCTTTTTTAAAGAAGTTGACACCATCAGGGCACCTGGATGGCTCAGTCGGTTAAGCCACCGACTCTCTGTTTTGGCTCAGGTCATGATGTCACAGCTCGTGAGTTCGATTCCCTGTGTTGGGCTCTGTGCTGACCGTGCAGAGCCTGCTTGGGATTCTCTCTCTCCCTCTCTCTCTGCCCCTTCCCCACTCGTGCACTCACTCTCTCTCTCTCTCTCTCTCTCAAAATAAACAAATAAGCTTAAAAAAAAAACAGGTTCTAAGAATTTCATACTGTTGCTCTTTGATTTAAACCTTTCAACTGTTTCCCATTGCACTTAGAATAATCCTTAAGAATTTTTAACATGGTTCCTAAATCCCTCCCCGTGTGGTCCCTGCTGAGTTGTCCCTACCTCATTTCTTGACACCTTCTGACTCTCTCAGTTACCAGCCTTCTGGACTTCTAGATTCTCACATGGGCCATTCTTCCTAACCCGAGCTTCAAACATGCCTGCTCCGTCTGGAGGAATACCTTAACCCGTCCTCCCCTCCGCCTGGTTCACTCTTACCGGGCCCATCGGATTTCTGCTTGGATGTCACGTCCTCAGGGACACCGTCGCTGCCCCCCAAACTGTATTAGCCTCCCCCCCCCTTATCATCCCCAGGGCACCTGTATATCCTCTTTCTTAGTATCAGTCTCCTGAAATCGTCCACTTAACATCCACAAGGACTGTTACAGCTGTCATTACCAGGACCCGGCACATAACTACAGCCTAATAGATAGTATATATTTGCAAAGTGAGTTTTGCCAACATGTTTTGTAGAGTCCCAGCTCTGTACTCTTCAACAGGTTAGGTAACCCGTCCGAGCCGCGGTGTGCTCAAGTATAAGATGGGGATAAAAGTAAAACCTACCTTGGAGGGTTGTTTTGGGCATTAGATGAGATGTGTTGGCAAAGCCCCGAGCACAGTGCCCGGCATAAAATGAGCATTTGATTTATGTAAGCTTAAAAATAAAGGCTGTATCAATCTGGCAGCAGCAGATTTTGAGACTCTCACCCTGGACCCTTCCCAACACTGAATGTTGTGTTTTTAAATATTTTTGTAGGGGCACCAGAGCGGCTCAGTTGGTGAAGCGTCCAACTCTTGATTTTGACTCAGGTCATGATCTCACAGTGTGTGGGATCGAGCTTCGCGTCAGGCCCCGCACCCACAGTGCGGGGTCCGCTTGGGATTCTCTCTCTTCCTTCTCTCTCTGCCCCTCCCTCTCTATCTCTCTCAAAATCAATAAATAAACATTTAAAAAAATAAAGTATTTTTGTCACTATCATGGGCAAAAAAAAAAAAAAAAAAAAAACCACCAAAAACGGTTTTAAGCCAATTTGTAGTTCCAAGCCAGGTTTTGTCAATAAGACGTCTGCACCTTTGCTGTTCCATGGCAGACACACCATAAAGAAAGCAAGGGGGGGCGGCACCTGGCTGGCTGAGTGGGTGGAGCATGCAACTTCTGATCTCAGGGTTGTAAGTTCAAGCCCCATGTTGGGGGTAGAGATTACTTTAAATCCTTTTTTTTTTTTAAGCGCTTTCTTCCTTGTCACAGCTTATTTGGGGAGAGGGGGCATTTGAGAAGGGGGGGTCCCAATGCGGGACAAGGCCCCGGGCAGTTAAATTGCAGGTATTTTTTATTTCACCCCAGGTTTTGCCAGAGTGCTCTTGCTTGTGCTATGGGAAGATGAAGATATGGGGCCCATGTCTCCCCAGCCAACCCAGGTGGCTGCCTCTGCCTCGAACGTTTCCAAGTGACGTAGAACCCCGCAGGCCCAGAGGCCCCTGCACACTTCCTGTGTGGGGTTGTCACTCGCCTCCCCTCCCAGCCTTGGGTGCCTGCTTCAGAAAATGGTGAGTCTCCCCCTAACAAGGCCCCCTGTATCATCCCGGCATTGGGAACAATGGCCTCAGGGTCCTCACCTGCAGCAGGGGGGTTGAACAAGTCCTCCGGTTTCTTTTTCAGAAGTGCTGAGCCACCAGCCTCCACCATCTTAGGTAGAATTCAGGGTCCATCCGGTGAGAGAATGATGCCATCGGGAAGCCTCTGGAGAGTTCTGGGACTCTGTCTCCTGTCAGGTAAGTAGGATGAAATGAGAAAGGGTCGTATTTCTCCAGGCTGTGGGAAGGCCCACAGCCTCCCTTGGTGATGCCCAGTGGTACCAAGGGAGCCTCATTTACCAGAAGGTATAAGGAACTATTTGTGCTATGTTAGGCTGGGGATCCAAGACGGCAGGCTGACGAACGAGATATGGGACGGACGCATGGGCCACCACTCAGGGAACATTTGGGATCGTAGCTATTGAAAACAAAGAAGTCTCTCTGCCTCCAAGGACAGGCTTGTTCGTCAGTGAACTACCCAGCCTTTAAGAACTAACACAAAAGAGATGAGAAGGGCAGAGAGCTGAACCCGAACCGTGGCGGGGGGGGGGGTGGTACAGCAAGGTTGGTCTCTGAGACAAAACATACCTCATAATTTTCAGTCCTTTTCAGGTGACTAAGAACTTTCGATTAATTGGGTCCTTTTTGAAGCAAGGGAGAATATAGGCAGGTAAACGACCGAGAGCAATTCCACATCTCATAGGAGATAAGATTTAAAAAAAAAAAAAAAAAGTTGCCATTTATTAAGTGCCAGAGACTGGCTAAAGAAAACTTTTTTACATGCATCAACTAATTTAATTCTTAGCTTCATCTTGGAAGGCGAAGGTTACATCCCCTGTTTTGTAGATGAAGAAACTGGTGTGCAGAGATGTTACATAACTTTGTTGAAAACCGCACAGCTAGTCGGTGCTAAAGCTGACCCGGGAAGCCAGGACTGTCTGTCTAGAAGGCCTGTGCCCTGCAAGGCTACGTGATGCAAAATGGTTCACGACGGCTTTAGTTCAGAGGCCTAGAAAATGCTATCAGAGCTGGGGCTCCTATCTCAGAGCCACAGCCATGGTGTCTCTGCTTCCTGCTTCACTGTGAGTTTCTCAGGCTTGAACGCTCACACAAATCACCTGGGATTCTGGAGCTCCTGCTCCAGTAGGACCAGAGTGGGGATCGCCATTCTGCCTTCCGAGGAAGCTCTTGCGTTTATAAGTCTGCTGCCGGTCCCAGGAACACATTTTGGGTGTCAAGGGGCAGGACGTGACTCCTGCAAGGAGAGGTCAGGCATTTTCTTCAAGACTTATAATATAAACGATGCTTTCTGGGGTGGGGGGTGGGGGGGGATGGAAAGAGAGCGAGATGAAGTATCAAAGTCCCGGGCATCCCTAAAGATCTGGCATCACGAAAATGTGCCCAGTCGGCTCTGGGTGGGTGGAGGGGTCTCACTCGATGCTGTTGGTAAAAAAAAAAAAAAAGGGAGGCCCGGGTATACGGAGAACTTAAAGACAACACGAGGGAAGCTGGTCATCATAATGAATCCAGGTTATTGCTGAGTGAGGAGCCCAGTGGAAGTGTGACCAGGCTCTTCAACACACAGGCTCTAACGGAGGAGTAATTGTAGTTTCAAGTATCTCCATCTCTGGCTCGAGCAGAAAACAGATGGAAAAACTGAACCATCAGACAAGTGGGAGCCAGAGACGGAACGAGAATCTCAACGCGCGTACCTAAACAAAAGCTTGTTTTTCTTCCACAGTCCGATTTTCAAAAACGGAGGCTAGGCTGCAAAATTCGTTTGCCATTTCCCTGGTGGCCTGAAAAGGAGTCTCAACTTTTTCTAACTCTTGGTCAAATATTGAGTGTTCATGTTTAACGCTAGATGCTTCTTCGCTTTGTTTCATCCCAATGGACCAGGAACTGGACACTGGTCCGTACCCAGCAGTTCATGTCACTTATCTGGGGTACAGGTATGACTCTGGTCCAGGGGTGGTTCCGACATGGCCAAACTAGACCACATTACTCGTTCTGCTTGGAATTTCAGGCACCCACAACATTGACTAACTCTTTTTTTTTTTTTTTCCTTATTTGTTTTCTAGTTGGCGCTTGGGGGCAGGAAGGTAAGAATATACTTTCTTTCCTTGTTATGCAATCAGCCCAGCAGTCTTTGTTTTTATGAGTGGAGCTTTTGCTAGACCCCACCCCCACCCCCTCACCTCTCCCCCCCCCCCCCCCCCCCTCCCCCCACAGAGCTTCCACAGAGACCTATGAAAGGAGTTTTTACTATCTGGTCAGTCCAGAGGTAGTTACAGCAAGAGGAAAGGAACAGAGATCCCAGGAAAAATGAGTTTTAGGTTTTTTTTTAATTTTTTTAACATTTATTTATTTTTGAGAGACAGAGACAGAGAGAGACAGAGCACAAGCAGGGGAGGGGCAGGGAGAGAGACACACACGCAGAATCCAAAGCAGGCTCCAGGCTCCAAGCTGTCAACACAGAGCCCAACGCGGGGCTCGAACCCACAAACTGTGAGATCATGACCTGAGCTGAAATCAACGTTTTAACCGACTGAGCCACCCAGGCGCCCCAATGGTAACTATTTGAAAGAAAAAACTTGGAACCGTTCAGGTTGAAAGTGCTGAAAGTTTTCATTTGTTTGCACTTCATATTTGATGTGGAATCTTGTAGAGGATAGGAACGTATACACGGGCATGCGGCGAATAAGCCTCTGGGTGCAGGTTTAGAGTCACGTGTCCAAATGCTCTGAATGTGTGTGTGCATGTGCGTTCCTGTGTGCACACGCGTGTGAGCACGCCTGGCCGGGACTTATTTCCCAATCACAGCGGTAGAGTCAGGAATGTCCCAATATCGGAAGCCTTTCTGTTCAATCAGCTCCTCCGAGCTGCATGAAGCAATTTTGGGTTAAAAGGAGGCCACTGCGCCCGTCTACATTCCATGACACTGCCTCTTTTGTAATATTTTTAGAACACTGTCTTTCTTTTTTTCCCATGCAGCATGCTTTAATGTTACCTTATTTCTTTTTAATTTTTCAATGTTTATTTTTGAGAGAGAGAGAGACAGACAGCATGAGCAGGGGAGGGGCAGAGAGAGAGGGAGACACAGCATCCAAGGCAGGCTCCAGGCTCTGAGCCGTCGGCCCAGAGCCCGACGCGGGGCTGGAACTCACGAACCGTGAGATCATGACCTGAGCCAGAGTTGGACGCTTAACGGACTGAGCCACGCAGGCGCCCCTAACGTTACCTTCTTGACAGATGGAGCACGTCGAAAGCACTGACATGCTTCGGGATAACTAATCTCTTCTGCATGCCGTTGCCATTTACAGTTGATTTTCTTTCTCATCGATTTATGTGCAATGCAGAGCTTCATTTTCTTCCCCAGCTTTATTGAGATATAATTGACGTATAGCACAATGTAAGTTTAAGGTGTATGATGTAATGACTTGCTATTGCAAAATGACTACTTAGGATCTATTTTTGTAAATCGCCATCAGTTGTTTAATGTAGGAGGTAGGGCCCAAAACAACTTTTCCTATACAGCCATGAAGAATTTGGAGATCCGCTGTTCTCTTTCTTTCTTTCTTTCTTTCTTTCTTTCTTTCAATCTGGAAAATTACATTTTAATACCATAGAGAATTTTTTTTTTAATGTTTATTTTTGAGAGAGAGACAGAGACGGAGTGTGAGCGGGGGAAGGGCAGAGAGAGAGGGAGACACAGAATCCGAAGCAGGCTCCAGGCTCCATGCTGTCAGCACAGAGCCCGACGCGGGGCTCGAGCTCACGGACTGTGAGATCATGACCTGAGCCGAAGTCGGACGCTTAACCAACTGAGCCATTCAGGTGCTCCAATAGAGAATTTGAAAGATGAATATAAACTTGTCCATAATCATTTCACCAGTCATCAACATGACTGACCTGTTGACGCAGTCCAAGGATGCATTTCTTTTTCCTTTTCTTTTTCTTTTCTTTTTGTTTGAGTAGAGTTGACACACAGTGTTACATTAGTACCAGAAGGCCCTAACCCAGGGGAACAGGGTCTGTTCTTGGTAGCTGATACAAGTGTAGCTAACAATTGCTTATCATTTCCTTTTCAGACAATGACGACCCTTCAGGTAAGAGGATTTTCACTCTACACGACCTCTTTTCAAACGTGAGACAAAAAGGTATTGAGGACAATCATATTAATAATGAGAACTACTAGACGAAAAACAACAATGGTCTACCAGTAGGATCTATCGGGGATGGGCCTGCGTTTGTTGCTAACTGTCATGGATCCCTGAGCATACATTCTGGGAAGTGTGGATAGAAGCCACTGGGAGTTTCTGTATAAATCACAAATTCATTTTTTTATATTTTTTAATGTTTATTTCTTGTTTAAACGTGGTTATTTATTTTATGTGGCTGTTTAAATCCATGGCTTAAAAATGTTCAAAAGGCATTTTAATTTTTTTTTTAATGTTTATTAATTTTTGAGAGAGAGAGGGAGAGACAGTGAACAGGGGAAGAGCAGAGAGAGAGGGAGACAGAATCCAAAGCAGGCTCCAGGCTCCGAGCTGTCAGCACAGAGCCCCACGCGGGGCCCGAACCCACGAACCGTGAGATCCTGACCTGAGCCGAGGTCGGACATTTCACAGACTGAGCCCCCCAGGCGCCCCTCAAAAGGCCTCTCAAATTTAAAAAAAAAAAAATTTTTTTTTAATTAAAAAAAATTGGGGCGCCTGGGTGGCTCAGTCGGTTGAGCGTCCGACTTCAGCTCAGGTCACGATCTTGTGGTCTGTGAGTTCGAGCCCCGCGTCGGGCTCTGGGCCGATGGCCCGGAGCCTGGAGCCTGCTTCTGATTCTGTGTCTCCCTCTCTCTCTGCCCCTCCCCCGTTCATGCTCTGTCTCTCTCTGTCTCAAAAATAAATAAATGTTAAAAAAAAAATTTTTTTTTAATTAAAAATACATTTTTCTGACCTGGTGGTGGATAAGATCCCTTAAAATAGGCAAGTCAGCACACATTTATAAACCGTTCATGATACTACCACCTTACATAATTTTTAAATTCCAAAACACAAATATTCACTGTATAACATACTGCTGAGCAGTAAGATTAGTTTCCCTCTAATATATATACTTTGTATGGATTCTTAATTTGTAGGGCCCTGCAAAGTTATTTAAACTGAACCAATAAAAACTACAAACTAGAGAGGTAAAAGGAGTTGAAATAGAACACTATTCACCTCTGAAACTAGTTTTAGAGTTGGTTTCTCCAGAGAGAATTTGTAAAATTTCTTACGCTAATCTGCATTAAAGTTTCTATTTCAACTCCAGTGTATAAACATATGTCCTATTTTTAAATCAATAGAGGTTACACTTAGCATAAAATAAACCACAGGTTGTCCCCCAGATTTCTTAAGAATGTTTCTGTCAGGCCCACAATAAATAAGAGAAATGAGGCTCGGTGTTTTTGTTTTTGGTTTTGGTTTTGGTTTTGGTTTGGTTTTGGGAAAAGGGGGTAGAAGGAATGGAATCCAAATACCTTTATTTAATCATTGTGTATCTAGGGGCTCCCGGGTGGTTCAGTCAGTTAAGCGTCCGACTTCGGCTCAGGTCATGATCTCATGGGTCGTGGGTTTGAGCCTCGCATCGGGCTCTGTGCTGACAGCTCGGAGCCTGGAGCCTGCTTTGGATTCTGTGTCTCCCTCTGTCTCTGCCCCTCCCCTTCTCATGCTCTGTCTCTGTCTCTCTCTCAAAAATAAACAAACATGAAAAAAAAATGTGTATCTAGAATTAGTTTAGAACTGTAGACTTTTAAGTAGGGCAGATACCCTGAGAGCCAGCAGATAATGTCTATTTATTTTTGAGAGAGAGAGAGAAAGACGGAGCACGAGGCAGGGAGGGGCAGAGAGGGAATCACAGATTCCAAAGCAGGCTCCAGGCTCCCAGCTGCCCGCACAGAGCCCGACATAGGGCTCGAACTCAAGAACCCTGAGATCACGCCCTGAGCCAAAGTCAGGTGCTTAACTGACTGAGCCACCCAGGCGCCCCTTTACATTTCTTTTTCAAACAAACACCAAGCAGAGTGAAATGTCTATTTACTTTTAAATTATTTTACTTATGATTTCTAGTTTATATAACATTTCTAAGAAATAGTTTTGAAAAATTATTTCTAAGTCCAAATAGTATCAACTATCTACGTCATTATACTCAAATCCCAACTATTAGCAGATAGACAAATCTGGAGAATGACTTGTTTACATCCCACATGATCTCAGCCAGAGAGCTGCCTGAGCAACTGGGTCAGAACTCAGTTCTGTTCTCCATTGTAGCAGGACCCCAAGAAGGAAAGGAAGAAAGTAACTAACATTTTTCTTAAGCATCTGCTATGTGCCATTCATTTTCACCCTCATAATCCATTAACCACTCACAAATACCCTGTGAGGTTGGTGTTTTATCTCCATTTCACAGATGAATAAACTGAGGCTCAGAGAAGTTCAATGACTTGCCCTGGGTCACACAGCCTAAAGCAGATCTGAGATTCAAACACGGGGCTTCTGATTCAGTCCAACGCCCTGTCCCTAACAGCCTACTATAGCAGAAAGCCCCCAACAGAGAAAAAGCGGTCTCTGAGCACCTCTCCTCTCTTCCAGCTGCCACATCCAGGCTTCAGCATAACCTAGTGCCGCCCTGTGTCCCGGCCACAAACCTTCCAGAAAACAAAGAGGCGCCCCAGCCCCACCTCCCAGGACAACATGGCCTGCTGTGGGGAATGTGCCTGGGCCCCAAATTATATATACTAGCGGCTCTTCGTTGTCCACACCAATACTGCCTCCCTCTAACAAAAAATAACTGAGAGTTGATTATACTCAGGAGATATTTCAAAACAAAGCCACCTTTTACGGGAGGAACCATTCCCTTAAAAGGAGTGCAGTCCTTTACACAATTTAAAGGCAACAACAGGAAAGTGGTAGAGAATAAGAAAGCTGTTTGATCTCCTATGAGGGATTCTGTTCATCATAAGAGAGAACTTCTGAATGATGAAAAATAGGTAAGCCCAAGGATCAGTGGCTCAGAGATCTCCTGATGACGAGTGAAGGTCTTTATCTCTGAGAAGACCCTTTCGTGTCTAACCAGAATACGGTTCACGCCAATGCAGGAGAATGAGCTTGAAGACTGAGAATTTTTGACCTTTAGGGTTTTAAGACTTCCCGCACTCCCGTGGATCTGGATTTAGAAACGCGTGCCGGTATAACCTCAATCTGATGTATCCGAGCTACGTCTAGGAGCATACTTGGTGCGCCGGGTACACAACTTACCTTCAAGGCTTGGGGCTCACTAAAGGATGGGCCTTCTTTGGCGGTTCTGGAGGGATAGTTTCTAGCCCCACTTGAAAATCTGTGTCTACAACTGAAACTTAAGCCAAGGTTATTTTCTTACTGTGCTTTCTTTTTCTCATGTTCTGGTGAAGAGCCACCTCCACAGACATCTGCCTCCGCACGTAAGTTCAGCTGTCTTTCATGGGTGCCCTCAGGATGCCGGTGGGTGGCTAGAGGAGAAGGAATTGGTCGGGAGAGATTAACCCCAAGAACTCAGGTCCTTCCAGTATCACATTTCCAACTCCCGTTTTGGAAATATTCCCAAAGGGACTTTTTTCTAGACTTTCCTTTACTTCCATCCTCCCCTTTTCTGTCTGTCTTTCTCTCTCTCTCCCAAAAATAAACACTAAAAAAACTACAAAAAAAAAAAAAAAAAGGTTGTCCAGTTCCCCTTTTGCCTTCGGATTCCCTCTTTCACACCCTGTAGCCAGCAGACATCCCCTTTGACAAGAAAACCCAAGGCCTGGGTGACAAATGACCTTCTGTATCAGGTTGGTTCTTTGTGACTAATTTGCCTTTGCCAAAATCTTACTGGTTTCTCCCTCCGATTTCCCTTCTCTCCTCTCCCATTTCCCAGGGTATAAAGTCTCCATTTCTGGAACCACGGTGGTGCTGACATGCCCTGAGGATTTGGGAAGTGAATCAATAAAATGGGAAAGAAATGGTGGCCTCTTGCCCAATGAATATGGAGAACAGCTATTTCTGGATGGTTTTTCAGAAATGGAAGACAGTGGTTATTATGCCTGCTATACAAGCAACTCGCTAGAGAAGAACTATCTCTACCTGAAAGCAAGAGGTAATATAGGACCATTAGAAAGGACCACTTCAAGAGGGTGTTCTCAATTATTTCCCCTAACTCAACTCACAGTCCCCTGGCATCTTTGTGTTTCTCTTACACTCAATCTGAGACTCTTAGGGGCCACACAGTGTCAGCGTTTTCTGAAATCTAGATTAAACACCAATGTGGGGTCATCTGGGTGAACTCAGCATTAGATCTAAAACAACAACTTCCCAAGAGACAGGATTGCATCGTTTGCATTCTATTGAATCCAGAATTATGGCTCATAGATATGGGTTCAGCTGATGCTTTATCCAGAGATAAATTCTTCAGAAAGATTCGCAAAGCCGCTACAAAAAAGTGTCGGGGCACTTGGGTGGCTCAGTCGGTTAAGCGCCCGATTCTTGATTTCGGCTCGTGGCATGATCTCATGGTTTGTGAGATCGAGCCCCAAGTCAGGATCGGCACTGACAGCTCAGAGCCTGCTTGGGATTCTCTCTCTTTCTCTCTCTCTCTCTCTCTCTTTCTCGGCCCCTCCCCCATTCATGCTCCCTCTCTCTCTCTCTCTTTATTAAAAATAAGTAAACACTTATAAATAAATACACGAATAATAAAGCGTCATAAACTAGGGCATAGTAATAACAGCTAACATTTTCTTTTTTTTTTTTTTAATTTTTTTTTAACTTCTTTTTTTATTTATTTTTGAGAGAGGGAGAGACAGAGCATGAACAGGGGAGGGTCAGAGAGAGGGAGACACAGAATCCGAAACAGGCTCCAGGCTCCGAGCTGTCAGCACAGAGCCCGACGCAGGACTTGAACTCACGGACCGCGAGATCATGACCTGAGCCGAAGTCGGCCGCTTAACCCACTGAGCCACCCAGGCGCCCCAACAGCTAACATTTTCTGAGCGCTTGTTAAGCTCCAAGGGCTGTATACCAAACACTTGCCAGGAACTTTTTTTTCATCTAGCCCTCTCAACAACAATACGAGTTAAGTACTATTTTATTCCCATTTTATACAAAAGGAAACAGAGCCTTTGAGAGTTGAAAACACTTCTCACAATCCTCACAGCTAGTAAGTTGCGCGGAGCTGGGACTTGAACCCAGGACTGTCTGACTCCAAGGCCTCTATCCATAACCGTCCCCCTTTGCTTGTTACAAACTTTGGAAGGTCCCGCTCCGGCCACGGCAAGCGTGAGAGTAAGAAAGGGAAAATCGCCTTTATGGGTTCCTTGCTGGGGTCTACTGTTCTGTGTCTTCTTTTCCCGGTGATTTCTCTTCTTCTCCCCCTCCCCCTGTCCCCCACAGTGTGTCAGAACTGCATGGAGGTGGATCTGATGGCAGTGGCCGCGATCATCGTGGCTGATGTCTGTATCACTCTGGGGTTGCTGCTGCTGGTATATTATTGGAGCAAGAATAAAAAGTCCAGTTCCGTGACCATGATGCGAGGACCAGGTGCAGGCGGCAGGCCCAGGGGTAAGACTGCGGGCTTCAGTCGGAAAAGAGTCCCACCAAAGGGAAAGTCCAGCCGGGGTGGCAAGTCCACAGCCAGGTCAAGACAGCTCCTATAGAACATTCACCGTGTGGCCAGCATCCGGACGGAGGGGTTTACATCTCAGATCACTTCTCTTTCCCGTCCTAGAAAAGTACAAAAAGCTTATTAACGGGATGGCTTCCCCAAATGCCTGAGTGTTCTGGAGTAACCAGATTCCCCTCCCAGTCTGTGGGGACAGAGACTTTGGGATACTGGCGCCCGCCTTCTCCTTTCTCTTACCCGTAGGAAAGGAAACATGAAAGGACTTTGAGCTGAGGAAAGTCATAAAATGATAGAGAGTGTGGGGGTCGTTAGAGATGGGATGAAAGGAAGCAAGAGAAAGAACGGCCAAGATGGAAAAAGAGGAGACAGAGACGAGAGAACAGATCTGGGTCTCGTTGTCACGAGATGGGTGTTCCCTCTAGAAACTAATCCTTCCCCCACCCCCTCCCCTGCAGGACAAAACAAGGAGAAACCACCACCTGTGCCCAATCCAGACTACGAGGTAACAAGGGACGGGGTGGGGGGAGCTTTCTAGGGGAGAAGGGGACAGGTGGGACCGTCTATCTTGCCCTCCAGACCCTTCGAAGCCCCTCACTCAGAGCTCCAGGACAACCCGCCTTGTGCCCGCCTGTGCCTCCTTCGTGATGGAGCAGGGCCATTTCCAAGGCCGTGTGGCTTCTACAACCATGGCCTGGGGAGGGAAACAGCGCTCCTATTTCTGTGGCTGATTCGTTAGCACGGGGGAGACCACACCCGCACGTTCTAACGTGACACGTTCGGGACTGATGTCCCACCTGCGCGCACCGGTACCGTCACACCCGTTGTTGAAATATCAAAGTACTTCGCTGGTCAACAGCCCCAAGCTTCCTGCCCACCCTGCCCCAACCCACGTACCGCCAGACCTCGCAGCCTCTCCCCCACCAGACTGCCTCCCGATCAGACAGCTAGAGAATTAATGTCTGGCGCGGCAGACCCCCAGCAGGACCGCTCTGACCGGTGGGTGGGTGTGCGCACCACCAATTGCTAAATATTTGGAATAGCACACCTGGGCAAGCTCGACAAATATTTATTTATCGAGCAGCAGCCAAGCATGTGCTATATTCGCTGTCGTATGCGTGAGTGACTTCACTGAATTCCGACAAATGCCCTGAGAGGTGGGTCTTTAGAGTCCCATTTTCGAGATGGGAAAGCTGAGGTTTACGGAAGGCGGCAAGTCTGTTACGAGTGGGTGCCTGGTCCAGGTGAGAACTTGAGCCTGCCTCCTGACTCCTAGGCCAGGAGTCTTTCCGTTGCACTAAAGCTAGATCTTCAGGGGCCCTTCTTTCTGAGGAACTACCTCCTGCCACCCTGCTGACTACCACCTCTCTATTCCACCCCCAGCCCATCCGGAAAGGCCAGCAGGATCTGTATTCTGGCCTGAATCAGAGAGGCATCTGACGGCTCTTGAGGACGCTGCCTCCCACAGGCCCAGGTCTGGCTTCTTCGGGGCCTGCTGTTCCCTGTACCCTGAGTAAATCTTGGATCCCAGAAGAGAACGGCTCCTCTGCCTTCTGGAGAGCTCACACCCTGCAGCCTTCTCGCCAGCTCCTTCCATCCTGCCTTCTCTGTTGGCGCTCAGTCCTAGAATAGCACAGGCACTATTCACTATCGTGAAACATCATGGCTACCCCCCCCCCCACCTGGACGGCCCCTTGTCTGGGTATTTATTTCTGTTATTCCCACCCCCACCATCACCAGTTCCTTCCCACCCTGCAGGAGAGCCCCCTTCTCCCTTCACTTCCCCCCTTTCCTGCACAGAAGTTGCCCCCATCCCTAACTATTTCATCTACCTTTCCATTTTCCCAGCTCTGTCTTCGGTGACCCTTTGTGGGGATGGACCGGGTAACTTTGGCAGAGGTCCTGCCCCGTTCGCAGACCCTGGCCCCGAACCAGCCCTCTGGGCCCTCCCCCACGTCTTCCCCGAAGGCCCCTGGATGGTCATTTGCATCTGCGTGAATGTGCTAGGCTCCCTGTCAGCTGAGAGAGAAAAGAAATAAAGTCTATTTGGCTGAAAGGGTTTCCGTCCCTTTTTTCTGGGAGGCCCTCCGAGGCTGCCTTGTTTCCTCAGGTCCTCCCTCCCTTTGACTAAATTCCCAGCTATGATCTCAAATGCATGCGGGTGGGGGCATCATCTGACCCTGTCTTTGGAGAGGGCGTTAGGGAAGAAATAAACAAGAGAACAGGAAAGAAGGGAAAAGATAGTCCCCTGACTAACTTCTCTTGGAGAAAAACATCAAGGATGGCAGAGAGTGGCTGATGGGCCCCGATTGGAGTGGCCAGTTCAGAAAACGGAGGGACAGAAGCATCAGCCTTCAAAGGCAGGAGAAAGCGGCGGATGGGCAGCGTGAGGTGTAAGGGGCTGGGGACCCCGATTTCCACAAGCTGCCTGGGAGAGGAAGCCAGGGCTGAGCCCGGCCCACGGGGAAGGATGTGCTGTGGAGCAAGCAGGCACCCCTCCCTTCACCTTTTGAGCCAGCAGCCAGAAGGCAGCTGCTGTGGTTTGTCTCAGCAGGATGTGGGCTGGGGGGCCCAGTGGGAGGCCTCGCCCTGACCCAGCGCCCAGAGCTCCGTCTACACCCGGCGGAGGCTGGAGCTGTGACAAGCCCCAGCGGGCCCCCTTCTCCCTCTCTGCGCTCAGAAACCTCCCTGCTCACCACAGGGCTATTTCTGCGTGTGGCCGTGACCGAAAAGGCCATTCGCGGTTAGCAGCCTGCCACATGGCGTGCACACTCAGCCTCGGCCGGCTTGTTGGGACCGTGTTATGTGTCGGTCCCTGTTAAAGCGACGGTTCTTTGCCTCTGCACACTCAACATGCAGGCTCACCAGGAGACTCTGTGATGCTGACCATGCCTAGCTGCTGATCAGCAACCTGGCCCTTCTGTCCCTTGATGACGGACACAGGGAGGTATGGCTTGGGGTGATCCAAGCGATAGTAGCCCATGTCTGGTGAACGTTGACTATGCTCTAGAAATCGCCCTCAGCGCCTTCCACGCGTAATCTCATTTTTAACCCTTTCGACAACCCAACGAGGCAGATAAGACAGAGGTTGCCCTGATGGGGTCAGGGGACTCGGAGAGGTTATTTACTGAAGTTGCACGGCTGGTGAGGGACAGCGCTGGAATCAGCAGCCGGGACTGTCCAACTCCAACTCTCTGAGCACCTCCGTGTGCCGGCTGTGACCATACAAAAGTGCTCGCCATTTTCCCGGCTTAAAAGCTCTGTATTTAATCCTTTAGGTACTTCTTCAGCGACTGCTTTTCTCACCACTCGTGTGGCAGACCAGCACTGTGCTGAGCGCTAAGGGGGTGCAAACAAACAGTTTTTGCCTTCAAGGAGCTTGCGATTATAGAAGGGTGGCCAAGAATGCAGAAGGTTGAACACCAACAGAAAAACAAATGAGATTAAGCGGCCATGAGGGCTGCGGACAGTGTTCCCGGGAGAAGCCGGGAGAGCTGCCGTGGTAGGGAGAGAGCAACACAGAGAAGAGACCTCGCCTGGGCCTTGAAGGGAAGGATGGGTAGAGCTTGAAGACAGAGCAGAAGGCACTCCACTCACTGACGATGAAACAGGTAACCTGGTAAGTAAGCTGTTAGCTATTAAATACGTTGAACTTATATAGTGAAAAACCTTTCCACAGGGGCACCTGGGTGGCTAAATCAGTTGAGCATCCAACTCTTGATTTCGGCTCAGCTCATGATCTCATGATTATGAGATCGAGCCCCACTTCAGGCTCCATGCCAAGCATGGAGCCTGCTTGAGATTCTTTCTCTCTCTCCCTCTCTCTCTGCCCCTCCCTGGCTCATGATGTGTGTGTGTGTGTGTGTGTGTGTGTGCCTCAAAACAAACAAACATTAAAAAAAGAAAAAAAAAAAAACTCTCCACAAAGAAAACTCCAGACCAAGAAGACTTCATAGTGAAATCTACCAAACATTGAAGGAAAAAATAATACCAATTCTATACAAACTCTTCCAGAAAATTGAAGAGGGAATACTTACGGCTCACTCTATGGAGACCAAACTCATCCATGTTAATTTTATGTGTCAACCTGTCTCAGATATTTGGTCAAACAGACCTGGATATTGTGGTGAAGGTATATGGGGGGATTTATATTTAAATCAGCAGATTCTGAGTAAAGCTGGTTATCCTTCATAGTGTGGGTGGGTGAGCCTCATCCAATCAGTTGAAGGTCTTACAGAAAAAGCAGACTGAGGTCCCCTGAGGAAGAGAGAAGTTGTCATCTCCAGACTGCCTTTGGACTCAAGCTGCAACATCAACTCTTCCCTGGGTCCCCAGCCTCCTGGTTTACTGCCAGCTTTGGACTTGCCAACCTTCGCAATCAAATGAGCCAGTTCCTTAAAATAAATCCCCCTCTCTGTCTCTTCTCTCTTCCCTCTGTTCCTTTTCTCTATTCCATCTCCTACATACACATCCTGTTGGTTCTGTTTCTCTGGAGAAATTTAATGCCAAATGCTGATATCAAAACCAGGCAAAGACACTACAAGAAAAACAAAAAAAGCCAGCAGACCAATATCCCCTTTGAATAGATGCAAGAATTATTCACTAAGTTTTAACAAATTTAATCTAATAATATATAAAAAGAAGAGGGGAGCCTGGCTGGCTCAGTTGGTAGAGCATGCGACTCTTGATCTCGGGGTCACGAGCTTGAGCCCCATGCTGGATGTAGAGATTACTAAAAAATAAAATACATAAATTCAAAAAATCAACCAACCAACCTATGGCCAATATCATACTTAATGATGAAAGACAATGTTTCCCCCTAAAATCACACATAAGGCAAGAATGTCCTCACTCCGTGTCTATTCAACATGGTACTTGAGGTAGCCAACGCAATAGGCCAAGAAACAGAAGTAAAATACATCCAGTTTAGAAATTGAATAGTTAAACGGTCCTTATTCATAAACACCACGATCATCTGTGTGGAAATTCTGATGAACTTTACAAAAAAAAAAAAAAAAGAAGTTACTAGAATTAATACGTGATCTTAGGAAGTTTTCAGGGTACAGGATCAGTATACGAAAACAACTGTATTTCTAGATTCTATCGGTGAACAATTGGAAATTGAGATTTTAAAAGTGCCATATACAATAGCGTCAAAAAATATAAAATACTTAGGGGGTAAATCTGACAAAAGACGTGTTTGTGTATTGGAAGAGTCAGTATCATTAAGAAGTCAATTCTCCCCAAGTTGATCTGTAAATTCAACATGATCCAGATCAAAACCCCAGCAGGTGTTCTGTAGTAACTGAGAAGGTAATTCACATGGGACTACAGAGGACCTAGAATAGCCAGATTACTTTCTTTCAAAGTTGCATCTCAGAGGTGGCTCAGTGGGTTAAGGGTCGAACTTTGGCTCAGGTCATAGTCTCATGGTTCATGAGTTTGAGCTCCACGTGGGGCTCCACACGGACAGTGCAGATCCTGTTTGGGATTCTCTGTCTCTCTCTGCCCCTCTCCTACTTGTTCCCACGTGCAAAGTAAATAAGTAAACTTAAAAAAAAAAGTTGCATCTCAGCCATTCCACTCTTGAGTATTTGTCCAACAGGAATAGAAGCGTATGAGGGGTGCCTGGGTGGCTCAGTCGGTTAAGCGTCTGACTTTGGCTCAGGTCATGATCTCATAATTTGTGGGTCTGAGCCCCACATCGGGCTCTGTGCTGACAGCTCAGAGCCTGGAGCCTGCTTCAGATTCTCCCTCTCTCTCTATCCCTCCCCCATTCACTTTGTCTCTCTCTCATTCTCTCTCTCTCTCTCAGAAATAAATGAACATTAAATTTTTTTAAAAAGGAAATAAAATCATATAGACCACACAATAACTTCTATGGTGACTGGTCATCGTAGCTTTATTTGTAATAGCCCAAACCAGGAAATAACCCAAAAGACTATCAGCAAGTGAATGGATGAACAGGCTGTGGTATATCCATACAATGGAATACTACTGGACAGTAAAAAGCAGTAAACTATTGATTGATGCACCAAGATGTATGAATTTCAAAATAATTATGCTCAAGTGTAAGAAGCCAGACCAAAAAAGGGTACATGTTACACTATTACACTCCTATATAAATCTCAAAAAACAAAAACTAATCTATAATGACAGAAAGCAGATCAGCGGTTGCCTGGAGGGTGGAGGGATAAGGAGAGAAAGGAGGGAGGGATTGCATGCAAAGGGGCACAAGGAAACTGTTCACGTTGTTGGATATGTTCATTACCTCACCTGTGGTGTTGTATCACAAGTGCATACATATGTCAAAATATCAAACTTTACGCTTTAAATACATGCAGGTTTTTCATGTCGGTTTACCTCAGTAAAGCTATTTTTTCAAAGCACCAAAAAGAGAACCAAAGGGACACAAGTTTCCAGGAGGGCTCAGGTGGAGGGCAGGTTTGTCAACCGTGGCTTCACACTGAAATCACCTTAAGCCGTTTTTAAAGTCCTGATGCCTTAGCCCAAGATAATCAGAATCTTTGGAGATTCCAAAGTGCAGAGGAGTCCCAAGCGCACCCAATGTTGAGGACTGGAGAGAGGTATAGGGGGATGTAAGAGCATACGAGGAATACAAGAGAAGTGTGCAGGGCATGGGAAGGGTACAAGCCTTGGTGCTGTAGAAGCCATGGTTAAGTTGCCCAAGGCGGAGGGAACCCAATGTGAAAGCAGGAGGCAGGTTTCAGAGGACTACGGTAGTAGGGATAGAAAGGGTAGAAATAAACTGTAACCATGATCCAAGCATGTGTAAATTACAAGTTCACAAGTTCAATGTGTAAATTACAAGTTCATTCTGTCGCTAACTTCTGTCGCTAACAGAATTAACATCCGCGTATAGCTCGAGAAGATAGTGGGCAGAATCATACAGATCCCTGGCTGTGTGGTTGTTAATTCTTTCCTCCTTTGGAAACCCTGGTCTGGGGAACTCCCACTCTTATTAAATTGTCCTGAAGTCCTTCCAATTACTCTAACTCAGAGAACAAAAGGGAAGGGTTGCCCTTATGGTGGACAGGAATGAGCATAAGGGCCTCAAAAGAGTCAGTGGCCTCAGCTCTTCCTCTAGAGACTCTCTGTACTGGAGGTGCTTCAGAATCACCTGGGGGCCACGTTCCGAGAGGGGGGCCCGAGTGTCTATTTTTTTTTTTTTTTACATTTATTTATTTTTGAAAGACAGAGTGAGACAAAGTGAGAGTGGGGAAGAGGCAGAGAGAGAGGAAGATGCAGGATCGGAAGCAGGCTCCAGGCTCCGAGCTGTCAGCACAGAGCCTGACGCCGGGCTCGAACCGACAGACCGTGAGACCATGACCTGAGTCGAAGTCGGACGCTCAACCGACGGAGCCACCCAGGCGCCCCATCGAGCGTCTATACTTTTAATAAATCTCTCAGGCTCCCAAGGTTTCAGAATCTCTCAGGCTCACCACTAACCACTAGCTGAAGATGACATGTATTGAAAACGTCCCTGGCCCCTGTCCGCTCTCAAATTCCAGCTTTCCGGGTGGTTGAAGAGGAATAACGCATTTGGATTGCTGATGAGCTTCTGATGTTACTTTGTGATGCAGAAGGCAGGGGTGGGACGGGGACAGGTTCTGAGAAGAGGAAGGTGAATGGTATCTTCTATACAGGAGGAAAGAAAGGGTCCTGAGCAGACCTACGTAGAAACCTCCTCGCAGCCAGTGGCTACCACTCCACAGGGGCCATAAAGCCAGGGCCAGCCCCTTGGCAGAAGTGGGACTTTGCCACACACGCCCTCCACATCTTGATAAGAAACGGTCTCCTGGGCCCTTGATGTTCCCACGTCCTCTGCTTACGATGTCATGGAAACTTCTGTGTGGCTGGGTCTCTAAACATAGCAGCCCGCCCTCGGCTGTGGTGAGAAAGCCAAAGCCTTTAAGGGGTTGCACTAGGGGGCCGGAGGCAACAAGTAGCCGAGGCAGTGTGATGGAGCCCTGCACCCAGGGAGCCCACCGGGCAGCAAGCACCAGTGGGCCAGATGGGGGTGGGAGAGTGCCCGTCACACGGTCCATCTGGGGCAGAGGAATGGAAGCAGTGAAGGACACAGGTGGCCAGGGAGGGCAAGGGCCCATCTGAGGCAGGACAACTCCCGTGCCTTGCCCGGCAGTCTTGAAAAGTCCAGGCACCTGCTGAGGGAGAGAAGACATCTTTATTGGCTGAACAAGGAAAGGAGGTGCAGTCGATGTAGCTGATACTCCTATAAGCCACCGGTCTCCGGTTCACTTCTTCCGAGGCCAGTTTTCACCAAGATGACTGTACTGAGCATCATTCCGATCTCGCAGGGGCTAGGAGGTGAGAAGGGGGAACAGTGAGGCAGGCAGAGTCAGGATTCTCCCAGAGAGGACCCCAGCAGACCCCAGAGATGAGAACTCCTGCCTGAGTTTTCCAGCCCCCACATCCGCTCTGATGAGTTCCCCACCAGGACCCTTCATCCATTCACCTCCATTCATGTCCCCTCCCGTGCCCCCCACCCCCCATTCATGGCTCCTCCCCCTCAGGGCTCACCTGATAGAGCTGGTCATTTCCCAGGAGAGCTTGAGTGTCAGCGGCTAGAAGAACCAGGGAAAAAGAGTCATCAGGGGCCTAGGAGGATGGGACAGTGAAACCCCACGCACCCTGCAGGACGACCGCAGCTGGTGGCATCCTCAGAAGTCCGCGTGAGCGAGATGGGCACAGGTCTTCCCAGAACCAGGTTTAGGAGTCACTGGGAGATTGCAAGAGCGGCTCCCAGGTGAGACACAACCCACTGCCAGCCCCATGCTTCGCAGGGGCACACTCACACCCACGACATAAGCGTGCACACACGCACACACACTTTGTCCCGTCCACTTACCCTTAGAGAGCCTTCCGGTCTCATATCCCGCAAAGCAATAGACCCCCAAAGCGAGGAGAAGAGTGGCGAATATGTCCGTGATGATGATGCCGGCCAGGGTGCCTGAGTCCAGTTCCACACAGTTCTGACACACTGAGGGGGAAGGGGAGCCTTCAAGACCAGGGAAGCATCTCTGCCTCCCTAGGGCGGCCCCGGGATCTCTCACACCAAGACCCAAACGTCAGTAAGACCCTTGGAGAAAGGCCTGCTGATGCCCTGGCTACATCCACCTGTGCCCTTTATCCCCAGAAATCCCTGAGAAGAGCCAAGAAGTAATGTCAGCTTTGTAGGAATGTAAACAAGGCGGTGGGCCAAACCTTTCTCCCGACGAAACTTCTGCTCGAGTCACAAGCCCCTACTGTTTTGTTTTGTTTTGTTTTTCCACCAGCTAAGCTCTTTCTCACTCCGAGGGCTCCAAAGCCTGGCTTATACCATTACAAGAGTGACCCCAGTTTGTTTGGAGAACAGATTGGTCCACTATAGTCCCCTCTGGCTCTGAAGTTCTCATAGCCAGAGGTCCCACCCATTTCAACCCCAAGGGTCCAGAAGGCACATACTTCGATAATATACTTGCGTGTAAGGTATCTTGTCTTGTTCGTCTGGCCTCTTGCACGTATACACTCCTCGTGGGTCCAGGATGCGTTTTCCCAGGTCCAGATTTGTATCGTTGCGAAATAGCGTTCCCATCGTTCCCTCCATCCATATGATGCTAGTGTTACAACTCAGCAACACCTTGTCCTCCAGTTCCTCCACGGATATCTTGTAGGGACTCACTTGGGTGGGTGGGGGGGGGGGTGGAAATACCATGATTCGAGTCAGCTGTTTGATCTCCAGCAGATGCCTGATTCTGCTGAGGCTTATACTTAAAAAGGACCACTTTCGGGGCACCTGGGTGGTTCAGCTGGTTGAGCCTTTGATTTTGGCTCAGGTCATGATCGCGCAGTTCGGGAGTTCGAGCTCTGCCTGGCTCTCTGCTGTCCGCGCAGAGCCTGCTTCAGACCCTCTGTCCACCGCCCCCACACCTCCCCCAGTCACACTCTCTCAAAAATAGATAAACATTAAAAATAAATAAATAAAAGGAAGTCGGAGGGGAGCGTAGGCTGCGGAAGCATCCGAGAAACATGAAAGGCAGAAGAGCGTTCCTCAGCTGAAGATGTCTACATTTGTTCCCCAACAAAACTTCTAGAATTACAAGGAACAAATAGGGGACAAGTAGAAGTCCACCTGGGGGAGGGGAGAAGCTAGTAGAATTACCAGCCCAGTGATCCAGAAGGAGACCCAGGGCAAATGCCATGTAAAGATTTTTAGGTTTTCTACCCTTGCTGAGGGGGAGGGGAACAGAAAAACAGTTTTATCAAATTCATTCGTGGGGCTCCATGCAAGTCAAGTCTTGTAGGGAGTTTAGAGGCTGGAGGCGTATGTACAGTGTCTTTCTAGATCCCCTGAATTGCTTTGACTGAGAGCATGTCCACAGCCCACAGAGGCCCTAGAATCTGTATCTCCAATCCCCGGGGAAAGTGGAATCCAGATTTTTCCCTGAACTTCATATTCAGGTACCCGTTTGAATACAAGAGCATCCTCAAGAAAATCCCCCAAAAGAGCTGTTTCTCATGCCTCTCAAGCAGGCCAGGATGATACATGCGTGTACACTCGCTCAGGGAGATACAGGCACGTCAGATGCTTCACATCCTACAGTCAGTCGTGTCTCCCACGGGGAACCTGTTTCCAGTGGAAATCCTGGATGTCCCAAAGCGTTAGTCCCAGTTTGCCTGAGGCTGAGACGGTTTCTGGAACAAGGGACTATCGGTTTTAAAACCAGGCAAACAGCAAAATGAAGAAATCAGGAGACTATAGATGCTGGAGAGGATGTGGAGAAACAGGAACCCTCTTGCACTGTTGGTGGGAATGCAAATTGGTGCAGCCGCTCTGGAAAGCAGTGTGGAGGTTCCTCAGAAAATTAAAAATAGACCTACCCTATGACCCAGCAATAGCACTGCTAGGAATTTATCCAAGGGATACAGGAGTACTGATGCATAGGGGCACCTGTACCCCAATGTTTATAGCGGCACTCTCAACAATAGCCAAATTATGGAAAGAGCCTAAATGTCCATCAACTGATGAATGGATAAAGAAATTGTGGTTTATATACACAATGGAATACTACGTGGCAATGAGAAAAAATGAAATATGGCCTTTTGTAGCAACATGGATGGAACTGGAGAGTGTGATGCTAAGTGAAATAAGCCATACAGAGAAAGACAGATACCATATGGTTTCACTCTTACGTGGATCCTGAGAAACATAACAGAAACCCATGGGGGAGGGGAAGGAAAGAAGAAAAAAAAAAAAAAAAAAAAGAGGTTAGAGTGGGAGAGAGCCAAAGCATAAGAGACGTTAAAAACTGAGAACAAACTGAGGGTCGATGGGGGGTGGGAGGGAGGGCAGGGTGGGTGATGGGTATTGAGGAGGGCACCTTTTGGGATGAGCACTGGGTG
Organism: Panthera uncia; assembly: GCF_023721935.1. Taxonomy (NCBI): domain Eukaryota; kingdom Metazoa; phylum Chordata; class Mammalia; order Carnivora; family Felidae; genus Panthera; species Panthera uncia. Next base: position 95,810,668 of record NC_064808.1, on the reverse strand, counting down.
TTGTATGGAAACCAATTTGACAGTAAATTTCATATATTAAAAAAAAAAAAA
>NC_064808.1:95664129-95810517 GCF_023721935.1 Panthera uncia | reverse complement strand
AAAAAAAAAAACCAGGCAAACAAATGAGTTGATGAGCCTACCTCCCTAAATCTGCCCTCCTTCCTGTTCAACCTAAAGCTAACTTTCTCTTTAACTTTCCCCTGAATGCTGGGTCATGCATGGCTCTTGGTGGTGACAAATGATGGCCAAATGAGTAAGAGCCCTAGACCCCAGAGACCCTCTGCCCTGGAAGGAATAGTGCTCCCTTACCAGCCCAGGCTCAGACCCCTGCAGACCACATTACCTGCAGAGATCTCTGGCCTAAGGCCTTTAAAAAGACATTCAAGGGCAACATGCATGCCTACCTAGAGTCCGTCAAAGCCAAGAGCCTGTCTCCCAAACCCAAGCCCTGGGCTGTATCCCAGCCCTGCTCCCCTGACAGCTCTGCCTTGTGATTTGAAGCTAGCATTGAGGACTTTCAAGTGGAGCTCCCTCCAGGTGGTAATGTCCCTCTCCAAGGGAGGGACGTTCTCCAACGTCCCTTCCCCAAGATGCCCCCACCACCTGGAGAAGCCTTACCTTGGGAGAGAAGGACAGACAGTGTCAGGCCGGCCAGAAAACTGGAGTGTTCCATTTTCCGGCAGAATTCATTCAGCAGACAGCCCCGGGTCTCAGAATGAGCGGCCAGGGTGAGAGAGGATGCCCTCCCCCAACCGACTCACGGGTACCCGGAAAAAGTAAAGGGGTGGGGGAGGAACTAGAAAACGCCTATTTCTCTGCTCTCTGCCGTTGGTGATGGGAAACTGTCAGGGTAGGGGTAGACTGGGGGTGGGGTAGGAAAGAAGCAGGTGCAAATTGCTCTTTCTGCAAGCAGTGAGCTTGGGGGTGAGGTGGGAGGGAGAGTAGAGACTATGAAAAAGGTTGTCTAGACCTCCAGGAAGTAAAAGGAGATTTAGAATGTTCTTTCCTGCGTCACTGGTGAAAAACGATAATTGCAGAATTTCTGTCGACAGAATAACTGCATTCACTCACCACCTGAAAACAGCCAGCTCTCAAAACACTGGAGAAAAGCTGTAAGCCCCATCCCATAAGCCATCCCAGAAGGTTCCTCCCACTGCTGGGCTTTCTTGGGACCTTGCCCAAGGTCCTCCTCGAGCAGCCTGGGGTACCAGACTAAGTAACTTCCCACCAGTAGGAGGCTGGGCTTTGGAACCCCACCAACCACCCCCACTGCCCTCAGCCAGACATTGGAATCCTGGCTCCTATACTGCCTACCCACAGGGCCTGGGCCAGTCAGGGAATTTTTCAGAGCCTGATTACCCCAGTATCACAATAATGATTTGGACAAAAAGTTTGCATCGTGCCTGACACATCATATTTGCTCAATAAGAAGTAACTATTAAAAACAATATGATTGACGCACAGGCAGAGTGAGCCTCCCCAGGAGACAGGTGGACTTTTTCCCCCTGAGGCCTATGGGGGTCCAAACTCTCTACACTGCCGGAGTTGGACTATAATTTACCCGAGGGCAGAGATAGCGTGGGTTTGGTTGTTCCCTTCTGTATCTCCAATATCTGGCTCATGTCCGGCACGTCACGAGATCTCTGTACGTGTTTGTTGACTCACTGACTGACCTGCTGAGGGAGACGAACCTTAACATCCTGGAAGCTCTGTTCAGGCTCTGGCCCTTGGAAATATATGGCCTGTCCCCTCGCAATTATTCTTCCTATTCTCTTCCAGGCAGGCACTTTGTTGATGATCTTGTCTCAAAAGAGCAGTGAAAAATTCCTGAGCAAGCGCCTGGACTGAGACGGGCTCGTGTTCAGATCTCCAGCCCTGAGCACGAGTGTCCCCACCTAAATTCCTTAATTCTGGCAACGGCAGCTAGCAACAAGCAACCGGCTGAGATCCTAGCAACAGGTTGGGGCAGAGATGTTTACCTCTCTCACGAAGTGAGGGGCCCAGGCCATCTCCTACCTAGAACCCAAGGGGTTTTCTTGTGCAAGCTGTCCCTGCAATGGGGATCCAGCACTCTCTCCCTCTTCCTCTTGCCACCTCCCATCCTCCACTCCTTAACAGAAAAGCAAAATACATCTGCACCTGCAGCCCTGCTGAGGCCCCCTTCTGCCCACATTTCAAGGAGAGGGTGGAGGCTCAGATTCAGTGCTTTCTCTCAGGGGCCCCAGCCTGAAGGATGCTGGGCGGAGCCAGACTAGCTGCTCAACAGGTCAGCTGGCTGCTAGGGGTTGCTTAGTGCTTCTGCAGGGACAAGACAGAGACTGGCATGGAGCAGGGGAAGCAGCTGGCTGGCCTCATCCTGGCCGTCACTCTTCTTCAAGGTAAGGGGTTCTGGCCGCCTGGAGGAAGGCTCAGGGGAACAGATCATCACCAGGGGGGAAACAATATTGGGATCTCTAACCTCAAGCCTACCAGAGCCATCACATCAGAATTCCGAGAAGGAAGGGCAAAAATGAAGCCTCTTACTGTTCTTTGCCAGAGAGAAGCAGTGTCCCTTGAGAGATATGGGGTCCCTGTCTCTTCAGAAGTGAAAACAGAGGACTTTACAGGCTAGAGAGAGGACCCGGATGTCGCCATCTTAGGTCGAATGTAGCCCCAAAGGGCACAGGGCAGGAACCTGAAGAGAAAAAGTATGTGTTCCTTAACGCGGAGCTGGAGTGAGGAGCAGACAGACCGATAAGGCATTTGCTCACTCGGTTGGTCAGCTGGTCAACTGGTCAACAAATATGAGTGAGATCCTATTACATAACAGGCTAGAAGGATATAAGGATGAATAAAAACCTCTGCCCTAGTGAGCTTATAGTCTAACTGGAGAGAGAAGCTTCAGTGTCACCAGATTGAATGTAATGTGCAGTAAAGGGTGTCTGTATGCATATGCAGTTGGAAATAAACAATAGGAAGTAGATGAACTGGGTCAATGCCTGGAATCTGGACTAGAGATGGTTCTCCACATACCGGGGGGAGGCTAAAACCACAAAAGTTGTTGAAATCACACAAGTACAATGTGAGATCCCCAAAGAAGAGGAGTGAGGATGGAACCGAGAAGATATTAACCTTTAAAGGGTCATTAGAGAAAAACATCTCGAAGAAGAGAGAAGAGGATGATCACAGGGCTGGAATAACCAGATGAGTGCAATACCATCGAAAACCAAAGGAGGAGAGAGCTTCTAGAAGGAAAGAATCACCAAGAGTATGAAATACTATAGAAAGGTCTGCTGATAGAATATATTTAAAAGTTTAAATCTGTGGAATCTGGCAAAATAAAGGAGGGCCATGCCTGATTTATAACAGTTTCAGTGGGGTAGTATGAGTGGAAACTGAATGGAAACATGTAGAAGATACAGGGCAGGTGATAAAGTGCACCAAATGCAAACTATTCTTTTTTTTTTTTCAAGAATTTTCAGTTTGTGTGTTTATTTATTTATTTATTTATTTTAATGTTTTTATTTATTTTTGAGACAGAGAGAGACAGAGCATGAGCAGGGGAGGGGCAGAGAGAGAGAGCGGGACACAGAATCTGAAACGGGCTCCAGGCTCTGAGCTGTCAGCACAGAGCCCAATGCAGGGCTCGAACTCACAGACTGTGAGATCAGGACCTGAGCTGAAGTCGGATGCTTAACTGACTGAGCCACCCAGGCACCCCCAGACTATTCTTTAAAGATGTTTGGATGAGGACAGTTTAAGTGGTAAGTAGAAAAGGAAATAGGGTCTAAGATGAACTATTTTTGAGTGTGAGAGAAATTTGAGCACGTTTCTAGGCTGAAGGAAACGATAGTAGACCAAGGTCCTGGAGTTGATGTTGGAAGGATGCAGTCAAGAGTGGGCTCAAGGATGCAGAGAAGACAAACTTACCATCTGAGACGAAGAGAAAGGAAGATGGCTTTAGTCATGGGTAGGCATGTAGATGGAAAGGAAGCCAGAGAAGGTCGTTACGGCATCTACATTCTCAGTGAACTAAGTAGAAGGCAATGCCACTTGCTGAAACCAAGCTGGGTGATGGCTGAGCGGGGGACTTGAAGAAGACAAGCCACCAGTGAGCTGTGTGAACTTGGACAATGCCTCCTTTCTGGGGCTCTGATGGCTCACTAGTCAACCTAGGAAATTTGCTACATGAGCTCTCAAATCCTAAAAAGGAGTAAGAGTCAGAGAAGCAAAATTAAAAGATGTCAGCAATCAGGTGGACCCTCTCTCCTATAAAATCTGAGTTAGAATGAGGGACCGCTTTGTCCCTCCCATGGTGACCAGGTGGTCAGGAAGAAAGGCTAGCAAGAAATCTTCTTAACGGTTTGTCTTGCTTTTCTTTTTTTTTTTAATTCAATCATCCAGTCATGCATGCATTCATTCAACAAATGTAAAGCTCTGACCATGTTCCACATACTGTACTAGGTACTATTAGTAATCCGTTCAGTCCTGCTAGAAGTTCTAAAACAGCTGACTCCTTCCAACCGTTTCCATCATACCTTTTTTTCCCATCATACTTCACTTCTGCCCTATCTGTCCCCATCACACGCTCTACATCTAGACGCACTACCTCTCTGTCCTTTTCCAACCCGTGTCTTTGCTCGTCTATTCTTTCTTCCCAGAATGCTCTTCTCTGTCCGGTGAATTCCTAATCATTCTTTGAGGCCCAGCCAAACATCACCTTCTCTGTTAAGGTTTCCCTGTCCCTCACTCTTGGGCAAAATCAATAGCTTCTGCCCCCTTTCATATGCACTCATGGAAGTACTAAAGATAATTGACAGGGGCGCCTGGGTGGCGCAGTCGGTTAAGCGTCCGACTTCAGCCAGGTCACTATCTCACGGTCCGTGAGTTCGAGCCCCGCGTCAGGTTCTGGGCTGATGGCTCGGAGCCTGGAGCCTGTTTCCGATTCTGTGTCTCCCTCTCTCTCTGCCCCTCCCCCGTTCATGCTTTGTCTCTCTCTGTCTCAAAAATAAATTAAAAAAAAAAAAAAGATAATTGACAAATTCTATTGTATTAATTCCATACATATTTATTTTTTCTACTTCATTGTAAACCTTTGGAAGCAGCAAGTTAGTTCTTGTATTACAGTCTTTTTTTTCCACCCTGATTAATCATGCCAGGTACATAACAGTGCTTAGTTCATGTTTCGATTAAACTCATTTGAGTTGAATTCCCGTGTCAGTGCTCTGTAGTACATCCACCATACAACTCTACTACCCTGAGTTTTGAGACAGATTTGAGGGCTATTGAATACCTACCTCCCCTACGGCATCCAGCGTTTCTACAAAAAAAACGGATCACCAAGGCTGAGGATTCTAGAAGTACGTACTTTAAAAAGTCTTTACTTAGTGTAGGGGTGGCTGGGTGGCTCAGTCAGTTAAGGGTCTCTTGATTTCATCTCAGATCATGATCTCACAGTTCGTGGGATTGACCCCCAGGTTGGGCTCCATGCTATTAGTACGGAGCTTGCTTGGGACCCTCTCTCTCTCTCCCTCTCTCTGCCCCTCCCCTGCTCACACTCTCTCTCACTCTCTCAAAATAAATAAATAAACATTTCTTTAAAAAGGTCTTTAGTTGGTAGGGGCGTCTGGGTGGCTCAGTTGGTTAAGCGTCCGACTTCAGCTCAGGTCATGATCTCACGGTCCATGAGTTCAAGCCCCGCATCGGGCTCTGTGCTGACAGCTCAGAGCCTGGAGCCTGCTTCAGATTCTGCGTCTCCCTCTCTCTGACCCTCCCCCAGTCATGCTCTGTCTCTCTCTGTCTCAAAAATAAACAAACATTTAAAAAAACTTTTTAAAAGGGGGAGCTTTAGTTGGTGTAAGCCCACGTTTGGCCAGAACTTTAGCTGCTAAAAAAAAGCAGAGCATTCCAGACTACACAGGCAATACCCTTATGAATATTGCAGTACCGTTCTGATGCTAACCATCCAGAGTTAATATCAGACTCCACAGGTTAAGGGCACACTGTCCCCAACAAGACTGCCTTCATTTTAAATTCCAGGCACAAGTTCAGAGGTTCCCATACCACCTACACTTCTGACGCACAGGGTACAAATCTGGAGGGTTCCCAGATTTGATAATATGTTAGAACAATGCACGGAACTCGGGAAAGTGCCGCATTTACTATTACAGTTTTAGTATAAAAAAATAAAATCAGGATTTTCCATGAAGAAGCACATAAAGTCTGAGAGGGCCCTGAATACGGAGCTTCTGTGTTTTCTCCCTGTGGAATCAGAGTATATCACCCTCCTAATACATTGTGTTTACCAACAAAGAAGTTCCACTGAGGTTTTTGGTTGTTGTTGGTTTTGTTGTTTTGTTTTTTCTTTTTTCATTTTGTTTATTTGAGACAGCGAGAGCGTGTGAGCATGGGAGAGGGGCAGAGGGAGAGAGAGAGAGTCTCAAGCAGGCTCCCTGCTAGGCACGGAGCCTAACATGAGGCTCAATCTCACGACCCTGGGATCATGACCCACCCTGAATTCAAGAGTCAGACGTTCAACTGACTGAGCCACCCAGGTGCCTGTGCACTGAGTTTTTATTGGGGTTTCATGACATAGGTATAATTGATTGAATAATTGGCCATGTGACGGAACTCAATCTCCAGCCCCCTTCCCTCCCAGGGCTCAAAGTCCTAGATTACATGGTTCTTGACCAGCCCCATCCTGAGTCATCTCATTAGCATAAACTCATATACGGTCCAAAAGCCCACTAAGAATAACAGACAATCCTATCGCTCATGAAATTCCAAGGCTTTAGAAACTCCCTCCCAGGAATCCAGGACAAACACCAGACACATTATTATACAGCACCCTGAATTCAATTTGATGATTTAGGCTACACTTCAATGAAATAAGTATAAATACCGTCCACTCCCGTAGATTAGGATCTCTCTCTATCTTGGCCTCGAATGACAATGGAAATGCTACCTCAGGGCATCTGAATGACTCTATGCCCAGCTAATCCACTCTCTGTCTTCTATCTCTACAGGTACTCTGGCCCAGTCAAAACAAGGTAGGGTGCATGGCTTCTTTCTATCCTCAAATCTCATAGAAATATGGTTCCTACCATAGTGGTCCTACAGGAGTGAATGATGGAAGGGATAGGATGATGAATGATAAATAGCAAATCTCTCGTTGCCTTCCAGATGAGTGGCCAGTCATGAACAGGCAGTTTTCCTGTAGCTAAGCAATTCATTCTCTAGTTCTTGGAGTAGAAACGGGACACTAGCAGCTACGGCCTATTCAAAGTGAGACTCACGAACCAACAGCATTAGCATCACCTGGGAGATGCCACATTGCAATCCCTTCCCAGAACTACTAAATGGAACCTGAAATTCTCACTAGATCCCCATGTGATCCATGCGCACATTAAAGTTTGAGAAGCACTGCTGTGATGGTCTGGTCCTGATACCCCAGGGCAGGGAGAATTCCAGAGGAGAGATCCTTAACAGACCATGGCTTTTTCCCTTTTCAGAAATTCCTGTGGTAAGAGTAAACAGCGATCGAGAAGATGGTTCGGTACTTCTGACTTGTGAGTCACCAGACAAAGATGTCAAATGGTTTAAAGATGGGAAGGAAATAAAGTCCCACGAAAAGAATAAAAATATACAGAATCTGGGAAGTAGTATCAAGGACCCTCAAGGGATATATTGGTGTCAAGGATCCAAGAACCGCTCAAGAACACTCCAAGTGTATTTCAGAAGTATGTAATCCCCTTCGGTTTGTTTGTCGTACAATTAATCAGTACTTGCTGTTCTGGCGGGCCTCCTGCCCCGGGTGGGCGAGTATGGAAATAGACACGAAACCGTTCTGGCTCTCTTAATCTCAGCTTGCCCCTTTTTGAATATAACAACACAGTTCCCCCAGTCTTCTTGGAAAAGCATAACCGGTCCTATAAAGGATGGTTTGATTTTGGATGGACCCCCACGGATTGGAGCAGTCGGCTTTTGCTGCTATAAACTGAGTTGGTGTAGCTAGGGGAGACAGAGGAGATTATAAGGTGAGCGGCAATCAAATGTAGAAGGCAGTTGACCACGGAGAAGAAGATCTGATCTTCCTTCTATTTCCTATAGTTCCTGGTGGTAAGACTACATGGGCTTGCTTCCCCAGGACACCTGGGCCACAGAAGGACATCAAGAAGTATTGCATTCTTAGTGCAGGTATCCTCCCAGGCAATTCCTTTCCATACCATGCACAGAGGAGTCTGCTACCCTAAATATAGGCATTATCACTTGTAGGCAAGAGAAAAAGATGCAGAAGAACCCCTTTCACACCCTGAAGGACTTTGTCCCTCCCTTTCCCCACAGTGTGTCAGAACTGCATTGAACTAAGCGGAGCCACCGTATCCGGCTTTGTCTTCGCTGAGATCATCAGCATTTTCTTCCTTGCTGTTGGGGTCTACTTCATTGCTGGACAGGATGGAGTTCGCCAGTCAAGAGGTAAGAAGAAGGTTCTTGAATGAGGGAGGGGGCCACCTAGGACCCTCAGTTTCCTTCCTACCGACATAGACCCAATAGAAGAGACGAGGTAGGCATGCGTTGTGGACGCGCACAGTTGGGTGAAAAGGACACCGCTTTTTCACAGCACGCATGCCCGTCACAAGATCCACCTCCCTCTGATTTTCCTCCGTGTTTTTACAAAACTCTTCACTGTCGTAAAACCTACACATAGAAAAATGCATGAGTGACAAGCATACGGCTAAACAAAGCAAACACACTCATGAATCCAACACCCAGTTTAAGACCGAGAATATTACCAACACCCTAGAAGTCCCCTCTGTGGTCAATTCCGGCCTCTCCCTAGCCCTCAAAGTGAGCACTATCCTGACTTCTAACAGCATTGATTAATTTTGCCTGTTTTCACTCCTTATGTCAGTGGACTCATACAGCAGATACTCGTGTGTGTGTTTCTTTCACTCAAAAACATGTTTGTGAGATGTATCTGTATTCTCGTATGAAGATGTATTTCACTAATTCTTACTGCTAGCTAGTACTCTATTGTGTGAATAGAACCCAATTTGTTAGCCACTCTACTTTGAGTGTTTTGTTTATTTTTTGTGCAGCTTCGGACAAGCAGACTCTGTTGTCCAATGACCAGCTCTACCAGGTAAGGGAAGGGGGAGTGAAAGAGACATTGCTACAATTCAGGGTAAAATTTGGAGGGGGGGGGACAAGTTATTTGGAGGATACCGTACAGATAAGGAACTACTTAGGGCATACCAGATGATTACATAGTTACCCTTTGAGTAGAATGGATGAAAGAAAAAGAAGGGTTGAAAGAGACTGAGGTCAGGATCTAGTGAGAAAAAGTTGAAGGACACACTGAGAGGGACCCACAAAGAAACTGTATACAGAGCCTCCCTTCCCCCTTGTCCTCTCTCCACCCCCTGGACAGGGAAGCACCCACTCCAAAGGCTTGCACGTGAAAAAGCACTCAATAAATATGCATCAGATTAATTCAGAGAGGGGGAGGGAGGATGAGTTTATGACCGTGCTGTCCTTTTTAGCCCCTCAAGGATCGGGAAAATGACCATTACAGCCACCTTCAAGGAAAACAATTGAGGAAAAATTGAACTCAGGACTCAAAGTAGGTGTGTTCTTCTATACCAATTCTAAGAAATTACCTTTCCTTTACCTGCCCTTCCAACTGCTGCCAAGTCTGTCTCCTTTCCCCAACCAACTCTAAAGCTTAGGGGAGAGTGGGTGACTGATAATTCTCGGTGGTGCGAGACTGCTCTATGCATTGTAGGGTTTTTAGCAACATCCCTGCCCTCTATCTGCCAGATGCCAGTGGTGCCCCCAGCCGTAACAATCAAAAATATCTCCAGATAGGGACGTCTGGGTGGCTCAGTCGGTTAAGCTTCCAACTCTGTGTTGACAGCTCAGAGCCTGGAGCCCGCTTTGGATTCTGTGTCTCCCCTCTCTTTCTGCCCCTCCCCTGCTCGCTTGCCTCTCTCTCAAAAATAAATAAACCTTCCTTTTTTTCTTTTTTTTTTTAAATCTCCAGATATTTCAAATGTCTCCTCCAGGGCAAAATCACCTTTTGTTAAGAACCACTGACCTCTATTAACTTTCAATCAACCAATCAATCAATCAGAAGTTCTGATTCAATCAAGCAGGAAAAGTGTCTATCAGGAAAACAAGACCCAAGCATTATTTGGTTTTCTGAACCCACCCCAATTTTTCTTTTTTCAATCCAGGTGTCCTCCCTTCTGGATAGGTCTCAGGAACATAGCAATACGTTTTGGAGCACTCCTAGCTGAGAGAATTTCAGCCCTAAATCTAGATTCAAGTTTCCCAAAGGCGACGAATGGAGAAGAAAGGCCATCAGAACAAATTTGGATTTTTCTCAAAATAAAACAAAATTAAAGGAAAATAATATGTATGGTGTTGCAGGAGCGCCACCTATTGGAAGGTAGTTTTTCTGTAAAAGAACATTGAAAAGATCTAATAACCCCCTCTATTTGAATATTATTTTTTAAAGTTTTAATTTTTGTTTACTTTTTGTATGTGTCATAATTTACTTGGTTTAAATATGCAATGAAAGGTCTCCCTCCACCTCCATCCCCAGCCATTCAGCTGTCCTCTCCAGAGACAAAACAACGTACTAGTTTCATATAAGGTGTTATAAATCAGAGTATTCTAGGCATACACAAGCAAGCTCTTAAGTACATATTATTCTCCTTTTCCCTATTTTTCACACCAATGGTATCATACTATCTCCATCTTGCACTTTCACCTAATAAAACCCTAAGATTGACGCAGCTGGGTGGCTCAGTCAGTTGAGCATCTGACTTTTCATCTCAGCTCAGGTTATGATCTCATGGTTCATGAGTTCAAGCCCCACGTTGGGCTCTGTGCTGACAGCGTGAAGCCTGCTTGGGATTCTCTGTCTCTCTCTCTCTCTCTCTGCCCCAACCTCTCTCTCTCTGTCTCTCTGTCTCTCTCAAAATAGATAAATAAACTTTTTAAAAAAATAACCTTAAGATTATTTCATATCAATAAGTAAAGGAACTTTTTTTTTAATGCAGCCACGTTGTACAGATACGCTATATTTTATTTAACCAATGCTCTACTGATGGACATTTAAGTTGCTTCCAATATTTTGTTCTTACGATGCTGTAATGACTAACATTGTATAAGTGTCATCTAAAAAAAATAATTGTATTGAGGTATAGTTTACATGCCATAAAATTCACTCATTTTAAACAATTTCTCCTGTTCTCCGTGTTAGAGAATTTACTCAATTGTACCCTCATCACCATAAACCAGTTGTAGAACATTTTCATTGCCTTCTTCAGATTCCTTGTGCTGTTTCCAGTCATTCCCTGTTCCCACCCTCAGCCCCAGGCGATGACTATTATTTTTTCTGTCTCATCAGATTTGCCTTTTCTGGACATTTCATATAAATGGAATTATACAAGCTGCTCTGGACATTCTCATGTTAATCTTTGTGTGGGTGTCTTCATTTTTCTCGGGTTGATTCATGGGTGTGAAGAATTGCTAGGTTGTATGGTAAATCTCTGTTTAGCTTTTTAAGAACCTCCCTGTACCATTTTACATTCCCACTAGCAATGGGTGAGGGTTTCTGTTTCTCCACATCCTCACCAATATTTGTTACTATATGTTTTTTTAGTATAGCCATTCTCGTAGGTATAAAATGGTATTTACTGGACCTTTAATTTGCATTTCCCTAATGACTAATGATGTTGAACATCTTTTCACATGCTTATTAGCCTTTCTTACATCTTTCGTGAAATGTCTATTCAAATCTTTTTTTTTTTTAGTTTTTTTTTTTTTTGTCTCACTGTTGAATTGAAAGAGTTCTTATATATTTTGAATACAAGTCTTTTATTACAAGACATTATTTGGAAATACATCTACCAGTCTGCGGCTTGCCTTCTCATTCTCTTCATGGTGACTTTTGAAGCACAAAGAAATTTTAATTTTGATGAAGTCCATTTTATCCATTTTTTCTCTTATGGATTGTGCTTTTGGTATCATGTCTAAGAACTCTTTGCCAAACCCAAGATCACAAAAATTTCTTCTATGTCTTCTTTTTACAGTTAAAATTTCCATAGTTTTAGTTGTGACATTTGAACATGCTTAAGACTATTTGTAACAAATACAAATAAATGAACTTTGGTTACTGTAATGTGTCTTCACTTGCAATTTTATTAAATATTGCCAAATTGCACTTAATGGAGGTTGGACCAGTATATACTCCTAATAATAATAATTGAGAGTGTCTTTTACTCCATACTTTTTGAGCTTTGCCAATCTGATAAGTTAAATATAGCATCTCAGTGTAGTTTTAATTTACATTCTTCTTATAAAAAATGAGAGCCACGAGTTTTTCCCTCTCATGATATATAGGCTCATATCTTTTTCTCTTTTTCTTATTGACTTGCAACAGCTCTTTACATATGTGGGAAACTAGATCTTTTGTCTGTGATATTAGTTGCAAATATTTTTCCAACTTTGGTATTTGTTCTTTGACTTGATGATGATTGGTTTTCTGTGCACATTTTACAAATATCTGCATATAGTAGAATTCATTGGTCTTTTATGGCTTCTAGGTTGTTTCCTTTTTTTTTTTTTTTTTTTTTTTTTGAGAGTCTGGATGACTTTATTCTTTAAATGGTTTTACCCTTCTCATAGCTCCAGGTGAGACTGAGAGCACTGACCCGGGCTATCCCTCTCTCCATTGTCTGACCAGTCACAGAGAGAAGCCAGCAGGATGCTGGCAGAGTCTGACGGCCCTTCTGGGGATGGAGCTAAAGGGGCCTCCCCCAGTCAGGGGGTACTTAAGCTCAGCTGCAGTGGGCGACAAAATGGGGTCGACAGATAGGTGACAGAGAGCTTCAGAATACCTCACAGGGTTGGACAAGGGCTAGGGATGGGATGCAGGGACCCTCGGGGGCTCACAACAATTACTGACCTAAGGAAGGGCCTAGGAGAGGGAAAGGTGAAGAGCTTGGGGGGGGGGGGGACAGAGCAATTCAAAGGAGGGCACAGAAGAACTTCTTCTCCCAGAAGAGGTTCTCCAAAGTGGGCACAGGGGTGATGAGGGGATCCTCGCAGGAGTGGGCATCACAGTAAGCCATCAAGTCTGCTGCTGCCTTGAACACCTTTATCCGGCACAAGGTGGCTTCACTCTTAAGCTGTTCCACCATCTTGCGGGCTTGCTCAGTACTCATTGTGCTGTTCACAGGAGTCTCCGCTTTCATCCTGAGGCCACCGGCAGCGAGGGCCCTGTGGAGTAGTCAGTGGGGTGCACAAAACCTGCCTGAGATAGGTGCCCCACCTTGCAGGAAGTTGCACCTGAAAGTATCTACTGCAGCAGCAGAAACAGCTGATACAAAGAAGACCACTGGGGAGGGTCAGGGCACAGGTCCCTCGAGGGCTGGACCCAGTTCCTGCAGCTCAAGCACTCTAGGCTCTTTCCTATTTAGAAAGGTCTTCCCCATTTTAAGATTATTCTTTTAAGAATTTTTTCCTATGAATTCCACCTGCATTTCTATGGTGTCATTTTATACATTTAAAGCTTTGATCCATCTTGAATTAATTTTAATGCAAAGGCCAAATATATTGACTTTTAAACTGTATAGCTATCCAGTTATTCCAGAACTATTTTTTTTTTAAGTTTATTTATTTATTTTGAGAGAGACAGACTCAGCATGAGACGGGGAGGGGCAGAGAGAGAGGGAGAATCCCAAGCAGGCTCTTCACTGTCACCGCAGAGCCCAACGAGGGTCTTGAACCTATGAACATGAGATCATGACCTGAGCAGAAACCAAGAAGTGGACCCCTAACCAACTGAGCCACCCAGGTGCCCCCCGGAACTATTTTTTGAATGATCCATCTTGTGCCTGTTGATTTTAAGTGGTGTCCCCACTCCAATCTCACCAGACAAGTACATTTACAGTGTTGTGCAACCATCACCTCTATCCATTTCAAGGACTTTTCATCATCTCAACCTCTGTACCCATTAAACAATAATTCCCCATTCTTCCCTTCCCCCCAGCTCCTAATAACCTCTATTCTACTTTTCTTTGTCTATGAATTTGTCTATGCTAGGTACCACATATAAATGGAATTACACAATATTTGCCCTCTTGTCTCTGGCTGATTTCACATAACAATGTTTTCAAAGTTTATCCATGTTACAGCATGTATTAGAATTTCAGACTTTTTAAGGCTGCATAACAGTCAATTGTAGGCATATACCACATTTTGTTTATTCATTCATTCGTCCCTGGACATTTTGGGTTGTTTCCACCTTTTGGCTAGTATGAATAATTTTGCTACGAACATTGGTGTACAAGTACTTGTTTGAGTCTCTGCCTTCAATTCTTTGAGGTTTACACCCAGAAGTGGAATTTATTGCATCATATGGTAATTCTATGTTTAACCATTTGAGGAACCACCAAAAGTTTCCCCAAAGTGCTGCACTATTTTACATTCCCATCAGCAACGCTCAAGGGTTCCTATTTTTCTCGACAACAACACATATTTTCCTCTTTTTCTTTTTCTTTTTTTTCCTTTTATTTATTTATTTATTTATTTATTTATTTAGGTAATAGGCTTCTTCCTAAAGAATGTGAGGTGTTATTTCATTGCAGTTTCAATTTGCATTTCCCTAATTAGCGACATTGAGCATCTTTTCGTGTGCTTATTGGCCATTTGTATATCCTCCTCGGAGAAATGTCGACTGAAGTCCATTGCCCATTTTTGAATCACATTGTGTGGGGGTTTTGTTGTTGAGTTGTATAAGTTCTTTATATACTTTGGATGTGAATCCTTTGTCGGATATATGATTTACAAATATTGTGTTTCATGCTATGAATTGTCTTTTCACTTGCACTCTTGAAAAGTATGCTGCTTTCACAGCCTTTGTGTACCTCAAAGTAACCTTGTAGCATGCATATTGACACTTTACAGCAAGAAAAATAAAATCCAAAGCTACCGTATCTTAGCACACTGCCTGACACCTAATAAGAGCTCAAAATTTTGTTATTATTATTGTTATTATTGCTGCTGTTGTTGCCTCATAGATAATAATGATCTATGAAGAGCAACGGAAGCTGCTTCAAAAAGGCACGACACTCATATTTCACCAAGCTCCGGGCGGCCCCGCGGACACCCCACCTCCCCACTGCAGTCTTTCTCAGCCCCTCCTCCAACCCGGCCCCGCCCCCCAGGAGCCCAGAGGCACTTCCGCCCCGCCCACCAGGCTGGCGCATGCGCCGTCGAGGCATTTGCGCGCCAGTTCCCCGAGCTGGGCGGCACACCCTGTTTCCGGCGCCCGGATGAGATTCCGCAAGGCCTGGCGCCTGGTCGTGATGTAAGCTCCGGTTGTCGTGCTGAGTCGGAAGTGGGAACCCTTCGGCCGCTAAGACTTCTGTCGTGTCGTCGCTGCTGGCCTTTCAGGCTCTGGTAAGAGAGGAAATAGCTTCAGGGGAGGGGGTACTTGAGTCTGCGATGGGATATTTTTCTCCTAGTTGAATGCCGCTCCGGGCCTCTGCACTTTTGCCTCCAAATTCCTTCTCCTGTGCTTTCCTGACCCTTGACCCTCTCCTTCATGAACTTCGACTCTGTCTGATTTGGGAACCCTTTACAGTGCCCCCAGCTTCTGGCATCTCTCCCCTCCTTTGCCATTCCCTTCCAGGAAAAGCCCAGAATACTGGCCATGCATTATCTTTGACTTCCTTCCTCTGAAATGAGCGCCGAGTGGGTGGGTCTCCTTCCTTGCCGCGAATCCCTTATGGAACCTGGAGGGATGATATGTAAAGCGTAGACAGCAAATAGCCAGATACCAAAGAAGGTAATATTAAGCACGGGACGCAGTAATCAAGCCAGCTGAATACATATGGCAAGATGGTGACATTTCTTCAGCCACCTGATCAGTTCACTACTCAGAACTCTCCTGGCACTCTGCTTCGTTCTCCTTCAGTAAAAGGGTGTAGAAGACACTAATGAGATTGCGTAACCACAGCTCGGGAGCTTATATTTGATGGGTCTTCTCTTTGGGATCAGTTTTTCACTCCCAGAACAAGGATGTGTTTAGTCTCACTGTTTTGGTCTCACATGGGAGTCCTCCTGAGATAAAATGGGACCCAGGAAAGAATGCTGTCGGCTTTTTAACTTGATGAGATCCTTCTAACTTGCTGAAATGTTGTTAGGATCTCTTGCCACATTATCAGGACCTGAAAGGATTTGGGCGTGGAACATATAACAATGAAAACATTTTAATTCTTTTTTGGTTTAATGTACGTATTACTCACCAGGACAAAGACCTTACTGAGTATGGTTTAGTAGAGCTTGATTTTGCCAATCCAGTTTTATGAAGTATTCTACATATTTCTGTTTAAAAGCATTACTAAGTCTGATGTTAAAACATTTGTGTGCTCACCTTTTTAAGAGCTGACATTGGTCCTTAGGGATTAGCAGTACGGTTCATAAACAAAAGATTGAATGGAGGTGGGGATGAAAGGATTTTTGTAGGACTGGAAATAAGTAGCTATTATAGATGTAGACCCTTGCAGGGAGTATTACCTGAGTGAATTGTGTTTTTAAGTAGGAAATATTAAAAAGGAATCAAATCCGGGGCACCTGGGTGGCTCAGTCAGTTGAGCGTCCGACGGCTGCTCAGGTTATGATCTCAGTTCGTGGGTTCAAGCCCCACCTCGGGTTCTGTGCTGACAGCTCAGAGTCTGGAGCCTGCTTTGGATTCTGTGTCTTCCTCTCTGTCTGCCCCTGCCCTGCTTGTGTTCTCTCTGTGTCTCAAAAATAAATAAATAAACATTAAAAAAAAAAAAAAAAGGAATCAAATCCAAAAGCTCTTAAGGGTTGGTGGTGTCACCAACAGGATGGTGCTGTATCTCTGTATGGCAGTTGAAAACAGAAGATTATAAATAATCCGTGCCATTGAATATTAAAACAAAATATCAGGGTTCCATTTTATCAGATCTTTTGGAGTGGGTGATATCTAGGTGCTCTTAACATTTGTGAGACCATTGATCATCTCTACAAAGACTCCCATCAAGTGATCATTCCTCCCTTTTCCTATGAAACTTTTCTGTAAGTGGTTACACAGTATTTGCCATTTGACTACAACAGTAGCTTGTGCACAGAGTTGAAGTTCATACGAAAAAGATGAACTTAGTGAGGACAGGCAAAAGCTTTTGTTCTTCAAAAAGACATATAGCGGAGATGACAAGAGATTTATTTCCGTCTGTACCCTACACATGCTGAGATACCAAAGAGCCACAAGTGTCTGGCCCGGAAGTTTGAGCTGCTACTGTGACCCAAGACACATAGCAAAGCCCTTGTAGGATCATGGGTGCTGCTATTGATTACAAGGTCAGGAGTAATTACATGTAAGGTTAAATCATTTAATAAATATGTATGTGGGATTTTGTGATGGTGATATATAATGCCAGACACGGAAGAAAAACTAATCAGACATGAAAATGTACTCAAATTGCTTCCTGTCTAGCAGGGTAGGAGATTTGCATTAGGAATACAGCATAGAAAGTTATAAATCCTATTAATATAGATAAAAGGTAATGGGAAGCTAGCTTCTTTTTATAATATGACAGTATAGTATTGAGAAAGGAGGAAATAATGCCATTTATTATCATAAACCCTGTTCATTTGCCTTGATAGTCTTAGGATCCTATCTTTTCATATGTTCTGTATTCCTAGCTTTCAACTTCCTTTCTACAAACATGGTGCAGATGATGCATCATCTCCTTTGTATTAAACTAAACTCTTCTCAATTGTGGGGGTTTTCTTTAATAAGATCCTATTTTTAAGTAATCTCTATACCCAATGTGGGGCTCAAACTTAGAACCCTGAGATCAGGAATTGCGTTCTCTACTGACGGAGCCAGCCTGGCGCTCCTCAGTTGTGTGTTTAAAAACCCCTTGGAGGGGCACCTGGGTGGTTCAGTCGGTTAAGCGTCCAACTTCAGCTCATGTCATGATCTCACAGCTCGTGAGTTCAAGCCCACTTCGGGCTCTGTGCTGACAGCTCAGAGCCTGGAGCCTGCTTCGGATTGTGTGCCTCCCTCTCCTTCTGCCCCTCCTGGCTCACATTCTGTATGTCTCTCTCTCTCTCTCTCTCTCTCTCTCAAAAATAAACATTAAAAAAAATTTTTTTAAACCCCTTTGAATTGGTTTTTATATATATTTGTATATATGTGTGTATATATATATTATATATTATGTTATATGTTATATGTTATATACTATATGTTATATATTTACACACACACACACACACACACACACACACACACACTGAAAGACTTTTCCTTTCCATCTCTCAACTCTTTTCCTATAGGTTACTTAGTTTTGGGCTAAGGCTTTTCTAGATAATGGAAAGATCACAATTCCAGGATTATATCATACCCCCTAACAATCCAAGCAGGAAAAAAGAGTTCCTTTTTCTGTACATTTCAGCCAAAGGCCTAAAGCTGGATGTTCATTGATTCTGATAGGCCTTGTTAGGGTCTTGTGCCCATCCCTCAGTCACTTTGGCCAGAATACGCTGCACTCTTTTTGGCCAGGCCAGATTCATATGCCCATTCCTAAAGCTAATGTGTGAGCCCATCTTCTGAACACATGGGCTGGGAATGGGATGGATCCCCAAAGGAAGAATGTGGGGTGTCACGTTGAAAAAAGAGGATGATGTTTTGAAGACAGAAAATAACAAGAGGTCATTACACTTTTTGCATTCCTCTGGACTTTAGGGTACCTTAGGATAGAGGCAGAGTGGCAGTCAGCTAACAATAGACAATCAATGTCTTAACTTGAATTAGGGGTAACAGTTAAGCCTATGCAGTGGTTAAATGAGGGGAAAGTCCTCTCAAGGATTGTTGTGAATTCTAGCACTAAATGTGCTATCTTTATTTTTGATTGTTAAGCTTAACTAAACCGTACATAACAAAAAATAAAATACATAGAGCAACATCTAACAGTTCAGTTCCTGGAGCATTAAAGCCCAGAACCATGCTGAGAGGAGTCTAGACTGCGTGCCTAAGTCATTACAGATAATTAGCCATTAGCTCTTATGTAGAAAACAGGACAGAGGAGCGTGAAGCAGCTGGCGGAGGTGGCGCAGGATTGTCAAGTGTTAAAATCTCTCTTCCACCCGATAATAAGGGTAACTTTTCCAACTCACATTGGCTTTTGTTAATATGATTCTATAAGGAGTCTTAACATCAGTAGATTAAAGATAGGCCAGGTTTTTTTTCTCCTTCTTTCAGACCCCATCCCCACTCCTTTTGAGGCCTCTTTCCTCTTAGCAGTCCACATCCTTGTGGGCAGAATAGTCCTACCCTTTGTCTCTTCCCACCCTTTTCAGGGTTGTGTTTCTATGCCGTGGCCTTAAAATTTCAGAAAGGGGAGAAAGCCTTTCAGGGTGCTCTGCTCCTCCCACTGTGCCACTGAGTCCCCTTGGCGCTTGAATGAGGACCTGTAGTCAGAAGGGTGCAAATGCAGGCTCAGTCAGCTCCACTAAATGCCTTCCAGGTATGTATCTATTTCCTGTTACACATTAGGGACGTGTGTGTGTCTGCGGGGGTATGAAAAAATCAGATCGTGAAAGTTAAATATAGAAATAAGCAAAGACCGTTTCGTTTTTAGCAGAAGAAATATCAATTGTTGTAGGCCTAGGAGTAGAGATAAATTGCCTAATGCATACTGAAAACCCACAGCACGCTTCCGATCAGGTTCCTGTCCTGGTTTGCCCTTCCATCTCCGGTGAAGGCTTGCTGTTTGTTTATTTGTAGCTGAGGAATTCCCGCTTCCAGCTCTAAGTCCTAGAAGCCTGAGCGAGCGCCATCTTACGTTCATGGTGAATGGGAACTCATTGGCTGGCCTAGAGATTTATGGGAAATGTGTAGCTCTTGTCATATTATTTTTCACTCGGTGCCGCATCACAATGAGTAGATGGGTTCCCCCGTTGACTTTAGTAATTCTTTCTACTTAACCTATTCTTTAAAGGTACGGCAAATAGAAATATGTCAACAGATAAATGTATTCCAGCTGAACATTTTTATTTTTAAAGCTTTCTGGTTTTAGCTGCCCCCAGATCAGGCCAACTTGTCCAGTCGGTGGCTTTGTAACCATTTTGCTAAAAACGACTTGCACCTTAGAACGGGAATGGAAAAGTCTCACCCAAAGCCTTTTAAACGTATTGTATTCGAGACGCTTGGAGAGACCTGACTGCGGCTATGTTACGGCTGTCCTGCCTGCCCCTCTGTGTCTGATACCTGTCCTCTCTGCAGCCCCTCCCCCTAGGTCTGGATGGAGGATACTTTAAAGTGAAATGACAGACCAGGAGAATAACAACAACATCTCAAGTAACCCCTTTGCTGCTCTTTTTGGCTCCCTGGCTGATGCCAAGCAGTTTGCAGCAATCCAAAAAGAGCAGCTGAAGCAGCAATCTGGTAAGTAGAGGGGCCAATAGCAGCAGATGAGATGACCTAGAATGGGGTCTTCCCGGATGAAGTCTTCTTTGGGTCCGTAATTGCAATTGGAATTGAGGTTTGGGGCAGAAGTCATTTTTTGTTTGTTTAGGCCATAAATTGGGGGTGGGGGTGTTCATTTTTGTTATCTGTTTTGGTTTTGGGTCCTATCCTCCCCCTGCATGAAAAGAGACCAGTTAACAGGTGGTTCCGTAGTAACAGACGCCAGTCGTGATTCCAAAGCTGTCAAGTTGTTTCTTTTAAAAATCACCTAGTAAAAGATATTTAAAGAAATCTTTTTAACATAGGAAGCTGAGGTTGTAGGCATAGGTGTGGAAAGCAGACTATACGCAGCTATAGAAAGCAGATGTGTAAAAGGAAGAATATTCTAAAAGCTTTTGGCTTTTTGGTAGACAAATAAATGAAAGTTGTTCTTAAGCTCAATGCTTCAGAGTCCAACCCAAACAAAATACCTCTCCCATTTTGTAGAATGGCTACTTTCGTAGCGTACTGCTATTAGAACAGATTTCTAAGAAAACCTGCATGTGAAAATAATAATTAAAAATAATAATAATAATAATAATAATAATAATATCTCACTAGTCAGAAAAATGGTGTTCCTCATCTCGGACCAAAATTAAGGTCAAGGCTAGCTTCCTCCTATGCGAAGACATATAGCCAAGAAGAATTGGGATGATATTTCTCAAAATTAGTCTTCTGAGGATATTCACAGTCTTGCAAGCCAGAAGTTGCTGTCCTTCTCTCTCCAAAAAGAATAATAGTTTTGTTTGGAAAGGAGAAATGTTTGTCTTTTCCCTTTATTTTATTTCAAAAGTGTTCATATGCATAGCTGACTTGTGGCCTTGCACTCCGATCGGGACTGAATTAAAGGGAGGTAAGGGCAAGACGGATGAGTAGTAGACAGGGTGATGGCTGAAGTTAGGGAGAAATCCATGTAACGCTGACTTTCTAACATGATAGAAGGAGGCAGCTCTGGGTCTCAGTCTCTGAAATCTCTTGCTGATGCCAAGATATAGGAGGAGAAAGCTTGAATTAGGAGACTGCAGGAGACAAAGGGGGGGTGAGGAATAGGAAAAATAGGGAAATGGGAAAATATGATTTATGAGGGTGTGGTTGAGGGGAGTTCTGCTACATAGGTTCTTAGCTCCTGTCGTACTCGGGGTTCAGAGGAGAACTTAGCCATATAGGAGAGCAACAGAATGTTTGTCCTTCTGGCTGGCGGCAGACATCCCAACTGGCTGGAATCGGGAGGGTTGCAGGCACCAGCAGTGGGGACAGATCAGGTGCATGCCCTTCTGTTACTGTTTTGGCTCCTCCTCATCTTCGTTGGTTTACACCGAGCTTGCCACCAGATCTAACCTGTTTTCCGCCACCACCTAGTGCTGTGCCAGAACCTTTGACCTCCTATGTTGAGCCTCACGTTGGCGAAACTCACCGCCCGAAGCAACTCTTACATTCTGAGAATTTTGCCTGGACTTTCAGAATAATCACTGCGTCGGCAGAGAAAAACAGATGCGGGCTCGTGTGGCTTTTACTTATTTTTTTTTTTCCGCGTGGCCTTCAGCGAGCAGCACCACACTGCTTCTCCTTCGGCAGGAGTTCCTTTCTGAGGGGCACTCATTCAGGCTGCTTTAGAAAAATGTAAAGAGATCCAGTCAATAAGAAAATAGTAACAAATCAGAGGGGGAAAAAAAGATTTGAACAAGGAATTTATATACAATAATCAAATGATTTAAAGAATCCAGTCTTGGGGCGCTAAGGTGGCTCAGTCGGTTAAGCATCCAACTCCTGGTTTCAGCTCAGGTCATGATCTCACAGTTTGTGAGTTCAAACCTTAAGCTGGGCTCCAAGCTGAGAGCACAGAGCCTGCTTGGGATTCTTTCTGTCCCTCCCCTGCTTGTGCTTTCTCTCTCTCTCTCTCTCTCTCTCTCTCTCTCAAAATAAGTCAATAAACTTAAAAAAAAATCCAGTCTCACTAATAATTAGAATACTGCCCATTAAAAAAACAACTAGGTTAGGGGCACCCGAGTGGCTCAGCCGGTTGAGTGTCCAACCTTTGATTTCAGCTCGGGTCATGATCTTAATGGTTCGTGAGTTCGAACACCATGTCGGGCTCTGCACTGACAGCACAGAACCTCCTTGAGATTCTCTGTCTTCCTCTCTCTCTGCCCTTCTGCTTGCTCTCTCTCACTCTCTCTCTTCAAAATGACTAAACTTAAAAAAAATAATGTTTAGGTTTTTACCTATGAAATTTGTGAAGTTTTTTTTTTATTATTTTTTAATGCTTATTTTTCAGAGAAAGCAGTGGAGGGGCGAAGGGTGGGGAGACAGAGGATCTGAGGCAGGCTGTTTGCTGACAGCAGTGAGCCCAATGCAGGGCTTAAACTCATGAACCATGAGATCATGACCTGAGCCAAAGTCGGACCCTCAGCTGACTGAGCCACCCAGGCGCCCCTGAAATTTGTGATGGGCTTGTAAATGAGAGCAACCTTTCTGAGAATGATTTGGTAGTGTATGTTAACTTTTAAATGTGCAAGCTCTTTAACTCAGCAATTCTGCTTCTACAAATTTACCTTACAGAAATACTCAGACAGGTGTACAAAAAGAGTACTATTCGGTGCAATAGTGTTTGAAATCATGAAAAGTTGGAAACAGCCCAAATGTTCATCAATTGAGAAGTAGCTACACAAATCAGAGGGTGTGCAAACAATGCAATACAGTGAGCTATTGCAAAGAATGAGGTAGGCCTATAAATGACCTAACAGAGAAAGGCGTTGGTGCTGATTAAGTTTAAAAAGCAAGCTGAAAAACAGTGTATATAGTATGATACCCCTTCCTCTTTTGTAACTGAAAATCCTAGCAATAAACATTAGCATCTCAGAATAGAAAAAAATATCTGGAATGCTTTGCTATTAATAGATTATTAAAACATATGTGTTCTCTTAAAATCAGGAAAAAGCATGTCTTTAAAATAATTAAAGGCATGTTGATCTATTAGGTAAATCTTCGTTCACTAGGATTCTGTAGGGAACATAGTTGCCATTTTTCCTAATAGGGAGTGCAATCAATTAACGAATAGAAAGAATAAAACTTTTGATGTGTAAAATGTGGTAGGATTTCAGCCAGGGATTTCAGAATCCTATACTTAAGACGTTGCCTGATGCAGCTCAGTAGCTAAAAAAACACAAATAATCCAATTAAAAAATGGGCAGAAGGTCCGTACAGACATTTTCCCAAGGAAGACCTACAGATGACCAGCAAGTACATGAAAAGGTGCTCAGCATTACTCATCGTCAAAGAAATGCAAATCAAAACCACAGGGAGGTATCACCTCACACCTGTTAGAATGGCTGTAATCAAAAAACAAAAAATAGCAAGTCGGTGAGGATGTGGAGGAAAGGAGGAAAGGGAACCCTTGTGCGCTGTCGGTGGGAATGTAAATTGGTGCAGCCACTATGGAAAAACAGTATAGACGTTCCTCAAAAAATTAAAAATAGAACTACCGTATGATCCAGCAACTCCGCTTCTGGAGATTTCTCCAAAGGAAATGAAAACACTAACTTAAAAAGATACACGCACCCCCATGTTCATTGCAGCATTGCTTACAATGGCCAAGACATGGAAATATCCTGTGTCCGTTGATGAATGTGTGGATAAAGAAGATATGATACATACACACACACACACACACACACACACACACACACACACACACGTTTGTTGCCACTTGCAACAACATGGACAAACCTTGAGGGCATTGTGTAAACTGAAATAAGTCAGACGGTAAAAGACAAATACAAACAAACAGGTGTTCTCAGTTATATGTGAAATCTAAAAAAAGGAGAGAAAGCTCTCAGATAAACAGATTGGTGGTTGCCCAGGGTGGGTACGGGGGATCAAAAGGTACAAACATCAGTTAGAAATAAATAAGTCCCGGGGATGTAATGAACAGCATGGTGACTGTGGCTCCTAATACTGTATTGCATATTTGCAAGTTACTAAGAGAGTACATCTTAAAGGTTCTTAACACAAGAGAAAATAGTTTTTTTAATTATATGGTGACAGATGTTAACTAGACTTACTGTGGTGATCATTTAGCAATATATACATACATCAAATCATTATGTTGTGTGCCTGAAACTAATATAATGTTGCATGTCATTTCTATCTCAAGTTTTTAAAAAAGATGGTGCCTGACTTGAGATGTTTACTAATTAGATGATTAACTTGTTTCACATCTGAAATTATCTTCCTCTTGGTTACTTTTATCATTTTTGATAGTATACTTGGTTCCCTCCTACGGAGAGGAGTTCAACTGTTAATGGCTTACATTTTCTGGCAGATGAACTCCCAGCTACCCCAGATGACTCGGATAATAGTGTGTCAGAAAGCCTGGATGAATTTGATTACTCTGTGGCTGAGATTAGCCGCTCATTCCGTTCACAGCAGGAAATATGTGAGCAACTCAACATCAATCACATGATCCAAAGGATCTTCCTCATTACTCTGGACAACAGTGAGTTACAGGGGCACCTGGGTGGCTCCGTTGGTTAAATGTCCAACTCTTGATTTCAGCTCACGTCACGATCTCCTGGCTGTGAGATGGAGACCCCTGTCGCGCCCCCCACCCCCACCCCATGCCACACACACACACACACATACACACACACACACACGCTGGGCATGGAGCCTGCTTAAGATTCTCTCTCCCTCTCCCTCTGCCCCTCCCCGAGCACACATGCTCTCTCAAAAGACAAACAAACAATGGATTACAGACTTGCAGCCAGTTTTCATAACTCTGCCCTTCCTGCTTTGGGCTGGCAACTTGCTCTTAGACATCTATCGTATCTGGTGTTTAAACAAATCTGCTACGCTCCCTGGAACACAAGATTGATATTTCAGTGAAGCTTCTGATGTGACCTAAAAATAGTATTTAGACACAGGTGCAGCTTTCATTATCCTTTTGGTACTGACTGGGCCATGTAGCTTCTTGTCTTCACTACCTTGAAAGGGAAGTGGGAATGGCAGCCAAATCCTTTTTCTTTTCCGAGGTGACCTAAACATTTAGATGGAAAGCTCAAGAGGTGTCGGTGTTTTCCTTCTGTGTCCTCTCTATAGTTAAACCCCAAGATCGGTGCCAGTGTCTGGGATGTATTCTTTAAATGTCATGATGTTAGGTTTATAACCGAGCCCATGCTTTTGGACTCTTTAAAAAGATTTAAATCTTTAGCTACTATTTTGTGTGCCAAGATTATTCTGATATTACCGGAGCTCTACTTGGAGTTGAAGAGAAATGCTGTCAAAATCAGCTGTCCGTATAAGACAGAAGCATTATCCTTAACCTACCAGATTAAAACCATTTCCCAGGTGACCCGAGCTTGAAAAGTGGGAATGGCATCCCCAGCCGTTGTGTGTATTTGGAAGAAATGGCGGTGGACCTGGAAGATCAAGACTGGCTCGATATGAACAATGTTGAGCAGGTACCCTTCTTACGGTTTTTTTCTGATGCCTTCAGCAAAAATTGGCCACTTTTCTGCAACCATGACTTTGCTTAGCTCCGTCTCTTAACGTTGTTTGTGGTGTGCCTCTTTTGGAATCTTCTCATTTACCAGGGCCACGTATCCAGATATACCCTTTCTTTAAGGCCCAGTTAAAATGCCATCTTATTTATGAAGCCTTGCCAAGTAGGAGTTGTTATTCTCTCCTCTGAATTCCTGGAGTAATCTATCTATGCCTCTCTGATGGGAATTGTCACCTTCTGTCACATGTAGTGGCTTTTTTATGGACCTGTCTTATCTCCCCTATCAGATCTTTAACTTCTCCAGGGCAGGGCCCATGCCTTTCTTCTTTATATCGTTTGCAAAATCAAACTGTGTGTTTTGCCTTATAAGTGCCTAATGAACATTAAAGGAATAAGAGTTTGGTAGGGAAGACACTCCACAACTTGTAGTTTAACTTTCTGTGTTTAAATTATCTTTATGTAAGTCTGAATGAGGCCAGCAATCACACAGAGAAGCAGATTTCGTATATAAGTTGAATCGCTAATTGTCCACACCATTCGACAAATCTGTTTTCGTGCTTACTCTGTGCCAGGCTTATACTAGACAGACACTTGAGCTCTGTTTAGGATAACTGTACGGTTGCTTCTTGAACAACATGGGAGTTAGGGGCAGTTGAAAATTTGCATGTAACTCATGACTCCAAAAACTTAACTAGTAGCCTACTGTTGATCAGAAGCCTCACCGATAACAAAGTCAGCTAGGGAAAAGAAAATATTACAAAGAAAATCATAAGCAAGAGAAAAAAATACATTTACAATAGCATTCTGTATTTATAAAAAAAAATCCACGTCAAACCCATATTGTTCAAAGATCAACAGCATAGAGGCGCTGGGTGGCTCAATCAGTTGAGCATCTGACTTCAGCTCAAGTCACAATCTCACGGTTGGTAGGATCGAGCCCCGCGTTAGGCTCTGCACTGACAGCTCAGAGCCTGGAGCCTGCTTCAGATTCTGTGTCTCCCTCTATCTCTCCCCCTCCCCCACTCACACTCTGTCTCCGTCTCTTAAAAATAAATGTTAAAAAAAATTTTGTTTTAAAACAAAGATCAACAGCATATACAGTTATATTTACATATATAATATTTTCTAAAGTAGTAAGTGGGGTCCTTTATTCCCCCTTCACTCTACATCCTGTGATTCTCACAATAACCTGTGTCCAGATGACCTTTTCATATTGATGTTTTAAGATGAATTCTGTAGTTGCTTAGTGTTTTGTTTATATGTTCTTCTTAAAGGCTGTCTTCGCTCGCTTATTACTTCAGGATCCAGGCAACCACTTGATTAACATGACTTCTTCTACAACATTGAATCTCTCTGCTGATCGAGATGCAGGGGAGAGGCACATTTTTTGTTACCTTTATTCCTGCTTCCAAAGAGCTAAGGAAGAGGTAAAGGAATACTCGCTATTGAGAACTGTGTGGTCATCTTGGGTTTGACTTCAATATGTAAGCCAGAGAGTTGGATCACTGGCTTTTTATGTCAGTTTATATACATCATATTGTATCTGGAACTAGATATTACAGGCACTATTTGATGTCTAAAACTTTAGTCTCTCCTTTCTGTGGCTTGGGGTCTACTCCTTTCCCTAATTAACCAGTATCCCCTGTTCTTTTTACAAACCTCTTAAAAAATCATACTGTTGGGAGCACCTGAGTGGTTCAGTTGGTTAAATGTCTGACTTCAGTTCAGGTCATGATCTCACAGTCCGTGAGGTCATCCCCCATGTTGGGCTCTGTGCTGACAGCTGAGAGCCTGGACCCTGCTTCAGATTCTTGTGTCTCCCTCTTTCTCTCTCTCTCTCTCTCTCTCTCTCTCTCTCTCTCTCCCTCCACCCACCCCCCCGGCCCCTTCCCCACTCACACTCTCTCTCTCAAAAATAAAACATTAAAAAAAATCACATCCTTGAACCACATAGGTGGCTCATTCAGTTGAATGACTGACTCTTGATTTCAGCTCAGGTCATTATCTCACAGTCATGGGATCAAGCCTCACATTGGGCTCTGTACTGGGTGTGGATCCTGCTTGGGATTCTCTCTCTCGCATCTCCCCCTGCCCCTACCCCACTCGTGCTTTCTCTCTGTCTCTCTCAAAATAAATAAATAAACCTAAAATTTTAAAAAAGCATGCCTTTAGGGGCACCTGGGTGGCTCAGTCAGTTAAGCATCCGACTTCAGCTTAGGTCATGATCTCACGGTTCATGGGTTCAAACCCCGCGTCGGGCTCTGTGCTGACAGCTCAGAGCCTGGATCTTGCTTTGGATTCTGTGTCTCCCTCTCTCTCTACCCTTCCTCATCCACGCTCTGTCTGCGTCTCTCAAGAATGAATAAACATTTAAAAAATTCAAAAAAAAAAGCATACCTTTAGAAAAGGTCTGGGGGAAAATAAAAGGTCTAATAAATTCATTTCCACCAAGGTATAAATAATAGAGTAGTCTAAGCTTGGTCACTTCTAGGATTAGAATCCTAGCAGGTAGGTGATTCCTTAAACCAAAGGATGAACTCTCCTGAATTTTCAAGCATCCACAAGACAGCAGTACTGTTTGGGAATACATTGTCTTTTTCATTCTATTTGTTGTGTCCTCCTTTGTTCAGGTCATAGAGCTAGACTCTCCCCTCTCTTCTTCATTCTATTTCCAGATTACCAAAGTTCCAGAGAACCTGCTCCCCTTTGCAGTACAGTGCAGGAACCTCACTGTGTCCAACACCCGAACAGTTCTCCTCACCCCAGAGATCTATGTTGACCAGAACATCCATGAGCAACTGGTAGATTTGATGTTGGAAGCCATCCAAGGAGCCCGTGAGTACACAAGCAAGATTTGTGCATTTCTGCATCCTGACTTCACAATTTAAAATTCCTCTAATTGCTTCAGAAAGCCTCAGAGCCACTACGGTGCCAGAAGAGAGCTCATAACTTGACCTTTGGGGTTCAATACCAGTGGAATGATCAGAAGTATGAGAAAAGTAGAGATCCATTGTGTAAAAGCATATAAAAATTGCTGTGCACTTCTTCTCTCATTTGTCATCTGTTAGATTTTGAAGATGTAACTGAGTTTCTGGAAGAGGTCATTGAAGCCTTGATATTGGATGAGGAAGTTCGAACATTTCCAGAAGTCATGATTCCAGTGTTTGATATTTTATTGAGCCGAATAAAAGACCTAGAACTCTGTCAGATCCTGTTTTATGCATATCTGGACATTCTTCTCTATTTCACTAGGCAGAAAGATATGGCAAAGGTAAGTCTGAAAAGTGGTATGTATTCATCTGAGCTGGACGTTTACTACTTTATGCATCCCTATCGTGAGGGCATTCAAATATTCCCTATCAAATAAAAGAAAGATACACTGGCCGTTGTGTAGACTTAACTCTTTGAGACCCTGTCATCTCACCACCTTTATCTCCTCATACAGATGAATAAGGACTTGTTTTCTTTTATAGGTTTTTGTAGAATACATTCAGCCCAAGGACCCTAGCAACGGGCAGATGTACCAGAAGACCTTGCTGGGAGTAATCCTCAATGTCTCCTGCTTACTAAAGACTCCGGGTGTAGTAGAAAATCATGGCTACTTCCTGAATCCATCTCGTTCCAGTCCCCAGGAGATCAAAGTGCAAGAGGCCAACATCCATCAGGTGGAACTGTTTACCACTGTATCCCAGTGCCCTGATCTTAGATTAAGTCGAGTTTCCTCGGGAAGCAGATGCACATAAGGCTGCTTGAGCCTCTTTGGGAAAGCAGATTGATCTGCTTGGCTTTCTACTGTAATCATGTAAAGAAATTATCCTCTTTTTAGCATGGGCTGAAGGAAGAGGAGAAACCTGTGTGCGGTTTAAGAGTAAGCTGCTGCTCTTCTGTGGCACAGCCGCTTCCTCTCATTGTTGCCTTCATCGTTGTCACTAAGCTCTTTTTTTTATTTTATTTATTTTTGAGAGAGACAGAGACAGAGCATGGGTGGCGGGAAGGGCAGAGAGGGAGATACAGAATCCAAAGCAGGCTCCAGGCTCCAAGCTGTCAACACAGAGCCTGATGCAGGGCTTGAACCCACAGACCGCGAGATCATGACCTGAGCCGAAGTCGGATGTTTAACCGACTGAGCCACCCAGGTGCCCCACCACTAAGCTATTTCTTCCAACCTTAGCTCCTAAAATCTTGGGCTGAACTCCAGCTTGTAAACCATTTTTTTCCCTTTCTTTCCTTCCACATGGCTTCTTAGTGTAATTTATAGTAGAAGTCTGGCCAACATGAGGCAGTAAATGGTTGAGTCAGGGGTGGTTTAAATCCCCCGTCATCGCACTCTAAGGCAGGGATTGACAAATTACTGCAGTGGCCAGATCCGACCTGCTACCTGTTTTAGTAAATAGTTCTATTGAACATCGCTGTACCCATTCATAAATGTATTTGTGGCTTGATTTCATGCCACAGTGGTAGGGTCCAATAGTTGCCACACCCACCATATAGCTTGCAAAGCCAAAAATATTTATCACCTGGCCCTTTGCAGACAAAGTTTACTGACCCCTACTCTAAAGCTACATGAATGCGATGTGCGGTTTGGCGGCTCCTCAGGGAATCTGTCATAAGTGCCCGCAATTTTCTTTTTTTTTTTTTTTTTTTTTTAATCAGAACTAGGGCATAAAGCACAGGGAGAGTGAGGGAAAAGATTAGGATTAGGTTATTTTTGGAAATTGCCAGGGGCTAAGGTTTGGGAGTAACAAATATGAGGATTGTGAAAGTGGAATCTTCTGTGGTTGTGTTTTCTGGTTAAACAGTTCATGGCCCAGTTCCATGAAAAGATCTACCAGATGCTGAAGAACTTACTCCAGCTCTCTCCAGAAACCAAACACTGTATCTTGTCCTGGCTTGGAAACTGTTTGCATGCAAATGCAGGCCGCACCAAGATTTGGGCCAATCAGATGCCAGAAATCTTCTTCCAAATGTATGCCTCGGATGCCTTCTTTCTGAATCTGGGTGCTGCTCTCCTGAAGCTGTGCCAGCCATTTTGCAAACCCAGATCCTCTCGGCTCCTCACCTTTAATCCCACTTACTGTGCCCTGAAGGAGTTGAATGATGAAGAACGAAAAATTAAAAATGTACACATGAGAGGTAGGGGAGCACTGGGCTTTTCAAGACTCTGTGTGTGTGTGTGTGTGTGTGTGTGTGTGTGTGTGTGTAACATCTAAGGCGTTCACTTTTATCCTTTTTCACAAAGGTGCTTCTTAAGATGAGGCAGAAAGAAGAGCTGGTATAACTAAGACAGATGTTTAAAAAAACTGGTAGCTTTTAGATGTTGTGCCTTAGTGAGACCCTTCTGAATTTAGCAGCCTTGGGTATTGATTGATTCATTCTTTCTAAAAATAAATAAAACACAATCCCTGTTTTGTATTTTAACCCAAAGTCTCCAGAAGAAGGCAGATAATATTAACAGATAATCATAATATGGTATAGGGCTTAACTATGGGAGCACAGAAGAAGGAGTGAGTAGTAAATTCTACAGAAGGTGGAAGTCTTCGTGGCCGAGTCTGGAAAGATGAGTTGGGTTTAAAGTATGAAGGTACAAAGCTATGAAAGGCCTGGCTGGGGAATAGTGGGAAGCTCAGTGGGTCTAGAACAGGGGGGAAAGGCATTTGGGGCAGGGATATGGGAATTGGCAGGAAATGAGACGAGGGCGGGAGAATATTGGGGCCGGTTTGGAGAAAACAATGCAGAGAAATCAAAATATAAGTCACTCAAAATGAATCACTGTTTAAAAAAAAAGAAAAAACGAATCACTCCTAATTTTGGTGTATTCTCTCTCAGTTTTGTGACTCTTCTAATTATAAAAGCGATACCTGCTCAAAAGCAAATAATCTTAAATACAGAAAAGCACAAATACATACAGATGATCCACTGTCTATCACTGGGAAAAACTCCAGTGTTTTCTATGTTTGTTTTTTAAAAGAAATTACTAACAAAAACACCAAAAAAAAAAAAAATTTTTTTTTTTTAAATCCTCACTGATAGCGGTGTGGAAGTTGAGCTAGAGGAAGGGGACACTGGAGACCCCAGACAGAAGTCCGTGCCGAGTCATTTACTGTTCCTTTTACCCTCTTCGAGGTTTGGACAAAGAAACTTGTTTGATCCCAGCTGTGCAGGAGCCAAAGTTTCCCCAGAACTACAACCTTGTGACGGAGAACCTTGTCCTGACAGAGTACACCTTGTACTTGGGATTTCACAGGTAACTGTCCTGATATTATTAAGAAAGAACTGTTTCGTGGCGTTGATAACCAGGAGGTTGAAAGTGAGTCTCCCTTTATTCTGCACGCTCCCATTAGGATCTCAGCGGAATGGGAGTTGTATGCGTTTGTGTTTACGTGAATTGGCTTTATCCAAATAACCTGAATTTACTTTTCATTCTTGACCTGCTACACTTCTCAAAAAGTAAAGACGCACTACTATTTTTCTCTAAACTTGAAATTTTTTAAATCACTGTCTTCCTGTTGTGATCTGTGATAGTGGAATTGTTTTCTTTTAACTTTCCACTTCCTGCTCTTGAATTTTCATGACTTACTACTCCTGATGGAAAAAAGACAAAGCTCTACTCTCTGATACAGGGACAAAATTGACAAAATTAAAGATGTTTGTATGGGATTCCAGTAAGATGAGTAGGACCACAAAAGATCAAAGATCAAAAGGATGCTAGAAGTGGGAACATTTAAGAACTAGAATGTCTGACTTCCAAAAATGGTTCTGGTTCTGGCTGGCCACAAGTCATTCTCTGATTTTCACCCCTCTGGTTTAACTGATTGTCAGTGCAAGTATAACTAAGGGAAGAAAGATGACACAGTCGGTAGGAAGAGGTCCTGAGGATAGCAGTTTTTAATGTCTTTTCAGGATACTTACATGGGCACAGAGCATGTTTTAAACCTCAGCAAATTTCTAGAAAAATGAGATTATATCTCTATCAGATAGTTTTTCTGTCCCTATCATTGACGTTTTAAATGAGGTACTAGATAACAATGCAGCTTGTGTTCAGCCTGTTCAATCACCTAGCTTCAGACCCAGGAATGAATGTCATCTGGTTTCCCCCATGTTGGCTAGCTAACCCTAGACGCTCTCTGTAGGACCAAAGAAGATGGCTTTGGACCGTACCCATAGAGACAGCTATCCATAACATTGAATTATGGGGCTTCCTTTCATTAGAGAACATTTGGCTGACCCTTTGTGAAGAATAATTTTATGTCGAACAGCAGAGGCGTGGAAGCTGTTCTCAGGTTGCATCCCAGGTGGCTGCCGGTTTATATGTGGTCGTTACTAATCTAGAGGCTTCTTTCACCAGCTTTAGTTCTCAACTAACCGTAGAAAGACTGTCCATATAACCACATCCAAGTAGAAGCATTGCAACGGTACAGTGTCGAAGTATCCTGCTAGGCTTTTCGTACTTGGTCTCATAGTTATTTTACGTGATAACAGCCCATTCTACTCCCTGTCCGGCCAAGCTGCTGTTCTTTGGACGGTGCATTTCAGCTGAAGTGTGCTATTTGTAATTAGCGTCATTTATGTCAAATACCGGGTAACATTTTCCCGATGCTATGACCCCTGCCCTGTCAGCGATTTTTGTGAGTGCCTTTTGTGTCATCACGATTGCAGCGCCCAATATCCTAAAAGAGAATACTGGAATAAGTAAATGAGGACTTGTTTTTCCAACAGTCTGTACTCAGCTGTCCTATATGAGGCTCCTGACCCGGTGTCTTCTGCTTTCTTGGGGGCAGGTTGCATGATCAGATGGTAAAAATCAACCAAAATCTGCATCGGCTGCAGGTTGCCTGGCGGGATGCTCAGCAGAGTTCTAGCCCTGCTGCTGACAACCTTCGTGAGCAGTTTGAACGACTGATGACCATCTATCTTTCTACCAAGACTGCCATGACCGAGCCACAGATGCTACAAAATTGTCTGAATTTGCAGGTGTCCATGGCTGTTCTACTCGTTCAACTGGCCATAGGCAATGAGGGCTCACAGCCAATAGAGCTAACTTTTCCTTTGCCAGATGGCTACAGCTCTTTGGCTTATGTGCCAGGTAAGCAGGCTCTCCCTCGGGAACTGCCTATTTATAACTGTCTGAGTTTAACTGGGTCACTTCAGAAGTTTAATCCTCAAAATACCCTTTCCACTGTTTTTGGAGAAACAAATATGTAGCTACTATCTACTGGTCGAAGTATGGGAGAACTAACAGCTTTTTCCTCAGCCGTGTGTCCCCACTTCTTTGTGTATTAGAAAATAATCTTCAAAGGATTAAGTGCAGCCAGGGTTTTCAGAGCTGTTTAGTCTTAGCATTCATGTTGTTTTTGTGGTTCAGCATACAAATGTATCTGCATGCCTCGCCCAGTGCTATTCTTCAGAGGGAAAAAAAAAATCACCTCCTGTTGGTTAACCCACAAGGGAGATCATGTATGTATGTTTGTTGGTGAGGAGTTGGCCGATATTGTCCATGAAGATCAGGTTATGTGTTGTTGATCGCTCTATCGGCTATCTGTTGCTGAGTAACCAATCACCCTAAAACGTAGCACCTTAAAACAAACATTATCTCACACAGTTTTCTGAGGATCAGGAATCCAGGAGTGGCTTGGCCTCATGGTTCTGCCTCTGGGTCTTTTAGGAGGTTGCAGCCAAGCTGTCAGTCAGGGCCACAGGAATATGAGGACTCGACCAGGACTGGAGGATCTGCTTACAAGCCTGGTCATGTGGTTGTTGGCAAACCCCGATTGCCTCCTTTCCAGGTCACATGGATCTCTCCTGAGTACTGTTCGTAATGTGGCAGCTGGCTTTCTCCAGCGGTAGTGACCAAAATGGAAGCTATAGGCTTTTATAACCTGACCATAGAAATGATACACCATTGCTTCTGTATGCTTCTACCCTAGAAGAGTGTAGGAGGGGACACACAAGGGCATGAATGCCAGGAAGCCAATACAATTGGAGGACCATCCTGGAGACTGATGACTATAGTCATCTAATCTAATGTATTCATCTTTATTAAAGATCGTGGGGGCGCCTAGGTGGCTCAGTCGGTTGAGTGTCCGACCTCAGCTCAGGTCACGATCTCACGGCTTGGCTCTTGAGTTCGAGCCCCGCATTGGGTTCTCTGCTGTCGGCAGAGAGCCCACTTCATATCCTCTGTCCCCCTCTCGCTGTCCTTCCCCAGCTTGTTCGTTTTCTCTAAATAAATAAATAAATAAATAACCTTAAATAAATAAATAAAAGGTTATTTAATGCACAGTTAACCTTGAGTATGGAAAAGAATGTAAATCAGTGTAGTTTCTTAAATTGCACTGGTGTGTTTAACACTATTTTGTGTCTCTGCTATTCTCATATTTACTAGGATAGAAATAAAAATTGACTTAGATTTAAAGGAGATTCTCCACTTATGAACTGGTCACCATTCCTAGTATCTACAAAACATTTGGGATTTTTTAACCTTTACTGGGTAGAGCAAAAGGAAGGAATTTCAATATTGCTTAGTACAGAAAGTTAGGTGTTTCACTAATTACAGCGAGTATTTTCTCTTTCAGAATTTTTTGCAGATAACTTGGGTGACTTCCTCATTTTTCTCCGCCGCTTTGCTGATGACATCTTGGAGACGTCAGCAGATTCCCTGGAACATGTCCTCCACTTTATCACCATTTTCACTGGAAGCATAGAAAGGTGAAAGGCTGAGAGCTTGGCTCTGACACTGTTTAGAGGTGCAAAACCAAGCAACACACACGCCTGAATCATAAGGGGTTGCCTTCAGAAGTTGTGTTAGCATTAATGAATCACGTGGCCATCCTTATGGGTAGCCCACAAATCCCACCCTTGAGAGGCACAATAAGCAAAGGACTTCGCCCACAGAGAATTTGAACCTGCACGTAAGATACCCGATGGGAGTTCCACTGCTAGTCCCTGGTTAAAATAGTTCCCTTAATGCCAGAAACCTTACCAGTGGCAGGCAGCTTCTAATGAGCTAATAATTGTATGATAACAAAGTTTACCCTTGAAATTCTGAGTTGCATGGGTAGTAAACATATGTAGATGCTTTCTAATCTCATCTTTTCATTCATAGCTTCTGGTCCTCTTTCTCAAAGAAAGATGCTCACTGACCTGTAGAGTTGCTTCTCTGGGTTTTTTGTTTTGTTTTGTTTTGTTTTGTTTCGTTTTGTTTTGTTTTGTTTTGGTATCTAGGCCAAAGGAAGCTGTGTACATAAGTGAAGATTTCTACCCAAAGAAAATGATGCATAGTCCCCTGAGCCACATCAGTGAGAAGTAGGTAGAAGCCAGTCCTTTGCTGAGCTGAGCAGACCTAATGAAAAATCCTGAGTCAACAGGTGTTTATTAGGTACATGTGGGGTGCGTTATATAACAGTAACCTAGAATAACTGCATCCCGGACCTTTTTCTCAGAAAGCTTAGGAAGGCAGTGAAACTGTCAGAGAATCTTCAGTGAAACTGAAGATCTTCAGTGAAACTGTCAGAGAATAATAGGCAGTAAACAATGGATTATTATAGACAAGTACATATTAAATAGAAACTTAAGTACTCATCCTCATACTTGGTAAGCTGTTATCTCAAAAGTTAAATGATGTACCCTGCATTATCCCCCCCAGAAATTGCCAAGACTTGAAACTTCAGAGTCTTGTTTTTCTCTGTAACAGTGATAGAGGGTGTTTGGCTCCTCATGTGGAGGAAATAGCCATGAATTTGAGAGGTAAGTTCTCTACCTGCTCATCTTGCTTTCCCTTTTTGCAGGATGAAGAATCCCCACCTGAGGGCCAAACTGGCTGAGGTATTGGAAGCAGTGATGCCTCACCTGGACCAGACCCCAAACCCCTTGGTATCTAGTGTGTTCCACCGGAAACGTGTGTTCTGCAACTTTCCCTACGCACCGCACCTTGCAGAAGCTCTAATCAAGGTCTTTGTGGACATTGAGTTTACAGGTAACACAGCCTAGAACTGAGAAGCGCCATCATTTATTGAATATCTACTATGTGCCGGTCTTGATGCTGAGTGCTTTTTTTTTTTTTTTTTTTTTTTTTTTACATTGCCTCATTAATTTGTCACCATCTGGCAAGTTTTCCTGTACTGTCTTCATTGCACATATAAGGATGTGAGTGCTCGAGAAGATGAGTTGTCTGTGTCTTACAACCACGTGGTAGAATCAGTTTGATTCTGTCTCACATCAAAACATAGGCTCTTACCAATTTTATTATATGCTTGATTTAATCATGCTCAAACAAAGCAGGCTGTCTGATCACAACCTAGGTCTTTATTTTTATGTGCCTCATAATTGCAGAATAGTGGGATGGTTCTTTTTTTTTTTTTCCTTGTTTTTCAGTAAACTCTGTCTCCAACATCGGCCTCAAACTCATGACCCTGAGATCAAGAGTAAACTACGCCATCTCAGTAAACAGTATATGTTAAGCAGTTATTTAAGACCCCCTTTAGGGGCGCCTGGGTGGCTCAGTCGGTTAAGCG
This sequence comes from Panthera uncia, assembly GCF_023721935.1. Classification (NCBI taxonomy): domain Eukaryota; kingdom Metazoa; phylum Chordata; class Mammalia; order Carnivora; family Felidae; genus Panthera; species Panthera uncia. The sequence continues at coordinate 95,773,073 of NC_064808.1, read as the reverse complement.
TCCGACTTCAGCTCAGGTCACGATCTCGCGGTCCATGAGTTCGAGCCCCGCGTCGGGCTCTATGCTGACAGCTCGGAGCCTGGAGCCTGCTTCCGATTCTGTGTCTCCCTCTCTCTCTGCCCCTCCCCGGTTCATGCTCTGTCTCTCTCTGTCTCAAAAATAAATAAACGTTTAAAAAAAAAATTAAAAAAAAAAAAAAAGACCCCCTTTAAAAGAGATGTCCTACCATTCAGTAATAAATATGACTAACATTTAAAGAGACATTTAACATTGTACTGACTGCCTTTCCTATTTGGATTTTGGTTTTGTCACTTGCTTACCTCTGAGCCTTAGTTTCCTCATCCATAAAACGGGTTGAAGTGATGACTGACATAGTGCATGTAAACCTTCATAATACATACACTGTCACACAATAAGGTACTGCATTTAACTCATATAACCATTTCAGCCCTTCACTTGCACTGGTAGAGAATGTATTACAATTCCTGTTTTATTTCTGAATTTGCAAGTTGAAAATGTTAAAAGACTTGTATTAAGTGGAGCCTAGATGTTCTGACGACAAATCCCATGTTCTTCTTTTATTATATGACCCAAGCTACAGAGATCAAGTGGTTCCTCTGATAGGTCAAAACAGTGTAAGCATCAGGTTTTTAGCCCCTGACCTGATTTACCAGTTGGTTTCACAGCTTGGATGTTAGCCATGAAGAATGTGGGCGTTACTTAGTTTCCCATTTTGCAACAGTTGTCACTGCCACTGCCACAGTGGCCAGTTCAGAGGCCTCATTCAAAGTCTGAAAGTACTCTACATTTGGATATTGAGGCCTTTGTTTCCCCTGGCTTTTATTCTACAACTTAGACCATGTCCTTTTCAGCATAAGGTACCCTTTACATCTGTCTCCCTCTTGTTCTGTCGGTAAGGAAATAAGTAAACACTTGGCTGTAACTCTGGGCCTTTATAAACTCCCCAGGGCAGATTTTGCCAGTAGTTTTGACACATTCAGAATGAAATAAAATAGCTCCACGTGGACATAAGCTCTTACTCTTTCTCTAATAGCACTACCTTTGCTGGGTTTTTGCTCTTGCCCTTTTCCAGGAGACCCCCATCAGTTTGAACAGAAGTTTAATTACCGACGTCCCATGTATCCTATCCTAAGGTATATGTGGGGAACGGATACCTATCGAGAGAGCATTAAGGTGAGAGAGCTTTCACTGAAGCCAAAGCTGATTGATCCAGAGTTTTACTTCAGATAAGTCCCAGTGAGTTTTGGTTCAGTCCTAAAATGCTTTTGTCTTGGGCTGGGACTTACAGGATCTGGCTGACTATGCCTCAAAGAATTTAGAAGCCATGAATCCCCCACTTTTCCTCCGCTTTCTTAACCTGCTAATGAACGATGCCATCTTCCTTCTGGATGAAGCCATACAGGTGAGAATAGATAAATAAATAATTTTTAAAACGTATTTAACTGCCCCTGATTCATCAAATAATGATCAATACATACTTTTTACCATCAAATTATAATAGAGCAATCCTTATGCCCCTAGTAGCAGTTTGGACACCAAAAATTTCTGAGTAGTAGTGTACCACCCACCTTGCCATTGCAGAGCTTGATAGGTGTTGTTCCGTTAGAGATCAAGATCAAGGGTCATTGAAGCCTCGTAAGCTAGGATGATATTTTGGCAGAGTGGAAAAGAATGTGTTGGGGCACTTGGGTAGCTCGGTTGGTTAAGCGTCCAACTCTTGATTTTGGCTCAGGCCATGATCCCATGATTCTTGGGATCGACCTCCAAGTCGGGCTCTGCACTGACAGTGAGGAAGGAGCCTGCTTGGGATTCTCACTCTCCCTCTCTCTGCCCCTCCCCCACTCATGCATACATGTGCGCTCTTTCTCAAAATAAGTAAATAAACTTTAAAAACGAAAACAAAAAGAAGGTAGAAGAAAGTGTGATGAGGCCAAACTAAGGTACACTGGCAGGATTCATCAGGCCAGCACCACAAAAAGAAATCAAGAGGACTTTGCGTTTGGTCAGTGACTTTCAGCCACCTTCCATCCCATCTCATCAGTAACAGTGACTCACACAGGCAATGATTCTTACCCCTTTCCTAAAAGATCCTGATTTTTGCACCACCATTTGGGGGGGGGGGGGTGCGGAAAAAATCTCTGGTTTAGGTTGTTTTTTCACATAAACACTACCAAGTCACCAATACTCCCTCTGTCCATGGCCTCCCAAATCTTTGTATTTGAAACATAAGTTTCCCAGAGTATACACCAGGGTGCCTGTCAGCAACTTCAGTGCATCATATCCTCACCCACCCCTTACGGAGCTGCTTATTGCTCCTGTTAAAACTCTCCCTTCTCTGTGACAGGTGTCAGATAGATAAGACAGTGACCCAAAGGGAGAGGAAGCTGGTGAACAGTGAAGGTAGTCTGTTGGACAGACACAAGGTCCTCATAGTGATTAGCAGCACCCCAGTAACTTGTCTTTAATGTGTGTGAAAAGCTCCTGCTTTTTTCATAAGCCCATACTTTGAGATTTTAGATAGGTTTTCTTAGAAAACAAGAACAAGTCCTGTAAGAAACAGCCCCTTCTAAGCCAGAGCCATGTGACACAGAGAATGACACCAGATGGCATTGTCATAGGACTGTAAGAATGAGAAGTAGACAGTGTTTAATATTTATGCTTCTCCTTCCAGACAGCTTGCATATTTGATAGAGCTTTGTTTCTTGATAGGCAGTTTTGGAGTCTGGTTTTTTGTTTTGTTTTGTTTTCCATGTTTCAGGAAGGATTCACTCTTTTTTTCACTTCAGCCTGTTTATTTTTGCCTAGGTTTCCTACATCACATTATTTACCCCCCTTTCTACTTCACAGGCTATACTGTGCAGACTAGAACTACCCGTAAGTCGACCCAAGCTCCATCTATATAGAGCTCCAGCCCTATGCTGAGAAATCAAGGCTCGTGTTTCTCACATAGTGCCTGGTTTTCCCAACTTAGTAAACTAGATTTTAAGCAGAACCACTTAAATACCGTCTTCCCTTCAAATGCACTTTCGTCTCTGATACGTTTCACCTCTCATTTCTGTAGTATCTGAGCAAGATAAAGATTCAACAGATTGAGAAAGACCGAGGCGAATGGGACAGTCTGACTCCAGAAGCCCGCCGAGAGAAGGAGGCTGGCCTGCAGATGTTTGGACAGCTGGCACGTTTCCATAACATCATGTCCAATGAAACAATTGGTACCCTTGCCTTTCTGACATCAGGTAAGGACACAAAGCACTGTCTTCCCAAAAAGTCCCAGTGGTCAAGACCTGCTTCATGTGAGGGATCAGCCCAGATGAAACCAAGAGTTCAGACTCTGGTGATGTGTCCTCCATCAGGAAATGAATCCCTAGAGAAGCTTCAAGATGCCCATTGTTGACATGGGAAATGTTCATCCTCACACCGCTACCAGAAAGCATAAGTTGGTATGATTTTTCTTGAGGACAAGGTAGCCATATAAATATATGTTGGGGGGGGGGGGGGTGAGAGTGTGTGTGTGTGTGTGTGTGTGTGTGTGTTAACCTGAAGAATATTCTTGAACTCTGGTTAAATGTGGTAGGTCCACATTTATCTCCACTCCCTCTAGAGCTAGTGTCCCAATTCAGTAGCCATTTGCCACATGTAGCTATCGGACATTTTTAACTGGGCTAGTCTGGGGGCGCCTGGGTGGCTCAGGCAGTTGAGCATCCAACTCTTGATTTCGTTGCAAGTCATGATCTCACAGTTTCATGAATTTGAGCCCCACAGCAGGCTCTGCCCTGACAACGTGGAGACTGCTTGGGATTCTACCCCCCCTTGCCAAATGAATAAAAGTTGTTTTTTAATAAATAAATGTGGCTAGTCTGAATTGAGATACATAAAACACCTCGAGACTTAGTATTTTTAATGTAAAATATTTCATTAATAATTTTATATTGATTACATGTAAAATGATAACCAGGGATCACCAGACATTTGAGGAAATCCTCCAACATGAAACATAGATATTTGATGAAAACTTAAAAAAAAAATCTTTAGGGGCGCCTGGGTGGCTCAGTCGGTTGAGCATCCGACTTCGGCTCAGGCTGTGATCTCACGGTCTGTGAGTTCGAGCCCCGTGTCAGGCTCTGTGCTGACAACTCAGAGCCTGGAGCCTGCTTCGGATTCTGTGTCTCCTTCTCTCTCTCAGCCCCTCCCCCACTCATGCTCTGTCTCTCTCTGTCTCTCAAAAATAAATAAATGTTAAAAAAATTTTTTTTAAATAAATTTTAAAAAATAGAAAAAAATCTTTATAATCTCAGAGGGATAAGAGAAGATACAACATCCATAAAACAAGAACAAAGAATTATTTAAAGAACAAGAAAGAGCTCTTGGACATTAAAAATGTGACAAGTAATTTTTACCTGTCAGTAGAATGGTTAAAAGATCGACTTAAGGGGCTCTTCCATGAAAGCAGAACAGAAAGACTTAGAATGGAAAGGATAAGAAAATAAAGGATCAATGTAGAAAGTCTTAAAAGAGAAAAATGGGGTGGAGGAAATTATCAAAGAATAATACCAAAATTTCTCAAAGACTAAAAGCTTCTACATTGAAAGAGCCATCATGTGCCCAACACAAGGAATTTTTAAATTTTCACACTAAGGTGTTATTGTGACAGGAAATCAAGGTAAAGAGAAGATCCTAAAGGGTCCCAGAGAAAAGTCCGGTCATGTCAATGGTTGAAGTATGAAATGTCTTTGATTTTCATAGCAGCGACAATGGAAGCTGGCACACACTCCTCATGGAAAATAGTTTTGCAGCCTAGAACTCTGTAGCCAGCCAAATTATCACTTCTGTTTGAGGGTGAACCTGAGGACATTTTTAGACATGAAGGTGTCAGATTTACTTCCAGAATACCCTTTCCTGAGAAGCTACAAAAAGATCTTCTCCATTAAAGTGAGAGAGTAAACCCAGAAGGAGGAAGGTGGAATCCCCTAAGAGAGACACGAGAAGTGCCCAGGATGATGGTAAAAGGAGCTTGTGTGACCACCACACAGCAGGCCTGTAGAGCCAGGAGTCCAGATGGGAGCTTCCAGAAGGAGCAGTTCGAAAAAGAAGGGCTAGAAATGATCCTATCGAGAGCTTTACATTTCTTGGGGAGAGTTTAGGAAGATTGAGTGATTGGTACTCTAAAAATAAGCAAGCCAATTTGTTAAAAGTTTATTAAAAACTGTATATGTATTACTTTATATATGTAATCATTAGAACACTCTGTCACTCTACCGTGAATGATATTTATATAATCTTAATGACTATATACTGGGAGGATTTGTATTTATGAAAGAGAGACAGGAAGTAAGAGTTAAACTCTCATCAGTAGTGGTGTCAATATTGACAGTGACTAAAATTATAAGATCCAGAACCGGTAGTACTAAGCAAGCCATATCGTGCTGTTTGGCTTCTTAAAACCTGACAAGTGTTAATGTTTTGTTCTACATTTCTGTGGAGTTTGTGTCTTTTGCCCTAGCAACTCCTTAAAAATTCATTGTAAGGAAGTAGTAAGTCTACAAAATACGTACACAGTGAAATTCATCAGTAAGTGAAATGCCGGGGCGCCCGGCTGGTTCCGTCGACGGAGCGCTGCAACTTGGTGTCAGGGCCGGGAGGTGGAGCCCCATGCTGGGTGTGGAGATGACTGAAGAATAAAATCTTTCTTTCAATAAATACAAATAAGTGAAATGCTTATAGTAGAATGGCTAGCAATAAAGATGAATAACCTAAGGTGAAATCGCACACTGCAAAACTATGTGGTTGTTGAAAAGAGTGCAGGGGCGCCTGGTGGCCTAGTTGGTGGAGCATCTGACTTTTGGTTTTGGCTCAGGTCACCATCTCACAGTTCATGAGCTCGAGCCCCGCGTCGGGCTCTGTCTGTGCCGACAGCGCGGAGCCTGCTTGCGATCTCTCTCCCTCCCTCTCTCTCTGACCCTCCCTGGCTTGTGCACGTGCTTGCTCTCTCACTCTCCGTCTCTCAAAAAATAAATGCTTTTTTTAAAGAAGTGCAAATCATTGCTATTCTGCAGAAGTCTGTCTGATGGAAATGCTCTGTAAATCTGGACTAATGCTGTAGATACTAGCCATGTGTGGCTGTTGAACACTTGCAGTGTGGTTAGTGTGACTGAGAGACTGAATTTTAAATTAAATAGCCTCATGGGGCCAGTGGCTACCATGTTGGACAACACAGGAACATACATTTACTAAAATGGTAACATAGTTATGATACAGTTAACTGAAAAAGTAAGTTACAGAATATGTACACCATGATAATCATCTTGTTTTAAAAATGTGTATGTAAATATGGACAAAAGCTAAAAGGAAGTATTAGCGAAATGTTCACAGTGTTTATTTCTGGGTGCTAGGTTTATATTTTGTTTTTGCTCACCGCAGTTCTCTGACACAACTGCAATGAAAATGTATTACTTGTATAATTTAAAAACTATTTCCCAGAGGTCTCCAAGTGAAACTCTAAGACATAATAAAAGATGGTTTATGGGTTGAGTTTTCATAGACTTTGCCTTTTGTTCTAGAGATCAAATCACTCTTTGTGCACCCTTTCCTGGCTGAGCGCATCATCTCCATGTTGAACTACTTCCTGCAGCACCTGGTTGGCCCCAAGATGGGGGCCTTGAAAGTCAAGGACTTCAGTGAATTTGACTTCAAACCCCAGCAGCTCGTATCAGATATCTGCACGATCTACTTAAATCTTGGGTACCTGAGATTTAATTGGGCAAGCCAGAGGGAATGCTAATGTTTTAATTTGGGATTTGGATAATGGAATGACTGGTGATTATGTGCGAATAGAAAAATGGTTCATTTCTAGTCGGTTAGATGAAGGAATTTTATGTCGTTTTAATAATGAAGTGTCGTATGACCTATGGGACATTGTTCAGATTTTTCAACATTCTGCCTTTATCTGTGCAAAGATAAACTTTACTAGTTTTAACCAATGTTTGGAAAAGCAGTATTCTTTTAAGGTTGCAGGATACTTGATAGACTTCCTTGCTAAAAACTAGAAGAAATCTTTTGTATAATCAAAAGAACATTCATGGCGTGTAAGTGGTGGGGAGCCTTGTTCCTCGACCCAGATGTTATCTCCTTCGTTGACCTACCCTCTGATGTTCAGTTTTTTTCTGATGCTGACCTTCCAGGGATGAGGAGAACTTCTGTGCCACCGTGCCCAAGGATGGACGTTCCTATTCCCCAACTCTCTTTGCACAGACAGTCCGAGTCCTGAAGAAAATAAATAAGCCCGGGAATATGATTGTGGCTTTCAGCAACTTAGCAGAGAGAATCAAGGTGAGGAGGAGAATTTGTTTATTAATGTATTCAATAGAAACCGCTTTGTTGACTCAGCTGTTCTTCTGGTTACCCTGTTTCAAAGGGTAAAAAGGATATTGTCTTGAGAAAACAAACATGATTCTTGCCAGGCAGTGAATAAGTAGAACTACGTTTTTTTTATTTTAAGTTTGTATTTTAAATCCAGTTAGTTAACATACAATGTTGTGTTAGTTTCAGGGGTACAGTATAGTGATTCAGCACTTCCAAACATCACCATATCATATCATCACTACCATATTAATTCTCTTTTCAACACGAGAGGGAAGAACAGAAAATCGATTTAAGAAACTTCTACTGGAAGAGAAGAATGTACAGATTTTTATAGGCTGTTTTTATGAAAACTTTTCTGCACAGTGTTACCAATAGGTTTGAAAATCTATGTCATTAACCCAGAACTTTTTCGAATAGAATTCAAGATCAGTTGTTTTTAGTCATTTGATTTTTATGGATTTTCTCTGTTCATTATATTTGTACTTAGTAGTTGGCTTATATGGGAATAGTCATACATTTGATAGATAAAAATACCGTCTTATATTCAGCTAATCCCTCTGGTTGAAGTTTGATCGACCTTCATTAGCATTACAAAGAAGGGAAAAATCATGGCACCGACTCTAATAAAAAACCTTCCTTATTAAAAAAACAAAAAAAAAGAGTGGTGTCTGGGTGGCTCAGTCAGTTAACCCTCCGACTCTTGATTTCAACTCAGGTTATGATCTCACGGTTCATGAGTTTGAGCCCACATCGGGCTCTATGCTGACAGCTCGGAGTCTAGAGCCTGCTTCGGGCTCTATGCTGACAGCTCGGAGTCTAGAGCCTGCTTCGGATTCCGTGTCTCCCTCTTTCTTTGCCCCTCCACCGCTTACACATTCTCTCTGTCTCTCTCTGTCTCTCTCTCTCAAAAATAAACAAACATTAAAATTTTTTTTTTAATAAATAAACTGTTTAAAAAAAAAAAAGCAAATCTTCCTTACTGACATCAGTGTTCCCTTCCTTGAACTACTTTTTGAGTTGGGTTCCATCTTGCCTAGAGCTTACCCAGGTGGCTTCTTGAGGAACTAGAGTCATGAAGAGATCAAAATGTTGAAGCTGCTTTAAACTCCTCCTATACCTGTTTGTAACTAAAACCAGAAGCTGCCTTTCATACATAGACTGCATGAGTGATGGAGCGACTGTGTAAATAATTCCTCCCACCATCCCCTTTTCAATTATGACATTTACAGTAGGGCTGTTGCCAGAAGGATCTCCCATGTGATGTGTTTCTTTTTCTGTTAACACTTAAACCCGTCTCTAGTCATGACCGCCAGCAGCTGAGGCAAACTGAAGTTTCAGAGTTAGGGTTGAATGTTAAATTCGCTTTTATAATACCTGTCTTGGCTTGTGTAGAAAAGAAGGCTGAGGATTGTCATTGTCTCTGTAAAGAACACCCAAAAGTAACCCTTGAAGATTAAGGTATAGTCAGTGAGCGTTTTGAATTCAGCGACTCTGTGAAGTCACCTTAACTACCAGGTTTTGTGCTTAGTCTCTAGCAGACCTCCAGCAACAGGAAGAGGAGACGTACGCAGACGCCTGCGATGAGTTCCTGGATCCCATCATGAGCACGCTCATGTCCGACCCTGTGGTGCTGCCATCCTCCAGAGTCACTGTGGATAGATCCACCATTGCCAGACATCTGCTCAGGTATGCCGGCCCCAAAGAGCAGCCCCAGGCCACAGAGGCACGTTTGTTTGCTCTCCTCTTTTCGCAGTTTCCTAATAGAGAGCTGTGCGCCCAGTAGGTGTCCCACGTTCTTGATTTATTGGCGAGCTGGGGAGGCATTTCGGTAGAGGTGTATCGCTTGATTGGTAAGGATTGAAACCTCCACCACAAGACACTCCGTTGAGAAATTTCCTTAAGGAAGTCCTCTCTGGCGGTGTATGTTATGAATTAGGTCAACCTGAAGTAGGAGTTGACTGAAACTTGTTTTAATTTTACTTCAGTTGTAAAAATATAAACGACCAGTTTGTTTTGTTTAACTTGGTTTTTACACTGTGGCCGTCACATGGGTTAACCCATCTGCTGCTGCTGCTACGGTACTCAGCCATGGTGGCCACGAGGTTCACCAAGCCTGCAGGCCGTACGTGCTACATTAGATAGAAATGGGTACTGAGAGACTCTTCCTACTTAGAAATTAAGTTCTAGAAGTTGACCCAAACTTAAGGAAATACTGTTGCTTAAACATCGCAAAAAGGGATTTTCGACTTCATGGTGTTTGGTATTAAGCATTTACTATATGCATAATGCTGTACCAGGTGGTACGTCTTTTCCAAAGCGTCAGTGAAAACTTATATTTTATTGTGGCCTCAGGATACAGACAGAAAACTTAGCAGCCCTTAAAGTATACTAGAACCTCTTACCTGTCAGGAAACCATAATCTGCATTGACTCGTGTAGCAGTCAGCCAACTAACTCAGGTATCAATGTACAGGGCTTTATCCCTTAAGATCTTAGACTGTCTCGAGAGTCTGTCACTAAAACTACAAACAGCTCTTTACGACGCTGACATGAGTGCACAGGCTCCCTGCCTCAGGGAAATCCAATCAAGGATCGTCTGAACAGCAATGTTGAAATAAAGTTTGTTAAGAAGCAGAGAGACCACGTAGCTAAAGAGTCTGCAGAACACCCAAAAACCACTCTTTCTCATCTCATTCTTTCTGGCCTCAGGTCGGCACTCGACTCTGTCACAGTGCGGTCTAGCTTCAGTCCCACAGGGAGATGCACCGGCTGGTCTGGCTTGGGCTCCGGGTGTCAGAACTTGCGGAAATAACCCCTTTCCCTTTCTCTCTTTGTCCCAGTGACCAAACCGATCCCTTTAACCGTAGTCCCCTCACCATGGACCAGATCCGGCCAAACACAGAACTAAAAGAAAAAATACAACGGTGGCTCGCAGAGAGGAAACAACAACAAAAGGAGCAACTTGAATAAATTACTGTGAACTAAACGAACCAAAAACCCAATCCCAGAGTGTAGATAAACAATTGTTTGTGGTTTCTCTCTTTTTTTGGTTCTGTTCCTTTTCTTTTTCTTTCTTTTTTTTTTTTTTACTAGATTAGAGAACTGCTCTTGCTCAAATTATGATACTTTAGATTTATTCCTAAGAACTTTACAATGCTCTCCTGGCTTGCAGGAAATTATGTTTATTATAGCAGCACCAAGTTTAGAAACGATTGCTAATTGTACCCTTTGTTCTCTCTTCCTACTCTTTTTTCTTCCTTTTCCTACCTTAAGTTATATTAACTTCAGCTACTAAAACTTCCTGCCATCTTACTGTTGTTCTTCCAAGAACTGCTCGAACACCTTTGGTGAACACGGCTTTTAAGTATATGGGGTCACATATTTCAGTGACAGCTGACACCACCAGAAAGTCCAATGTCGTCAAGCTATTTACTAGTCTTCATGACCCGGATGTCAGCCCTTTTCTTGTTACGGCCCCGCCATGTTACAGAATAACCTTTCACATAAAAGCAGATACCTTGATGTTTAAATAGACTTTTGAATATAATAGATGAGATTTTCAAAAAGGAATCTGATGCAATTTCTGTTGGTAGTTCTTAATTTTGTGTTCTCTTGTAACTCAAAAGATCCCATGAAATCGCCCCTGGGGTTATCACTACCCAAAAACTTATATATACCCCATAATATTTTTAGGAGGATTGGTAGGACAGACGTGAATTGTTGACACTTTATTCAGAAAATTCTGAGGGGAAAGAAAAAAGGAAGAAAACTGTTGCTATAAGGACTAGGCTTGAGTGGAAAGTTAGGGAACAAATACGGTAACCATGAAAAATGTCATTTTAAGACACTCATCAACAGCATATCTCAGTATATATATACACCATGTACATTTTTATATTGGTCTAGTGTAAACTGAGTACCACTTTATATTGTCTCTTCCATGGTAAGATGTATGCAGTGTGTGGCCATGTTTACTGACACACTTATTCTAGACAAAATTCTGAGACTGTAACATGTATATAGTTAACGTTTGTTTGGGCCTGTGACCCAGTTTCCAAGATCTGCTTCTAACTCAGCCTTAGATCATCAATTAGCAAAGTAGGAATTTGAGCACAACCTTGTCCACAGCCAATTTAAATAGCCACTTAGCCCTGTGTAGTTAGCAGGCGGATGGGCCCCACTTGTCCAAGTTGAGCTCGCGCTCCCTACTCAAAGGTGCAGCTTACCATGCTAAGTGGGGCACATTCCCCCATGGACTATAGCGCTATCCCCGTAAGCCTGAATATATCATAAGTGACAGAGTGATACGATCTAGAAACAGGGGTCACTGCTTCATTTTTAACCGTGGCCTCTTTCAGAGAAGATGGTAGTTGTACGATATTCCAGCACAAGTTGCTCTAAGCAGTCCTCGATGTGCTTGTGATGGGGTCACTTGGAAACCTCATATCAGCGGGAATCCCACACTAGGTAAAGCTGCCTGTTGCTGTTGCTTCTAATGAAAAAAAAGGAGTCTAGGACTCTTGGAAATGCCAGAATGTAAGATACTAACTTAGCCTGCAACCTGGGCCTTCAGGCTTGGGTTAACAGGATTTGTTTATTTTCTTAAGATGAGCTTCATTTCGTATTTATTAGCCTCCTGCTCTGCGAATGAACTGTGTATAAAAAAATAAGCTTCTACCTACTTGCATTTATTTTCCATACCCAATGTAATAGGATGTTTTGTTTTGTTTTGTTTTGTTTTTAAGCGCAGAAAAGACCAGTTTTAGGACAAAATTGGAGGAAAAATGGGTACAAAACCTCAGAAGGCAGCTGTTGCCAGCAGCTTTCTAGTTAACAACCTCTATGCTGCCTCTTGTATCTGTGTCTGTACTCTACTTCTGTGGTCTTCAGATTGTAAGCCTTTTCTGGCAAGCCTTTTTTTTTTTTTTTTTTTTTTTAAGTTATTTCCTGAAACTCTTTATGAATGGCTGTGGCACCATTAATGCTGCTGAGTATCTTTAAACTCATCACAGAAGCAAGTGTTTAGCTTAAGGCCACTGTTGGTTAGGAAACCAAGTGTCCTCTGTGCCTTTTTTTCTTTTTCTTTCCTTAATTTAAGAACATCCCAAAAACAAGACTAAAAAATTATCATCTTGATACACCGTGGTGTATATACGCGCTCAGAAGCTTGAAGAGATGTTTTGTTGTCTGAAACTCAGAAGCAGCTCTAAGTCTATTCGAGCAGACTTTCTGATATCCCTAGTTTTAAGTGCTGGCTTTGCTGGAGTATGATAGGAAAATGAAGACTCTTTATCAGCTCTAGTATTGCTTACCAAGAGGGTAATAACTAAACTTGGAAAATTATTTAAGTAGGTTTTATCAAGCAATCTTGGTTTATTTGGTGGTTTTTTTTTTTAATATATATAGTTTTTAATGGATATGTAAAAACAAAGAGACTTTAAAAGTTTTTTACCGGTGCAGGTGAAGGTGCCAGTTCCTATTTGGTATCACAGTCTACAAAAGCTTCATTACTTTATTTGATGCTGGTTGCTAAGCAGCCATTGCCCAGAGCAGAAGTCTACTGGGTGCCTTTACAAGCCAGAGAGGCTGACGCTGCACTGTTGATGTCATACGAGGAAATAATGCACATGCTCTAACTGCAACACAGGAAAACCTAGAAACAAATAAACAAAAAAAATAAAAACAACAAAAAGGTTGATTGAAATAAAATTTGATCAACGTAACTGTATTTTGAAACATTCCAGGAAGGTTACTTCTTGTCAAACTTGCCTGGGGGTGTTTGTTCAAAGCTTGTATTTAATAAATGAACACCTGACTTACAACCTTTGTTATCACTTCCTTCATTACGGTATGAAAAGCTAGTGGCAGTTTCAGAAATCCCCTTGAAATTTTAGAGGACTCTGACCTTCACTTCTGTTCAAGGTGCTATCAAATGTGTGTCACCTGGCTGACCTGCCTTACCAGGCTTCTGGTCCTGGAGTTACCCAGATGAGTCTTGGGGCATGTTTTTTCCTAATCAGTTCACTTCTGGCTTCACTTTTCTTTATCAGGCCTAAACCCCAGGTCTTTCATTTTAATCATTCACTACCATGTTCCCTGTCTTGCCCTTTTCTATACCTCTGCCATGTAAGACCTCAACCTGGATTGACCCAGTCATTCCCCTCTGTTCCAGTATCCAAGCTCCAGACCACTGTTGTAGGAAAATGACAGTCTTTAGAGCAGTGTGAACACAAATCTGTGGTTGCCAACAGTGCCCAGCAACCCTTCTGTGTGTCCAGAAATTCAAACTTTAACCTTTTTCCTCCAGTTTCTCCGACCTCTCACGTAGCCTTCACTGAAGATCTTGCCTTTTCACTTTACTGGGAAGATAAAGACTTCAGAATTTCCACTTTCAAATTTCCCTCCCATCATCCCATCCATGGAAAGGCCCCCCATGCTTCCAAGGCTAATCCCACCAATTTCTGGTCTCTTCGGGTATCAGTTCTCCATCTTCTCTCTACCTTATTTATGTTCCACATCCTTATTTAGCTTTCTGACTCCTCTTCCTTTATAGCCATATTCACTCACTCTGGTTGCTATCCTCATTTTCTGAAACTGCTCTAATATTTACATATTGGTAAATTAACTTTCTCATCCTTAATTTGATTTCTCTGGAACATTTGGCAGCTGATTTTGGCACTGAAATGATGCTCTTGGCTCCTTGATATCACCCCTAATTTTTCTTGCCACCACTGTTCCATCAATCAGATCTGCTCAGGTTTCTCCAGGGTACATACCATTATGTTTTTCTCATCAAATGCCACTTCCCTACATGATAATCTTTGCTTCCGGTCATATTAAACTATAAAATTTCAACCGTGTAGTAGAGAGCTTCCGTTACACACCAATTCAGTCTTTTCTGGAAGTCTTCCCAGATCACCACCACTCATGGGATACTGATGCCCCTTGCCTGTTTACACTGAAACCTCTTGCGATCCCAACTCCGCCACTCACTAGCTATGTGGCCATTTATCAATCTCAGACTTAAATGGGGTCACTGCCTAACACAGGCTTTCTTTAAATTCCCAAGTGCCTGGCATACTGGAGGCCCTCAGTCAATGTTTTCTGGTTCACATCTGCGCAGTTCCTTGTGGTTCACCAGTGAACCGGGAGAGCCCAGATCTCGATACAAGATGTGGGGGAGATCGGGGTTAGAAAAGAGCTAATGAAAGGCAAAGGACTGGGTCAGATGACAGGTGATGTGATGTGGCGCTTGCTCTGCCCATAACTTTCCATATTTGGCTTAGGACCCTGTCTGCCTTTAGAAGACGATCGTGCTGGCCTAGGAACACCTTAGAGATGCCTTCCAGCCCTAACTTCCCACGTTCTCTTAGAAAAGCGCCTACGACACCCCACGCAAAAAAAACTACAGATCCGCGCCGCGCTAAGCACTCGAGGCTCACGGCGCATGCGCCCGGCCTCCATTCGCCGGCCTTCCGGGCCTCCGCGAGCGGCTGCCCCAAGAAATGCCTGTTTCTCTGCGGAATCCCACTACTCTCCACGTGCTCTCTGACCTCACCTTTTCATATCCACTTTCTCCCCTGCGACTGAAGAAAATAATCTGGCCAGCTAGATTCCGGAAAGATAACAGGACACCTGAATACCTGGGACCGGCGCGCCAAGAGGAGGCCTGACCTGTGAAGCGGAACGGGGTCCTGCGGCGGGTCCTTCCGGGGGGTGACATTCAGCGGCCGTCCGGGCGACGGACTCTCCATCCTCTAACCATGGCCCAGTTTGTCCGTAACCTCGCGGAGAAGGCCCCGGCGCTGGTAAACGGTGAGCGCGGCTGCGGGCTGCCAGGACGGGAGGACCTGAGAAGAAGACGCGGGCGGTGGTACCTCGAGGGGCCGGCAGGAACCGGGGCGGGACGGCCGGGGCTGGGGGTTGGGGGGTGGGAAGCAGGGGCCGGTCTGCGACTCCTCTAGCATTCCTTTCGCCTGTCCTGCAGCTTGGGTTCTCGGCACGGCCTAGTATCCCTGAGTTGTAACCACGACGCTATAGGAGGGAAGAGGTGTTCGGGAAGCCTGCAGTCGCCCGGCACTGCCGCCATTACGCCCCCTTCGATCTCAAGGAGTTGGGAATATGGAGGGGATGGCCCTGGCAGCAGAGCGAGGGAAAAGGAGGGCAGAGACGAGGGAAAGCACCGTAAATTCGGCCGCATCGGGTTGTCCGGTTCTCGCATGGAGTGTCTGGAAGTTTACATAAATCTTTAGGGATACGTGTGCTTTGGGACGTTGACTGCTTTTTGTCCTGGCCGGATTGGGAAATGTTTCCTTAATGGAAATGTTAGGTGGAATTGGACTTTGTGGGCAAGTACCCCCGCTCCAACAAATATAGAAAGGGAGGTCTGTAAACAGTAGTCTTTACTATCTAGCTTAACATTCGAAGAGTTTTTCCAGTTTGATAAATCTGAAGTCTCGCTGGTAGGCCGCTGTATTTCAGAACAATCCCGAACAGTGACAGTCTCGAGTAGGAGTGTCTTCTGTCAGGAAATAATTGCAGTTGTCTGCTGGGTAGCAGGCCATTCATTTTATTTCCAAGGCGAGGTAAACTTTTTAAATAAAGGTAATGTTTTTGAACCATTGTTATTGTGATTGGTACCTTTTTATGCAACTTCTTCCTTTCCTCCCATCAGCAGCCAAACAATGAGTTCTTGAAGGCCTTGCGATAATGCTTGGTTCTCTCCTACACAGCCCCTCGCAGTCTACTAATTTACACATTTTCCCAAAGAACTTGAGTTTCCTGTGTTACTAAGATCATCTCAGTAACTGTTGTGATGACTGTTGGTGATAAAGTTCCATACAATTTTACATAAATGAAAAGAGAGGGGATTGTGGCTTCATCCTTTGGACTTTGTGGGTGATTTGAAGCAAAATTTTTTAAGTTTTCAGGTGGATTGTTTCCCCCTGACCTTGGCTTTCACATCTTTCAGGTGGTGCGATTGCAAACGAATTTTAGAAATAAAATCCAAAAATAAAAGTAATACAAGAAATTTTTTTATTATGAACTTAACTCTTCCCTCTATTAGTGTGAGTAATTGAAAGATAGCAGTTATTCTTCCAAAAGTACTCAGAGAAGAGAACTCAGCTGGGACCTGGAGGTTAGATAATGGAAGTATATTTTGCTTTGTAATATACTTCAGTGTATTAAATGTGAATGTTAAGTATTAAATAAAAATTGGGGGTCATGGCTGGCTCAGTTGGTGGAGCATGCACTCTTGATCTCGGGAGTTGTGGGTTTGAGCCCCACGTTGGGTGTAGAGATAACTTAAAAATAAAATCTTAAGGGGCGCCAGGGTGGCTCAGTTGTTGAGCATCTGACTTTTGGTTTCAGCTCAGGTCATGATCCCAGGGCCGTGAGATCAAGGTTCCAAGATGAGAGTGGAGCCTGCTGGAGATTCTCTCTCTGTCCCTCTCCCCTACTCACTCTCGCTCTCTAAAAAAAATTAAAAAATTAAATAAAATCTTAAAAAATATTACTGTCTGTAAGGGCGCCTGGGTGGTTCAGTCAGTCAAGCATGTGACTCTTGGTCTCAGGGCCATGAGTTCAAGCCACGTGCTTGGCATAGTTTACTTTAAAAAAACAAACAAACAAAAAACCTATGTCTGTTAATTCCCATAAGGATACAAAGAAGCTTATAAAAGTAAGTAATTTTATAATCAGACTTCTCCAGAGAAGTCATAGAATCTAATGTTTTTTTCCTATTTGCTAAACTTGAAACTTTATTTGGATTGTACCAGTTTTTCCATTAATCACTTTCTGTCCCAGGAGCCAGTACAGGTTCCACGTTGTATTGTTATTTCCGTAGTTTCCTCTGGCGTGTGAGACTTTAATAGTTTTTCTTACTTTTCATGACCTTGACAGTCTTTACGGTGTCTATGTAGATATCTATCTAGGTATCCTATAAAATTCCCCAGTCCGGATTTGTCTGGTATTCTTCTCAGGATTAGTCTGGAGCTATGGGTTTTGAGAAAGAATGCCACAAGTGCCCTAATCACATATCGGGATGTACATGATACCCATGTAACATCCATCACTGGTGAAATTAACTTTCATCATTTGGTTAAGGTAGTGTTACTAGATTTCTCCACTGTAAAGTTACTGTTTTTCTCTTCCCATAACCTGTTCTCCAGAACAAGTAACTAAGTCTACCCCATGGCAGGGGCTAGGAGCAGCAGCCAACAGCAGGGATTCCATCTCCTGTAGGAAGGAGTATTTACATATAATTAAGTGGAATTTTATGAGAAGGGTTTGTTCTCCTTCCCTGTTTATTCAGTCATTTATTGTGTGGACTCCTGTACGTTTATTTCATACTTAGTGCCTCCAATAGTATGTTATTAATTTGGTGCAAATTGTTGCAGAACTCTTTCAGGGTTGGCCATTGAGAACTCTTTCAGGGTTAGCATCTCTGTCCCATTGACTTATACTACAAGATCCTCATGTTACATTTTCCCTGCCCCAGTCTTAGAATCAGGCATTTATCCAAGGAGCCCTAGTTTCTTTTGTTGGACAATGGTATTTTGAAACTAAGATCCAGGCACTGAGATAGAGGGCGAGAGAGAACCCCGAGCAGGCTCCACGCTGTCAGTGTGGAGCCCAACGTGGGGCTCAGTCCAACGAACTGTGAGAGCTGAAATCAAGAGTCAGACACTTACCTGACTGAGCCCATCATTTATTTATGTTTTATTCCTTATATATATGTAAAGCAGTTTCAAACTTTTTAATCTGTACTCCCTGAAAAACAAATTTACCAACTAAAGTACAGTGTTTGTGTACAGAGTACTGATTTAAAAAAAAAAAAAAAAAGAATGAGGGGCACCTGGGTGGCTCGGTCGGTTAAGCATCTGACTTCGGCTCAGGATCGCACGGTTCATGAGCTCATGGTCTGGGCTCTGGGCTCCATGCGTGAGCGGAGTCTGCGTGAGATTCTCTCTCCCTCTCTCTCTGCCCTTTGCTCACTCACACCCTTTCTCTCTCAAGCATAAAAAACTTTTTTAAAAGATGAAATATCTGTGTGTTGAGGATAGTTTTAAAGACAATCACACAAGACTTTGTACTCTTTGATGGCCTCATCTTCTTTGTAGAATTGTCTGTTAGAGCTTTGTGTCTGCTTGAAGATTTACCCATGGCTCTAAGCACAAAGGATGATACAGATAGTAATTCTAAGAGTAGTGAAATACCCAAATACAGGAAGCTAATAATAGGAAAAGTACCAAGAACCTTGGATAATCGATCTGTCAATAGTGGGCACTTTATGGATGTTCATGCATTTGTGCTGTTTTTGTTAGCATTTGTCTTGTGACATTTTTTATAAAATGCCTTTCTCGCTGAAATGACTACCATAGTTTCACATCTACCCTGGTTATTAATGGATTTTTTTTTTCTCTGAAATCGTAAATACCTTGAGGAATTTCAGCATAGTAATAGATTTGAGTTTTGGCTACTCTGAACAATACTTGTAGGTTTTATTGTCATTGGTGGCGTTTTGAAGGAGTAGCAGCTGGGCTTTTGTTAAAGAAAGATTTAATTCACATATTGATGAGGATACCAAAAATGGGCCCTAATTGGTATAATTCCATCTGGATTTGTGGCCAACATTGTGACAAGTTTTAATCTTATTCTTAAGGATGCTGTTCTGTGTAGCTCCTTCCCTCCTCTTCTGCCCCGTTCCCTTCAAATTTTCTACTCTCTTTGCCAAGAAAATAATGGTTACGTTGCTGCTGTTTTCTTGCTTTTGGATCCAGCTTCTAGTAACTTTACAGTTAACTAGGTTTGCCGTTCATAAATGAAGTAACAGTACTAGCTGGCCACTAGCGAAGTCGTGGCATAATTGAATGTGTTTCTAGCTTCCTGCCTGATTGAGCGTCCCTGTGACACAGGTGTTCTGCATCTTTAAAAGCCTCTTGTTACCAGGGAGCAGCTTTGACTTTTCACACCGGGTGCACATTTGGTACAAGCAGTGAATGAATGTGATGCATGAATAAATATTTGTGTCCAGCCCACACATCTGCTTCTTTCGGTCTCTAGTGAGTTCATCCTGGTTTTTTGTTTTGTTTTGTTTTGTTTTCCAGCTGCTGTGACTTACTCGAAGCCTCGATTGGCCACATTTTGGCACTATGCCAAGGTTGAGCTGGTTCCTCCAACCCCTGCTGAGATCCCTACAGCTATTCAGAGCTTGAAAAAAATAGTCAAGAGCGCTCAAACTGGTAGCTTCAAACAGCTTACAGTTAAGGTAACTATAGGCTAAATGAAAACGTATGTGCATAACAGAAAATGTCTTCCCTTGGGATTATTCTGATTGTTTTGGTTAATACATGTATTTTCCAGTGAGGCCGAAACCTAAATAATGAGAGATAATCTGTTTCTTGACTGCTGCGAAAGATATTTACCTTTCTAATTTTGTCATCTAGGTTGAAATAATTCAAGCTATTTTATGTCTTCGTTTCCTATTAGTCGTATAACAAAGAAGTGAGCATTTTTACGGGGCACCTTTTTTCCCTCTCCTGTTTTGGTTAGTATGCTGAAATAGGATGGCTTACTTTGCTGATTCTATACTTTTTTTCAATCTGTAGTCCTGGAAGTATTCCCAGTTTAGCCAAAAGATCTCTTGGACTATATCACAATCAGGAGGCTAACACTCATATGGAAGATAAAAATACCAAAACCTAGCAAGCACATCCCGTAACATGAAGGGTTATTGAGTTGCATTCAGATAAAATCTAAAGACTGTAAGAATTGGAGCTTGGATTTTATGTTTGCTTGCTTGAGCCAAACACAGGATACAAAAAAACCTAAATAACTAAATTACTGCTGCCTTTAGAATCTACATCCTGGAAAATCGTTATTTTTCAGGAGACTTCCAATATTTCTGGTCTCTTTTGAAGGGGAAAATGAAAATTCGCATCCAGGTACTTAAAGGAACAGACCCAGTTGTGTTGTGGAAAAGTACTTTTTTCAACTAGAGCTTCAAGATCCATGGTTGCTTGCATGCAGCATTGCTTTTAGGAACCAGTCATGTGCTTGTTTTGCTCTCAGGGCAGTACAACATTGATCTGGGAAACTGAATATTCACTGAATATTTGGAAAGAGTTAAACCAAATAATAAATGAATAAAGGGGAAGACCAAGCTCTTCAACTCTCAACAAATTCTCTTTGGCCAGACAGAATTGTCTGTTCTGAGACTTGCCTTCCTATCCTTTCATATGAATGCCCTGTCTAAATGTGTCAGCTCTTTCCAGGATGTGGGTTGTTTCAGGGCTCATAAAGTGTCTCATAAACTAATAATGAAAGGGTTAAGTCAGTTCAGCTCTTTAAAGAACGCTTTGAAAGAATTTATAAGCTCTGGACTATTTACCTTACATAATTGAAAGTTCAAGTGTCCTCAGCAGTTGAACAAATTTAACATCCGTGATTCTTGACTTGGGCTAAAATCGCCCTCTAAGTGAGTAGCATCCTTATATTCTATTGCTTACTCCTGGAAAAGAATACTTTTAAATATGTAAGAAAAAAATGTACATTAAAATTTATGCTGCTTTTTTCAGGAAGCTCTGCTGAATGGTTTGGTGGCCACTGAGGTGTGGATGTGGTTTTATGTCGGCGAGATCATAGGCAAGCGTGGCATCATTGGCTATGATGTTTGAAGACCAATCTTTAACATCTGTCTGTCTGTATTTGGTTTGTTATTTGAGTGTTTTTGGACAATATGTGATCAGACTGGTATTTGAATAAAATAAGATAATGTATCAAAATCAATGTTTTCTCTATCAGACACTACATGGAAGGATCACAGTTTCTCTTGATAATAAGAGGAGTTGTCTTTTGCTTTAATGCGGCTCTAAGTGCATGTCTTTTGCTTAGCCTAAAATCGGAAAGGATCTATGTGAACATGCCAACCTGGTGTATGCATTTATGAGGGTAATTTGAACAACAGATTAACATTCTAATTGAGTGTTTAAAATGGATGATAAATTTATTTCCAGAATAGGGAAAGTCTTTCCAGGGAAAGACTTGGGAAAACTAGAACTCGCTACAGTAGGAAAAACAGTAATACCACGTGCCAAACTGATATGGTTAAATCGTGTTAGTAATACAAAGAACAAAATTTGGATGGTTTCTCTTTGCCAAAATCAGAGATAGAATTTTTTGATAACACCTGTATTTATAAATGCTGGAGTACTTGGTGATATTCTGAGTATCTTTGTAACGTCTTTAACCGCAGGACATAGCAAATGAGAGCCAGGATGTACATTTTTAATCTAATTTTGATGTGTATTATATTATTAATCTATTCTGTTTTTTCCAGTTTTATGATTTTTAGACCCTATCTTTGCAAAAATAAGATACCCTGTGGGTATTTAAATAGCTACAATTTAGGGGCGCCTCGGTGGCTCAGCTGGTTAAGCATCCGACTTCGGCCCAGGTCATGATCTCACCATTCCCTAGTTCAAGCTCCGCGTCGGGCTTTGTGCTGACAACTCAGAGCCTGGAGCCTGCTTCAGGTTCTGTATCCCCCCCCTCGTCCTTTGCCCCTCCCCCACTCACTCTCTCTCAAAAATAAACAAACATTTAAATAAATAAATAGTTATAATTTAGTATCATCCATGGGTCTAAATAATACGTTATATCCTGAAATAAATAGAAATGATTGCCATCTGCCTGTCTTCTTGAGCTGTTTTATTTTTATTTTTTTTAACGTTTATTCATTTTTGAGAGACAAGAGTGTGAATGGGAGAAGGGCAGAAAGCGAGGGAGACACAGAATCCAAAGCAGGATCCAGGCTCTGAACTGTCAGCACAGAGCCCGACATGGGGCTCGAACTCAGGAGCTGTGAGATCGTGACCTGAGCTGAAGTCGGACACCCAACCAACTGAGCCACCCAGGTGCCCCTTC
Organism: Panthera uncia; assembly: GCF_023721935.1. NCBI lineage: Eukaryota > Metazoa > Chordata > Mammalia > Carnivora > Felidae > Panthera > Panthera uncia. The sequence goes on along the minus strand of NC_064808.1, from coordinate 95,750,766 downwards.
TTGAGCTGTTTTATTGAGGATATAAAAGAGACTTAACCAGTTGTTGGCTTCTCTGGGGATCATACCATCTTTGAATGGCTTATTGGTATGTTTCTAAGGCCATTAGAACGGTCTTGCAACCATTGCAAAACATGTTTTACCAGCTGATGATAACCAAAAGGTGGTTGCATACTAGAAAAGCATCGTGGCTCACCGTATAGTATTACTTCTTTAACAGCACTAAACATGTATCCAGTCATTTGTCCACCGCATTCAGAAAACTGCTGTAGCTTAGTAAACGGCACAGTTTTCCCAAGTGATCGGCAGGAACGTCAACACAGAGGCTGCTGCTCTTTTGAAATGAAGCGATGCCTGACTTACTGCTTCTTGCACTGATCACAGGTGGTCAAAACCGAAACTGCCTCTTCAAAGGGCATTCGGTAACTTAAAATATGCATTGCAAAGAGAATCACTGACTACTACAATAAGGGTGATCTTTATGAGTTTCTCCATTGCATACAGTGAGTATTAAGATTAACAAAAACACACATTTCACGGTGTGGAGGCAGCTAGCACTACTAACCTACAAGGCTTAGTTGATTGGCGACGTGTCATGTTTTTCAACCATCTGGTCACCCCAGAAAGTTCTCAAAATAAACATTGACTGCTCACTTCACTGCAACTTCCTCGTCTGCTGTACAGCGCACCTCTGATGTGTGGTGGCTAGAAGTGCATGTATAGAGTTTTCTTAGGTTAAAAGAGCAGTGGGCTCCTTAAAGTGGCACCTTCCCCTCACCAGCCAGTTACCTTCTGCCCTCCTAAATCCCGCATGCCTTATCTCCCAGTAAAGAACCATCGAGGCCGTCTTTCACCGAATTTGTGTGTGCCCAGTGATTGCCACTGACAACTTGAGCACCCCTCAGATACTCACTGCGCACCTCCTAACTCGGGGCGCTGTGCTAAGTGGGAGAAACATCAGGAAACGAGACTGAACGTTACCTGCTTCGTGATGTGCCTGGTCTGGCGAGACAGGTAATTAAGCGTGCAGTTACAGTAACGTGAGAAGTGCTATGATGAGGGAAGTGGGAGGTATGCTTGGAAGAGTCTAAGGCAGATTTGAGAAGGGGGTTCCAGGGAGGCTGTCAGAGCAACTACTATCAAAAGTAAACCAGAGGAGTAAGCCAAGAATGGGGACATGGTACACTGGGCAGGTAGAACAGCCAGTGTAAAAGCTATTAAGTCGGAAAGAGTCTGGCATATTGGAGGGTCTGAAAGAACAGAAGTACGACCGAATCGCCAGGTAGAAGTAGTCATGTAAGACCAGAGAATGGGGACCAGATCATGAAGTGCCTTTTATGCCTTACTAAGGATCGGGTTGTCTCAAGGCCAGTGAATGGAGAACTGTTGAAGACTTTTGACAAGGCACGATTTCTGTCCTCAGTTTGTATGGTCTAACAGCAGCAGGCAATTTCACTTCCAGGTAACAGAGGCTAGGACAGGAACATGCATGGGGGACATGTGAGAGTACAGGTGGTCCTGTACTTCTCTCCATACGTAGAAATACAGATACTCGTGGGGCACCTGGGTGGCTCAGTCAGTTAAGCATCTGACTCTTGGGTTCAGCTCACGTCGTGATCTCACGGTTCGTGGGATCGAGCCCTGTGTCAGGCTCTGTGCTGACAGTGCCTGCATGGATTCTCGCTCTAGCTCTCTGCCTCTCTCTCTCAAACTGAAAAAAAAAGAAAAAACCAGATGCAGGTACTCTTAGTACACAGCATCATGAGGAGAGGGGAGATTATAGTTTCTGAAGTTCAAGCCAACTCTACATGTATCCCAGTCACTGTGTTTCAAAGGTGTGACTTCTAAGGAAACCACTTTATAAAAATAAATTCTTGAACCTAAATGTCAATAAATACCAGCCTTTTTATGAGGCTTTCATTTCAAGACCACATTGAACATGAAACTGTCCGCATTGCCTGCTTAATCCTCTGTTCTGTACATGTCACGTTGTTCTTCTTGGATAACAGTTTCTCCTTTCTTTTCTACTCTTCCATACCTAAGTTTCTTCTACCTTGATTTCTAAGGACAGCCCCATACAAATTACTTTCTTCGTATTTCATAATTGTATAGTGCTTCCCATTTTCAGAGCACTTGCACTGACTCGTTTCGCCCTCTACTTTCCTCCCAGGTAAGTGGCATCAGTGATAGACCTATTTAACAGGAATTCAGTAGCAGAAACATGAAATGATTTGGCTAGGATCCCATGAGTAACACGTAGTGGCACCACAAGTTGGGCCCAGGTAGTGGTGCCGTGTTGTGGTCTATGCCCTGACCACGCCTGACCACCTAGTAGACCCGCCTCCATTGTATGTTCACAGGGCCTTATTACTTTGTATACTCTCAGGCCTGTTTTGCCCTACTGTCAATCTCTGGAAGCTTTATTGTCCCATCAAAGGTCATCCTACCTAATCTTGGGTAAGGTCATATTTAGCTTCGTAGGACTTAATATTTCCTAATTAGCGTAGCTTTTATTTCTACCATAACATGAACTGGTACACTTGTGATCACTCAAGATAAATACAGTAGCAATTCGACCGGAAATTCTCTTAGAAGGGAATTAACCAGCTTACCTCCTGGCAATAAAATATTGATGTGTAAGACCCTGGACAATCTGCTTGTCTGTAGCCTTGCCTTAATCTTTCAACCCTTGCGTCAGCCGCTCGATTTCCCACCCGTCCCCATAAAAGCCAGCTTTAAATCTCATCAAATTACACATCCGCTATCCCCGATTGTTGCAATTTATCAGTCGCCAAACTATTTTTTTGCTTCTTGACAATTTTTTTCTCCTGGCTCACTGTCACTACAAAACTACTTCCATCTTAATAATTGACGGTTTAAACACACACATGGATCAGTAGTTTTCAGAGTATGGTCCCTGGACACAGCAGCAGCAACATCACTAGGAAACTTAGAAATTCTCAGGCTCTACCTAGCAATTCTGGGGATGGACTCTGGCAATCTCTGTTCTAATCGGCTCTCCCATGTGATTCCGATACATACTGATGTTTGAAAAACACTGACACAAATGATCCAACGAACTGGCCTCTTGGTTCCTGTTAAAGTCCATTGATTAGGTCTTTCCCTTCCTTTTCCCATGTCATCACCAATCTTTTCCACCACTCCATAGCTTGAAATTCACGCATCCATCTGACCACCTATTATCTTGCCAGCCCATTTCCACTAATACGCCGACTACATTCATTTGGAGTCACTGTGACCATCAATACATAAGCTACCACCTCCCTCACCATCCCAATGTCCTCCTTTCCTTCCTTACCCAACTTCTATTCCACGGTCAGTCGCAATCACTCTCCTCAATATACCCCCACTGTCCTTGCCTCTCACTTTGTTGTCGTGCTCATTTGCCAAACCACAACCCTGGCTAAGTCTCTGTGCTCTGTACTTGCACCTATGTAGCTGGATGTAGCTGGAGAAAACAACTAAGGTGGCTGGTCTCACTAATAATATAAATTCCTGATCAGAACCTTAAGAACACATTTAATGCTACCTGACAATCATACTGTATTTCACTGAGCTATAATTACTTCTGTCAACAGGTAACTTCCGTCAACAGATGGCTTCCTACTTTACTAAGAAAACTGAAGTGGGGCACTGTGTGCAACTCTTGATCTTGGGGGCGTGAGTTTGAGCCCCACGTGGAGTGCAGAGATTACTTAAATAACAACTTTTCTTTAAAAAAATGGAAACAATTGGAGAACTTCCACTGATTCCCACAGTATCATCTACTCATTACTATCTGTACCCGTATATATACCCCATCTTGTCTGTGTTGGGTTGCTCACGCTCCGTTTTAAAGCCACTCCCTCCTTTCAGTGTCTTCGTGCCATAATTTCTCCCCTTTCCAACATCATTAATTTTCTTCCCCTACTCCCTTGTTCCTATGAGTGTATACGTATGCTATGATCAAGCCCACCTTTTACTAAATCAGCTCCCTTTTGCAGCAAAACATCTCAACAGTTACCAATAGTGTCTCTGATTCCTGTTCTCTCTTGAGCCCACTCCAGTCAGGTGCTCATTCCTATCACTTCACTGGAACTGCTCTCCTTATACCTTAAATGCAAGAGTCCATTCTCAATCCTCATCTCGTTTGACCTTTCAGCGGTATTTGACTCCCCTGAATATCTCTTCCTGTTTGATGCACTTTATGATACACTTGACTTCCAGGGCTTTCCTGTGGCCTTCCTTCTTCCTTACTTTTTTTTTTTTTTTTTTTTTTTTTTTTTCACTTCTCAGATTCCTGTTCTGGTTCTTCCTTTCTCTGGCTTCCTATCTTTGGAATATCTCAGAGATAAGGCTCAGTCCTTCCTCCATCTGTATTCATCCCATTGGTGATCTCATCCAGTCCCGTGGTTTTAAATGACATCTGTATACTGATGACTCTCAAATTTGTTATCTCGAGCTCCTACCCCTCCCCTGAACTCTAAACACATATGCAACTGCCCATGTGATACCTCCACAACCTGCACGTGGTTTAATCGACACCTCGCACTTGTGTCCAAAATCAGACTCTTGATTTTCTGTCCCATCCCCACCAGAAAGCTGTTCCGCAGTTTTCCCCCTCTCAGCTGATGGCAACTCCATCCTTCCAGTGCTCAGGCTACAGTCATCCTTAACTCCCAGTTCTCATATTCCATACCAATCCACCAAGAAGTCCTGTTGGTTCTGCCTCAAAAGACACCCAGGATCTGTCCCTTTCTACCGCCTCTACTCCTAACGCCAAGGCACTACCGTCTCTCGCTGGGATTCCTGAAATGAGCTCCTAGATGGCCTCCCGCCTCCAGGCTTGCCTGTCCACGGTCTATTCTAAACATCATTCAGAGTGACCCCACCAAAAAGTAAGTCAGACCATGTCAGTCCTCTGCTCAGAACCCTTCAGTGGCTCCCACCTCACTCAAGTTCAAAGCTAAAATCCTTACAGGGGACTACAAAGGCCCAACAAGAACTGGCTTTCTATTTTGTGTCTGACCTCACCTTCCGCCACTCTTCCCCTCTCTCCTACTGCTTCACCGGTCTTGGTCTTCCTCAAACATGCCTGTCTCAGCACTGGCTGGTCCCTAGGCTTGAAATGCTGCTCCCCAAGATCTCTCCAGGGCTGGCTCCCTTCCCACATTCAATGTTTTCATTGTGGGCTTCCCCAACCATGCTAATTACAATTCCAAGAAGCCTCTCTCCAAATACACTTTTTTTTCCTGCTCTTCCCCCCCCAAATTTCCCAAAATCAACATCTAACATTCTATATGATTCACTGATTTATTATGTTTATTGTTTGTTTTACCTTACTGAAATAAATGCAAGCCCCCCAAAGGCAGAAATTTTTACAGGCTGACTGGGTGCCTCAGTCAGTTGAGCGTCTGACTCCAGCTCAGGTCATGATCTCGCAGTTCGTGGGTTCGAGCCCCGCATTGGGCTCTGTGCTGACAGCTCAGAGCCTGGAGCCTGCTTCTGATTCTGTCTCTACCTCTCTCTCTCTCTGCCCCTTCCTCCCCGCCCCCGCAGTCTGCCCCCCCAAAAGTAAATAAACATTAAAAAAATTTTTTTATTCTGTTTGTTCACTGATGCATTCCAAGCACCAAGCTCCTAGAAGTCACTCACTAAAGATGTGATGAATAAACTAATTTACCCTTCAGTGAGCGCAGACCTTTATAAACTGCTGTTCCCTTTGCCTTCATCCTGGCTCTTTCTACCTGGCACATCCCTGTTCCACTCTAGGAGTCTCTTCTGATTTTCCCAAACTGCTGCTTTTTGCCCTCCTGTTGGACCTCTTACAACACGTACCATTGTACTCTAATGATATATTTACGTCTGTTTATTTCCCTTACTAGACTGTAAGCTTTTTAAGGAAGGTACAATATCTAACTCACCTTTGTAACCCTGGCCTATCACATTATCTGTCTGGCTTGCATATAGTAGGTTTTCAAACAGTGAGGCAGCAAACTCTCCTTACTGTGTTTGGAACCTGGTTGATAAACAGCAGACTTTAGTGGCAGTTTGCCACCGAGGGAGATGCAGGCCTGGGGGAGTCATTTCCTGAAGGCCTGCAGGCTGAGCCTGCCACAGAGCCGATGCCCGCTGAGTCACTCCTGCACCTCTAACTCCTGGCCTCTAACTCTGAAACAGAGATTGGGATCCCTGATTAACAGCCCCCGACTGAGCAAGGTGAGTGCCGCCCTGCTTTGGCACAAGGCTTGCGAGGAAAGAACGAGACGGTGGGCAGCCGAAGATCTTTGCTAGAAAACCTAGCTTGAAACCTGCGAAGTGCAGAAATTCCTGAGCAACTGACCATTGTAACTCCTTTCCTCCGCCGAGCTGCATTGCTGGGTTTGTTTATATCCTTAGAACTGAAAGGACCACATCATAGACAGGTTTGCAAGCCCACACTCGTCCTCATAGGATTTACACATACAACCCATGGGGGGGGTTTTCTAGGAATTGTATGCTGGACACTTGCAAAGTAAGAAAGCTTATCTTTAGAGGCTCCAAGTTTTAATGCACTCCAGCTTGTCAAAACCAAGAGCAATTAAAGCCCTGTTGTGTGGTTTCGAATGATAGCCTACTTGTTAAAATAGCTATTGTCTCCCCTGAGGACAGCCTGCATTTTTACCTTGATGTCGTCTCACTTTGGGTCCCAAGGGGGCAGAGAACTTAACAGAACGCATAGAGTTCTGAGATAACAGTGAAGTCTAAGGTGATGAGAGGAAATTAGTTACCAATTTTAATGACCTTCGGGCGGAGTTATGGCATGAAAGCCACATAAAGCCCAGGATCGGACAAACAAACAGGTGACATCAGCCAACTAAATCTGAAGTCAAAAGTGGTATCTTGATTATCATTACTCTACCTTGGATGGTGTTAGGAAGTCATCTGCCTCGAATATGCTGGTAGAGAGGACTGTGCTTTATTATGGGATAGACGCGTTACTACCACATAGAGGAAACTATTTTCCGCTTCACCCAAGGCTCCAGATTTCACCCCCGCTGCACTGAGGGTAAACACTGAGGCCAAATGGTCCTAGATTTGGGACCCTTGAGTCTGTTTGGCCATCACCATCTGACTCTTTGCCCCAGAAGAAAGCTGCCTGCAGAGACGGAGTAATAACCTCTCAAAGTCGTCTGCGGGAAGAATACAAATCAGCAACAAAACCCACTTTTTATCTCTCTTAAGACCGTGTCTGTCGCTACATGGGTCCCTCATTTGTCCATCTCGGCGACGGCAAAGACCCGGTGCAGGTTAACAGAAGCCACTCGTCTCAGAAGATTGGAAACAAAATGTCACTCTCCTCACTTTCCACCGCAAAACGAAATGAAGTCCAACCGTTTGCCCGAGGTGAGTGAGTCAGGGACAGAGGACTGGAATGCAGGACTTGATTCCTGGTTTGCTAACCCTAACCACATCCTCCCTATCTCGGACATTCAGGCTGGTTATTGTATTGTGACTGGCAGGAATGGGAAAGGGGATGGTTTCCTTTTAATATTTTTATTCAGAAACTTACTTCCATCTGAACTCTAAGCCACATGTAAGACACTCCATTTAAACTCTAGCAGGAGCAAGTGATGATTCTTAACATATAATTTGCATCGGAGCCTCAGACACCACGATTTTTCCTGCATCTCAAGCAATGGAATTGACTAGGTGTTCATAGGGCTCAAAACAGACAAGAGAGTTAGGCTAAAGAGGAGACGCTAAAACCTAATCCTAAACGTCTTTTCTTTTTAAGTTTATTTATTTATTTTGAGAGAGAGAGCAGGGGAGGGGCAGAGAGAGGGAGACAGAGAATCCCGAGCTGGTCCCCCACCACTAGCTGGAGTGCGATGCGGGGCTCGTGAACCGTGGGATCGTGACCCCGGCTGAAACCAAGAGTCGGACCCTCAACCGACCAAGCCACCCAGGCGCCCCCTGCTCCTAAACATCTTAAAAGTCAAATGAACCAATGATCATTTAATTACCTAGTTTCTACCCATAATGTCTCAAAATAAGTTCTCAGTTTTTAAACTTCGTATCAGGAGCTCCTATGACTTCACATAGGAGAGACATTAATACATGTAGCTTTTAATTCAGGTTTACATTTTGCATCAGAGACTATAAGGCCTTTGCCTCGTGCAATGATGGTCATATTCTCACAGGTTTCTGGTTTTTTGGTTGTTTTACTCCAGTCATCTACCAAAAGAGTCTAGGAACAAACAACTAAACACAACGCATGCATTGTAATATAGATTCAGAAACATGTCAAAGCAACCTTACCCAACTGGCCTTGAAAAAGATAACCTTTAGGAAATCTTCCCGGCCTGTCCTGCTTGCTGAAGAGAAAATAACTAAACGCTTATTACTCGAAGTTCTTCTTCACCAGACAAGAAATTCTAGTCTTTCAGTATGAACACCTTCACTTGTGGAAACTCATCTCAGAGTGCAGGAACTGGTAGCATCTAGTTCCTCAGAATATTCTCCAGTCAACAAGTTGTCCACCTAGCTAAGGGACAGCTTCCTGGAATTAAGACTGCAGAACCTAGGTTATAATTAACTCAGACTTCCTCCTCCTTTTGTACCTTGGCCATGACCTTAATCCTCACCTAGATTTTCCATCCCATCTACGGATAAAAATTTGTTCTAAATTAGATCAACTGAACTCTATTCCTGTTAGCCTAAGATAAGTTGGCATTGGTGGCTGAAAGGAATCCTAAACCAATTTTAGACCATTTAGTTAGACTTTAAGCATGACTCCAAAAAAAAAAAAAAAAAAAGCTAGACATCTCGGTGAGAGGATAATATTGCTCACTTGTACCCTTTTTTCTCCCCCTAGTAAAAAGAAAACACTCACTTGATAATGTTAGGTCCAGTGAATTTTTTCAAAGTAATTTGGAGGCCAACAAAATGCCTCCCATTCCAGAACTGCGGGATCAACAACACACAGAATTAAAAGGAGTGATAAAATGGAAGGGACTTTGGAATTTAACAGGTTTCAACTGCATGGAATTGAAGTCCTATTTAAATAATGGTCAGTAGGTCCATTGCTACTTATTTAAAGAGCTCAAAGCCCTATCCTGTACGATCTCCTTGGTTCTTGCAACTTGGCAGAAGATAAGGTTTTGGGGATAGAGAACAGAGTAAGTGTTTTCCAGGTGTGAAATTTGAGATTCGAAGAAGCTGATTCAGAATCTTCACTCACATGCAAGTCTTCCAGAAAAGAGGTATACTTTACCTACTGCATTAAGGAGAAAGTGGAGGGGCGCCTGAGTGGCTCGGTCGGTTGAGCGTCGGACTTCAGCTCAGGTCACGATCTCGCGGTCCGTGAGTTCGAGCCCCGCATCGGGCTCTGGGCTGATGGCTCAGAGCCTGGAGCCTGCTTCCGGTTCTGTGTCTCCCTCTCTCTCTGCCCCTCCCCCGTTCATGCTCTGTCTCTCTCTGTCTCAAAAATAAATAAACGTTAAAAAAAAAAAAAAAAGGAGAAAGTCGAAACTGTCCAGCACGGACTCCTTCAATTTCCTCCCCTTCGCCTAAAACTAATCTGTTCCTAACTACCCTTCCTCCCTTTCTATCGTCCTAGAGGGAAGCATTTTGGACATTCTTTCCAAAACTATCCTTCTATATTTGCTCTTGATTCTCTCCCTTTCTATTCTTCGGGGCCCTCTCCCTATCCACCCCCCATTTTCGTTTGTTCATTTATTGGTTCAACAAGCATTTATCACACTCTTGTTACAGGTCATATTAGGTTCTTGGGACACTAGAACAAAAGACATCTTTCCTACCTTCACAGTGCTCACAGTCTAGTGGAAGAGGTAGCAAAATGAACAATTTCAAACCACACAGTGACGATACAGCATGTAAATAGCCACAGCAGAAGTCTGCATATTACGCGGTGGTTGTACACACAGGACAGTTTAAAGAAGGCTGGAGCAGATCGGGTAACACGTGAGCCGGACCTAGACGTTGGACAACGGGACAACTGGGGAAGGAACGGCATTTTAAACAGAGGGAATAACATGCACCAAAGCATGACCATGCAAGAAAATCGCCATCCAGGAAGGCAAACAACACAAGGAATCAGAGGTGTGTTTGGAGGTAAGAAGTGAGGGAGCATTTGAACAAATAATAAGGATCTTGAAGACGATAGGAATTATGCAAGTATCTTAAATATTTAAGTATTAAAAGTACGGTCTAATTTGCATTTGAGGAAGTTCAGTCTTGCAGCAGAGGACGATTAGACTGGGAACTATTGCAGTAACCCTGAAGACAAATGGGCAAGCGGGAGTGCACGGTGAGGCCATTAGAAGAGGTGATTCAGAAAGAGGCAGACTTCAATGTAAAGAGGAATTCAGTTTAAGGACATACAAGTGAAGGTGCCCAACAGAATATTGGTTATATGTGTCTGCAATTTAAAAGTTAGGAGCACCTGGGTGGCTCAGAGCCCCACATTTGGGCTCTGTACTGACAGCAAGGAGCCTGCTTGGGATTCTCTGTCTCCCTCTCTCTCTCTGCCTCTCTCTCACTCTCTCTCTCTCTCTCTCCCCAAAATAAACAAATCAGGGGCACCTGGATGGCTCAGTCAGTTCAGTGTCTGACTCTTGGTTTCGGCCCAGGTCACGATCTCATGGTTCATGAGTTCAAGCCCCGCTTGGAGCTCTGCTCTGAAATCACAGAATCTGCTTGGGATTCTCTCTCTCTCTCTCTCTCTCTCTCTCTCTCCCCCTCTCTCTGCCCCTCCCCTGCTCGGGCGCACACTGTCTCTCAAAATAAGTAAATAAATAAACTTAAAAAAAATAAAGAAATAAACATTAAAGAATTTTAAACTGGGGCGCCTGGGTGGCGCAGTCGGTTAAGCGTCCGACTTCAGCCAGGTCACGATCTCGCGGTCCGTGAGTTCGAGCCCCGCGTCAGGCTCTGGGCTGATGGCTCGGAGCCTGGAGCCTGTTTCCGATTCTGTGTCTCCCTCTCTCTCTGCCCCTCCCCCGTTCATGCTCTGTCTCTCTCTGTCCCAAAAATAAATAAAAAACGTTGAAAAAAAAATTAAAAAAAAAGAATTTTAAACTAATATTGCCCTGTATGTGAACTAATCAGAATTTAAATAAAAACTTAAAGAAATAAAGAAAACTGAAAAGTGGTTAGTGGCGGAGATGTGAATTTGGAAGTCACAAGCACATCGGGGATGACTGGGGACTTGAGTATGAGGTGAGGTTGCTTGGGAAAAGTGAGTAAGCTCCATGGGGGAAGGCAGGCATTTTTCCAGGTTTTGTTTATTACTATTTTCCCAACACCTAGAATTGTCCCTGGACTTTAATAAACAATCAGTAAGGTGTTTTTTTTTTAATGTTCTTTTTTTTTTTTTTTTTGAAAGAGACAGAGCATGAGCAGGGGAGGAGCAGAGAGAGAGGGAGACACAGAATCCGAAGCAGGCTCCAGGCTCTGAGCTGTCAGCACAGAGCCTGACGCGGGGCTCGGACTCACGGACCGCGAGATCATGACCTGAGCTGAAGTCGGACGCTTAACCGACTGAGCCACCCAGGTGCCCCAGTAAGTATTTAAATGAATGAAATACTGGAAAGAAAAGAGGGCTAAGAACATAACTCTGAGAAACACCGACATTTACATGAAAAGAAGCCAGTGAAGGGGTTTGAGATAGAGAGTTGAGAGAGGTAGGAGGAAAAAGTAGGAAGGAAAGAGTGGGGGTCACAGACACCAGAAGTTCAACGATGCTACGAAAAGACCGAGAACAAGAACTAAAAAGTCTTCATTAGTTTTAGCACCCCGAAAGTCACAGGGTTTTTTTTATGACAGCCGTATCAGTGGGGATGGCAGGCAGGTGATAGTGGTTTGAAGCGTATAGGCATGGTAAGAAAATGGAGGCTGTGAACGTAGATATTCTTTTCAGAAACTTGGTTGCATGGTCATTAAGCAATTTTCCCCATTTATTTTATCTTTTTTTAATGTTTATTTTTTTGAGAGAGAGACAGAGACAGAGAGAAAGGGAGGGGCAGAGAGAGGAGGACAGAGGATCCAAAGCGGGCTCTACGCTGACAGCAGAGAGGTCCCATATGGGGCTCGAACTCCCGAATCGTGAGATCATGACCTGAGCCGAAATCGCATGCTTAACCAACTGAGCCACCCAGGCGCCTACCATTTATTTATTTTCTGACCTAGGCAGCTCTTGTAATCTATCACTCTATAATGAGCATAAATATATACATTCAATTCACTTAATCATTTATGTATCCATTCATCCTCGATGCTCTTTCTCTCATGCCCTACGCTTAACACATCGGCAAATTCCCACTCTGTCTTTGTAATATATCCTGAATCTGACCATTTCTCATCACCTCCACACTACCACCCAAGGCCAAGACCCCATTATCTGTCACCTGGACCAGTGCAGTAATCTTCCAGCAGATCTGCTCCTACCCTTGCCTCTCTCTTATCTATTCTTTTTCCTTTTTTTTTTTTTTTTAAGATTTTATTTTTAGGTAATCTCTACACCCAACATGGGACTCAAACTCACGACCCGGAGAAAGAGTCACAGGCTCCACCCACTGAGCCAGGCAAGCTCCCATCCCTCTAGTCTGTTCTTTTACCCGCAGCCAGAGTCACCCTTCCAAGTATGAAGTCATGGGGCACCTGGGATGCTCAGTCGGTTGAGCGACTGACTTCAGCCCAGGTCACGACTTCAGCTCAGATCACAATCTCACGGTTCGTGAGTTCAAACACCCGCATCGGGCTCTGGGCTGACAGTTCAGAGCCTGGAGCCCGCTTCAGATTCTGTGTCTTCCCCTCTCTCCGACCCTCCCCCTCTCGCGCTCTGTCTCTCTCTCTCTCTCAAAAATAAACATTTAAAAAAGTGTAAAGAAAATCCTAAGTCATATTTTGTCAGTCTTCTCTTTAGAACCCTCCAATGGCCTGTCATCTCCTTTTAAGTCCCTGTGTAATCTGAACCCCCACCCCCACCCCCGCCATTACTTTGTTCACCTCATCTCCTACCACTAGTCCCCTCAGCCACTCCACACCAGCCTCACTGGCCCCCTTCTCAACACACTCCACCTCAGGCCTTCGGTATTTGCTGGTTTACGCTGGGGACACTCTCTCCTCAGACATCATCGTCTCCCTCAGCGCTCTGTTCAAATATCCAAAGGTCTTCCCCGGCCAACCTTCACAAAACCATCGCACCGCCGCCTCCCTCGCAGCCTTCTCTTCTCTTTGTCCTGCTTAATAGCACTTGTCCCCAGCCGGCCCATCACAGTCATGCATTTATTGTCTCTTTCCCTTCCCTAGACTGTGCACACCTACCAAGTACAGCTACCAAGAGCACCTCCTCCAGAGAAGCGGAGGTAAAGATAACATAGAAACTATCCCTGCCCTTGAGGAACCCACACATCCGTGAGTCATAGAACCTAACGAGTAATTAGGATGGAAACGCTCAAAGCAGTTGGATTCGAGAGTCTGAGGCCCCGGGGAACAGTGCGGTTTGGGCCACTCTGCCAGTAGTTCAAACCATGAGTTCACCCTAAGAGAATGTAAGAAATGAAAAGCACTCGGGAGACACCGATGTTTAAGGGGTGAAGGTCAGAGAAAGGAGGCCAAGAAGGGATAATAATAATAATCAAGGAAGTGAAAAAGAGCTGGAAGAAGGAGCCGCTGACCTCCGAGCTGCTAGAGCCTTCGCAGGACGCTCCGGATAATCAAGCAGGGATCATGCCTTCCGATTCACTCCGTGTCAGCTACCGTTCGAAGCACATTTCCTATGTACGCACCGTAAACCTCACGCCAACCCGGGGAGTTAGGCACTGGTGTGTCCCTATCTTGCAGAGAACGCCGATTCACTCACCCAAGTGCACACGCCTCCGGAGAGAGATCAGAACCCAGGCAATTTGAACTAGCCCTCTTAACCGCTGTGCTGTTATCCATACCGCTATGCTACGCTACCCCTGTACACTTTTTTTCCTATTTTACTGAGTACCTGCTAAGGGCCAGGAATTCTAGGCCCTGGACATAGAGTAGTGACGTAGACAAGGTCCCTCTCTTCACAGAGCTCATATCCTTGTGCGGGACACCGACACCCAACGGGGCAACAGACGCGTAATAGACAAGAAGTGCTGGGAAGAAAAATGAAGTAGGGTAAGGTTCCACAAGTGATAGGGAGTTGCCTCTCTGAGGAGGTGACACTGAGTAGCGACCTGAAGGAAATGAGAGAGGGAGCCAAGAGGATATCTGGGGGAAGAACATTCCAGGCAGAGGCAACGGCCAAGTGCAGGAGCCTTAAGGTGTGAGTGTGCCCGGTGTGTTCCAGGAACTGCGAGGAGGTCAGTGCAGCGAGAGCACAATGAACTAGGGGAGAGAGAGGCAGGTGATAAGGTCGGAAAGATTTGGAAAGGTTTCCAGGTCGTATTGTTAAGTGAAAAAAATGAGGGCATCAGGCATACTAGTTTGTATGTTATAATCACATTGAGTATCTCTCTATACAGACTGTGTATGTTTCTATACGTAGAGATTGGTGAATTTTATATGTATATGTGCTTATTTATATTCTGAAGTATTAGACCACAAACTTAACAGTGATTACCTTTGGAGGGAAGGAAGGGATATTCAGACTTTTAATTGTTCCATGCTGTTTGAAAAATTTCACCTTGCATATATTACTTTTATAACAATCAAAAGTTAGCTTAAAAAGCTACAACACAGGCTCTGGGCTGACGGCTCGGAGCCTGGAGCCTGTTTCCGATTCTGTGTCTCCCTCTCTCTCTGCCCCTCCCCCGTTCATGCTCTGTCTCTCTCTGTCCCAAAAATAAATAAAAAAACGTTGAAAAAAAAAAAATTAAAAAAAAAAAAAAAGCTACAACAATGGGTCACCTGGGTGGTTCAGTAGGCTAAGCATCTGACTCTTGTTTTCGGCTCTGGTCATGATCTCGCGGTTCATGAGTTCGAGCCCCATGTCAGGCTCTGCGTTGGCAGCCAGGAGCCTGCTCGGGATTCTCTGATTCTGCCCCTTCCCTGCTCGCTCTGTCTCTTTCTCTCAAAATAAGTGAACTTAAAAAAAATCAAAATAAATAAACTTAAAAGAAAGTGACAAACGAAAAACTCTTAACCACATGTGAAGGGGCTCCAGCGAAAGTCTTTCTCTTTCCTTTTGCAGCCGAACCCCTCCAAAGAGTTGCCTCCACTCGCTTCTCGTCCTTTTCATTTCTTCCTCAACCAAATGCGACCTGACTTCAGACTTTGCTTTTTCCCTGCAACTTCTCTCACCACGATCGCTTGTGACTTCCCTAGGACTATGAGGGACACTCTTCAGTCCTTTCGCCTCTTGATCTGGCTGCCACATTTGACATTGTTTACAGCTCTTCTGTTTGAAACGCTTTCTCCTTTGGCTTCTCTCTAGCCCCCTTTCTCCCTCACTGAGCATTCTTTCTGAGTTTCCTTTCCTCGGCTACTTTTTGTCAGCCCACCCAGCAGATATGGGTTTCCTCTGGTTCCCTTCTTGACCCATTTGTCTCTGAGTGCTACCCACACTCTTTCTGTGTGGTCTCATCCAGGCCCATGGTCTTGGCGGCCAACTCGATGCCTCCAAATCCCAGATCTAGATTTTTTTAGCCTGTTCTCGAGCTCCAGTCAGATCTATCCAGCTGCCTATTAAAAGCCACACCTGCAGGCAGCTCGTCACCTCCAAAATCACCTTCCTCCTTTTGTCCTTGTCTTCGAGGGTGGTGTCAGCATCTGCTTGATCGACCCTAGCTGGCAACCTGAGAAAAGCCTCTCTTCTTCACCCTCCATATCTGAATGGACACCAAAAGTCATTCTCTCTACCAACTATCTTTGGAATCTCATTCCTACGTCTCCACTACCACTGCACCCATAATCTACATAATCTGGGCTACCGCATACGGATGTATGAGTCTTAAGTCCTGGAAGAGCTCAGAGATATTCTAACTGCATTCTCTGCTTCTGGTTTCACCATCAGCCTGTTTCTTACACCCAGTTGTCACAGTGATGTGGCACAAAGTTCATGATGCCGGTCGCTCCCTGAAATCTTTCCATTGTTTCCTAACCTGGCTTGCATAAAATCCAAAACCCTTGGCATGATCTGTGCAGCCCTCTTTTGACGCTTTTCCACATGTACCTTTAAAAAACTTTTTTTTTTTAATGTTTGTTTATTTTTGAGAGAGAGAGAGAGAGTGCGAGAAGGGGAGGAGCAGAGAGAGAGGGAGACACAGAATCCGAAGCAGGCTCCAGGCTCCGAGCTGTCAGCACAGAGCCCGATGCGGGGCTTGAATTTGGGAACGGGGAGATTGTGACCTGAGCTGAAGTCGGGTACTTAACCAACTGAGCCGCCCAGGCACCCCTTAAATAAAATGTGTTTTTAAAACAAATAAGTATATGCAACTGCTGAATTCCTCTGATAAAACAAGAGTCTTTGGGCATGAATCCTAACGACTGAGAGTTCAGCAGGGAAGGGTCACTTATTCTGCAAACATTAATTGGACTGGTACAGACACTGCTTAGCACAGAGGATGCAAAGACAGGTAATACACGGGGCACCTGGGTGACTCCGTCGGTTGAGCATCTAACTTCGGCTCAGATCACGATCTCAAGGTTTGTAAGTTCAAGCCCCATCTTTGACTCACTGCTGTCACTGCAGAGCCCCTCTCTCTCTGCCCCAACCCCGCTCACGCTCTCTCAAAAATACTAAAATAAAATAAAAGATAAGTAAAACACGATTCCTGTTCTCAAAGAGTTCCTGGCTCCCAAATCATCTAGTCCTTACCTTTGGCAGGGACTATAACTAATCCTTTACTTAAAGCCAGCTGTCCACACTGGGGTCAGTACTTAAAGTCCTTTTAGTCACAGACGTAGCTATACCTAATTCTTTTGGAGCTCAGAAATGGGAACTCATGGATTCAGGGCAGTAGCAAAATGTAACCATTTCTTCCTTTAGGAAGGATGCCTGTGCAAAGGGTAATGGACTTGACCCTTTCTTCCCCACAAGACAGTAGCATCTAAAGATTCTGAACTGTCTTCTGTTCAGTGATGCTCAAGTCTTCCAATGGGCAAGTTGAAACGACTCAGCCACCGTTCTTTTTTTTTGTTTTTCAAATGTTTATTTATTTTTGAGAGAGAAAGAGACAGAGCATGATTGGGGAAGGGGCAGAGAGAGAGGGAGACACAGAGTTCAAAGCAGGCTTCAGGCTCTGAGCTGTCAGCAGACAGCCTGATGTGGGGCTCAAACGCGAGAACAGGGAGATCGTGACCTGAGCCGAAGTCGGACGCTTAACCGACTGAGCCACCCAGGAGCCCCATCAGCCACCATTCTTTCTTAGTTCGATGACTTTTGGGACCACTACTGCAATGTTTTCCAGTGGGGGCCTATTTGGAGAAAGGAAATTGCTGATTTGAGAGAGGGTATCTTCACTAATGCCTAAGGAAATCCCTGAGGGGAAATGTGTCTACCTGAATGAGAGAGAAGACACTTTATTTACATTATGTCATTCAACCTTTATAATACTCTTATGAAGTTGCTATTAATATCCTTATTTTTGCAAATTAGGAAACAGGCGTAATGAGCCTGGTGGCCTGCTTCAAGATCACATGGCTACAGTTTTATCGGACCTACAGTTCAAGCCCAGATTTGTGGCATACTGGTTTGCTATGAAAAGTCTTTCCAGGGAGGAGAAAAGGGAGTAAACATCTAGAGGTCCATTCAAACCAGAACATGAGCTTGCAGAAAGGGGCACGATTTGGGGTTCTTGTCTTAAATGTTTCCTTTTGTTGTTTGGGAAAAAAAAAAGTGAAATATGTGCATTTCCAGTAGGTTGTCAAAGATCAAGAAGTTAAAAATCCTTTCTGGAAGGATGGGGGGGGAAAGATGCTCTCTTAAACATTGCTGGTGGGGGTACGAATTAGTACAATCTTTACTGGGGACAACATCTCTCAAATTTACAAATATACGTACCTTTTGACTCAGTAATCCCACTTCTAGAAATCTGTACTACAGATATATTTGCACACTGGCAAAATTACAAATAGTCAAAACAATGCACTGTAAAATTGTTCGAAAGAGCGAAAGTTTAGAAACAACGTAAGTCCCCACTGATGGAGAACTGGTGAAGTAAATTATGCTATATCTATTCCGTGCAGCCCTGAGAATGAGGAAATGCCATCTACTAATAGGAATTATTTCCAAGATATAGATTTCCAGGCAAGATCCAGGAAGCGGGGGTGATATTCTTTCATTTATGAGAAAACTTCTATACGCACTTGCTTGTATAGGCACAAACTATCCCTGGAAGAATTATATGAGACACTGATAACGTTAGCTGCCCCTAAGAAGAGGTAAGCTATGACTGCAGGAGGGGAGTTCAGAGCAACAGTGGAGGAAAGACTATAATTCCTTTAAACATTTAACCATATGAATATATTAGCTATTCAAGAAAAAGAAACTGGGGGCGCCTGGGTGGCTCATTAAGCGACTGACTTCGGCTCAGGTCATGATCTCGCGGTTCGTGAGCTCAAGCCCTGTATCCGGCTCTGTGCCGACAGCTCAGAGCCTGGAACCTGCTTTGGATTCTCTGTCTCCCTCTCTGTCTGCCCCTCCCCTGCTCACGCTCTGTCTCTCTCTTTCTCTGTCTCAAAAATAAACATTTAAAACAACTGAATTAAAATCAACAGATAAAGCACATGTCTTTTTAGTACATTCATAGTTGTACAGCCATTACCATCATCCAACCCCGTAATTCTTTTCATATTGTAAATCTGAGACTTTATACCTATTAAACAGAAAATCACCATTCTTCCCCACCCTACCCCTGGCAACCACCATACTTTCTGTCTCCATGATTTTGAATACTCTACGTACCTCACATAAGTGGAATCATACAGTACTTGTCTTTTGTCTTTTTGTGGCTGGCTTATTTCACTTAGCACGATGTCCCCATGATTCATCCATAGTGTAGCATAGCACAGGTTTTCCTTCCTTTTTAAGGCTGAATAATATTCCAGCATATGAATGTACCACATGTTGAATCCATTCATCAGACAACGTGAGTTGCTTCCATGTTTTAGCTATTATGAATAATGTTGCGACAGACGTGGGTGCACAAATCTCTCTTTGAGACCCTGCTTTCAATCCTGTTGGGTATATACCCATAAGTGGAATGGATGGATCATGCGGTGATTCTATTTTTAATTTTTTGAGGAACCCCCATGATTTCTGTGACTGCTTTCCACAGCAGCTGTACCATTTTACGTTCCCACCAACAAGGGTTCCAATTTCTCTGCATCCTCACCAGCACTTATTGTCTTCTGAGTTTTTTGTTTTTGTTTTTTAGAGAGAGAACGCGTGTGAGTAAAGCCTGAAGTGGGGCTTGATCTCACCAGCGTGAGATGATGACCTGAGCTGAGATCAAGAGTCCCACGCTCGACTGACTGAGCCACCCAGGCGCCCCTATTTGCTTTTTTATAGTAGCCATCCTAATGGGTGTGAGGTGGCATAGTATGTCTTTTGGGGATCAGCAGTATGATTGGCGGATATAGGCGTCAGACCCCCATGACTTTGAGTGCTGCCGCTTACTAGCTGTGCGACCTTGGACGTTATCCTAGGCCTCAGTTTCCCCCCTTGTAAAATCAGACTTATCTCAGAGGGTTGGTGAGATGCGAATGCACCCAGGTCAAAGAGAGCACCCAACAAATGTAAGTTATCATTCTTTCTGCCTTAAAAGCCCCAACAATAAACCAAATTCTGCTTTGCTCTGGCTCCTTTTGGACTAGCCTGGAGGCAAAGAGACAAGCTAGATTTCTCAAGGAGTTTTTCTACCCAGATGCTTGAGTCTAGAGGACTTCTGACAATCTTCACTGGCATTCTTCCTTCCTGCTGCCCCCACCCAACCTACCGACCTCCCACCTGTGCCAAATGAAGTGTGCTTGAAGTGAGGTTTCTCAGAACCCGGCCGTTTATGTTTTCTCAGGGGTGGAGGACGGGAAGAAATCCTGTTGACATAGTTATGTAAAGCCTGTCACTCAGTCCCCTGCCTATTACCTCTGCAGACCGTTATGCATATTAAAGAAGGGGGGCGGCAAATACAAAAGAAAAATAAGCGAGAAAGAGTGAGAGAGTGAACAAATCAGGATGCATGAGGGAATCCACGTGGTCGCCAATCTGTAACTGATCAGAGCAGCTACACTGAAGCAAACCCCCCAGCTCCTACCGCCAAATATATTGCAATGGAGAAACCGTCCACAATGGGGTGTCTAATATCCTTAGCAGAGTCCTGGGGCTGCCGTTTAAGAGACTCTCCCGCTACTCCCACCCTTTTTGCACCCAGTAAACCAGGCGATGTAACAACGGAATCTGGTTCTGCGTGTGCCCTGTGAGTGTGCGCTTTGCAAACCATCTGGGCTCCATCCTGCGCGGTTGGAACGACGATCGATCCCGGACGAGTTGGGGGAGTTGGAGCTTGCCCGTGTCTCCTCCCTTTCTCTGCTCCCCTCTAGCCCCCACCCGGTCGTTCGCTCAGCACTAACGTTTCGGCGGCGGAGGGACGTAGGTTTTCAGCACCAGGAGGCCGTGGACCTTCTCTGGAGGCGTGCAGTGCACCCTCCAGAGGGCCAGAGCTGATTGCAACCTGCTCACCACGACCCTCCCCCTCCTTCCCAAATTCGCCGCCCCGGGCTGTAATATTACAAGCAGTGTGCGCCGTACCCGTGCGGGAGTCCGGGAAGGCTGCGTGACCTTCCAGCGAACTCCACCTCGGCTGGGGGGATGGAGGCTACCCCGGGGCCTGCAGGCTGTGTGTATCGATCCCCCAGCCTCGGCCAACACAAGTTCTCCCGGCACAAACCCCTCCCTCCCCTCTCCGCTTTCCCAGCCTTGGAGGCTTCTAACGCCCAGCTTGAGGCGCCCTCCCCTCTTTCCCGCAATAAAGTAAACCGGGTGGATATTCATCCCCCGCCCTCGCCCTCCTTCCTTCCCCCTCCCCCCTCAGCCTACTAACCCCGCGCAATGAGCTCGCCGCCGGCGGGCCCCTTCCACCCAGTGTATCATAATGCCCAACGCTCTTCTCCTCCCCCTCTCTTAATCAGAAACGTGCTCGCGAGCCCCCCTCCCTCTGCATGCATACATTAGGGTCTGCTTTGCATGCAGCGGCAGGCAGAGAACTGAGGAAGAAGGGGCGGGGGCGCTTTTGCCCGCCTCTTCCCTCCAGGCCCCGTTAGCCATCCAGCTTCAGCTTCGTTGTAACACCGCCTCGTTAGCGGAGCACGCCGTGGCCCAATGCCCGGGCTGGAGAAACACGACCCAACTCTCTGCAGAAGGGCACGAGAGACAGAGGTTCCAAAGCCCCGAGTGCGAGGAGGTGGCGGGAGACCTGCCCCTCGATGTGTGCATTTTGGAGAGAGCTCCAGCGTGAAAATGGGAGGGGCCCTCTCTCTCTCTCTCTCTCTTTTTTTTTTTTTAATTTTTAAAGCGCGTTCATTGAGGGCCTTTCTATTCTGCATGTAGTAAACTGGGCAACGCTTCCGTTTTGCATATGGTACAATAAGGGCTCTTTTATCCTAGAAGCGTTAAATGAGGGCTAACCCATCTTGTCTCCGTGCCTCGAGGCAGAGCAGGAGGCTCACTCGTCCCCGACCCGGCAGCCGCGCTATACTGGAAGCTGCTCTCCCGGGCGGTTCGATTCCCAGCGCATCCCGGGAACGTGTGTAAGCGGCCTCTCGGCTCTCGAGGCTGCAGGCGGCCGGGCTCCCTCCGCCTCCATCCTCCCTGTAGTCCTCGCCCCCTCCCCCTCTCCCCGGAACCCGCGCTCCGCGTCGGGCTCCTGGGCTTCCTTCCCCCCTCCTTTTCCCCAGCAATGCCGCTCCCGGAGGGCGGGGCATGCACTTATCCAGGTTGCGGGGCGGACGGGCGGGCGGGCGGCGGCGGCCCGGGCCTCGGCCTGGCGTAGCCGCGGCCCGGCGTCTGGAGCGTAGGCCCGAGCCCGCTATACAGATTGCGGGGCGGGCGGGCGCGGCCCGGCGCTCTGCATAGCGGCCGGCTGGGTGCAGGCCGCCGGGCGGCGCCGAGCGGCTCAGGCAGGTTCCGGGGCCCTCGGCCCCCCCCTCCGCCTCCCCGCCCCCCTGTGTTGTCGCCTCTCCCTCTCGCTGCTTCACTTCACGGGGCGAACATGGCGCACAGCTGTCGGTGGCGCTTCCCCGCCCGACCCGGGACCACCGGGGGCGGCGGCGGCGGGGGGCGCCGGGGCCTGGGGGGCGCCCCGCGGCAACGCGTCCCGGCCCTGCTGCTTCCCCCCGGGCCCCCGGTCGGCGGCGGCGGCCCCGGGGCGCCCCCCTCCCCCCCGGCTGTGGCGGCCGCGGCGGCGGCGGCGGGAAGCAGCGGGGCTGGGGTTCCAGGGGGAGCGGCCGCCGCCTCAGCAGCCTCTTCGTCGTCCGCCTCGTCTTCGTCTTCGTCATCGTCCTCAGCCTCCTCTGGGCCGGCCCTGCTCCGGGTGGGCCCGGGCTTCGACGCGGCGCTGCAGGTCTCGGCCGCCATCGGCACCAACCTGCGCCGGTTCCGGGCCGTGTTTGGGGAGAGCGGCGGGGGAGGCGGCAGCGGAGAGGTAAGGGGGCGAGGAACCCCCAGGCCCGGGGTCTCGACCCTCTGCGGAGCCCCCCTCCCCTCCCCCATCCGGGATTGTGGAGCATCCCAATTCCGGGACCCTCCTGGGGTCCCTGACCCGGGGCAAACGGCCCTCCCATCTTGGGACCCCCCCCCCATACATGGGTGCAGACCCTTAGGCGCCCCCACCCCGGGGTTTGGACCCATCCGGCTGAGGGCGTTTGCCCCCCGCCTCCTTCCCCTGACCCTTCCCCAAATCCCTTGGCACAGACCCCTCGCCGGGGTTTCCCATCCCGGGACTGAACCCCTCCTCCCTTTCACAGATTACCTCATCCGAGCAAGATTCCTCCCTCCCTCCCTCCTAGAGACCTGATCCCGCCACATCCCCGCCTCCCTCTCTGGGCAGATGTTTTACTCTTGGGGCAGTTTTCCTCTTGGGCATCTCTCGGGTGATGGCCTCATCCAGGGCCACGTTCTTCTCCTACCCCTTGGGGACCGATGTCTCTTGCAGCACCTTGCTTCCGAAAACCTGATGAACCCTCGCCCCATCCCCGGGCCAGGTCCCTGCACTACCAGCCACTCCCCCTTCCTTCACCTCCACCCTCCACCCCCCACCCCGTGCAGAGAGATCCTCCCTCCTCCTTCCCTACCCCGCCAGGAAGAATCTACTTGCCTCTTCACCTTGCCTCCCTTCACCTCCTTTCCCGCTGAAGATAACGGTGATCTCCTCGACCAGCAGTCTGTTTCCCCCATCTTACAGAGCTACAGTTTCTAGCCTATTGGTAGCAGGGAATTACTCTACCTTCACTCCACCCTTTCCCTCCTTTAGAATGAAGGATTGGTGGCATCTTTGAGAGGAAAACAGTCCACTGTCCCCTAGGCTCAGAGAGGAGCCGCTTTCCACCGTTCCCCCTGGAGAGGAGGCAGGCTTTCCCTCCAGCTCTGGGGAAGGGGGCCCCTGTGAGGGGAGGTGTTTGTGGGGGGACTTGGGCAGCATCCTCCCAGGGGAAGCAGCTGCTCTCCTACCCCACCCACTGCGCCTGAGAGCACGCAGTCTCCAGCCCTAGCTCCCTCCCGCCCTTCTCCTTTTCTCCGTCATTTCACTATTGATCCACCTTTTCCTAGGCCAATCCTGGGGCTTGGAAGGGGTGGGGGAAGCAGGGTTGGGGTGAGGAGAGTAGATAAGGGACAGTTTTACTTTATTATGCTTCTGGTGGTGGTTGCTTTTGGTTGGGGGAAAGAGGGGGGCCATGAAGCAAAGTTATTCCTTAGAAGGAGGAGTTAGGGTTATCTCTCTGATTCTTATAGGGGGACCCAAGGTGGATGAAGGCTCAAGAGTTTTGCCCCTTCCCCATTAGTACTGGGGCAGGAATGGGGATGCCTTGATCAGCGTTACTCAGCCCCCTTCAGCAAAAAGGAAAGTTGCCCTGGGAAGGGAAGTTGAGTTCAGGTTCAGCCAGTGGCGTTGCGTATTTGTTTTCCATTGGATGCAGAAGGGGGAGTTTGAATTGTAGGGGAGGGGGGATGAGATGGGGGATGCTAGGAGGAGGAAGAGCAGCTGCTAGGGGCTGAAGCGAAGGGGGGGGGGGTAGGGGGTTGCTGCTCTGGAGTGCTCTTGATTGAAACAGAAAGGGAAAGATAACAACCAGCCGTTTCCTGCGTGCTCTGCTGTTGGTCCCGGGCAAACCCCTTGTCCCCTATTGTGCCCTGCACCCCTTTAGATATACGGAAAGATCCTGGGAAGAAGGGGAGGGAGAAGATCCCAGAGACCCTGGCCCCTCCTTTCAAGGAGCTGGCATTTTTTAGTTGTTAGTCTTCCTGCCTCCTTTTAAAAATCGTTTCTAAGGCAGCCTGATCAGGAGACTGACAACAGCCCGCCTTCTGACAGAGCAAGGAGGACATGATGGGGGCGTGTTCCTTGCTATGTAGCTAGCCGCAGCGTCCCTTTTCCCTGCCTCTCTCCGCTCTGTCTCCACCTCCTTTTCCCAGCCTTCAGAAGGCAGCTGCAGTCAGCAGGGTTGTTTGAGACTATTTATTGGTTGCTGTAGATTATTATTTTTTTTTGAAAGGCCAATTCTGTATTTTTTAAGCTAACAACACAGATCCCATGTAGTTGGAGAACCAAAGGCCTCATACATGACAAAAAGACTGAACCGTTCAGGTTACTTGCATGGAGTTGGTGCTTAAATGTGAGTTGATTTTGCTTTTTTAAAAGATACGGCAGCAAAAAAAAAAAAAAAAAAAAAAAAAAAAAGACTTACTGACATTTCATTTACCTGCTTATTTTCAAAATTGAGACTTGCCTGGTTATATGTAGAATTTTAGCCCCATGTATATTTGAGTATGATAAGAAAGTCTCTATTAGGAGAAGTTAGTCTATTTTAAAGGGATCTTGAGACGTATTTTCTCCTTGTGTAGCATGCTTATGTATTTTGTATTGAGGGACCAAGTGTTCACATTCCAAATGTTATCACCTATTCAAAAGCAAAGTTTTATGCTGACAGCTTCCAATCGTAGCTTTTCAAGAGACTGGTTAGAAAGAGAACCACCTGGATTCAGGGACCTAATGTCTGGGCACCAGAATATTTTATCTGTTGGTCTTTGACAAATCACTTTTAAAGTTTTAATCAGGTGCTAACACTTCCTTATCCACTGGCATTATTTTGCTTAGCAGTAGTGTGTAGTGTAAAGCCTGTTAAGGAATTGCAGTTACTTCAAATAAGATCATATTAGTACGTTTTTTTTTTTTTTCTTTAAAACTTTTGCCTGAACAGTTGTTGCTACTTGACAATGAGAAGAGTGGTTGACTCCTTATATTAAATTTCAGTATTTTTTCTGAATTGGGTTTGAATGAGCTGTTGTTCCATTGGTAGGCTTTTTATGTGGTAGTTAGAGGCAATCTAAGATGTATACGGGTTGATGGTATGTGTTGATTAGTACTAACCCATAGTACGGTTCAGTACTAAACCGTAGTGATTGGGTCCTTTGACCTGGTAGTTTTCAGTGTAGAAACCAAGCGTTTTGTTACAGAGTCTCACAAATCAATGATAAGATTCCAGAGGGGAAGTTCAGGGTTCCCCTGGGCTGACATAGAATTCTAAAGATTGTTTCTCAGAATTCACTCACAGATCTGTATCAAGCCTTGTCTGGATTCATGAAGAAATGGTTTTGTGACCTAAAATGAGGCTAGCCTCTTGAAATTCTGGTTTGCTTTAAGTGAATGATGACAATAACTTGTCTATAACAAAATGTAAGCTGATACTTACACAGCTAGTAAGTTCAGGTGGTTGAAAGGTGATAGAACTTCCAGATCACTTCCCTGTTTAAACTCCTTTAGCCATGGAGACTTGTCCTTCACTGCCACAGGTCCGTAACTTCCCTTGTACTGAATATCTCTGGGTAACGACTACGTGTAACAGTTCTTCATGACCAACTTCTGTCAGAACGGGATTATTTTAAGCAAATATTTAGGTGTTGCTGGTCTCCTCTGTTTCGGCTTTTTGTCTGACAATCAGGAAGCCGAATTTAAGTTTGACTTAACTGAGCACAGTAAGAAATCACAGAGGTCTGCTTCTTCGTCTCCCTTTCCCCTCCACACTGTCCCACTTTTCTGAGGATTGTCTCAGGTCCTGTTAATGCCACCATACGGTGCCATCTCAATAAACATGGCACAGCATCTTCTCTGTCGACTCGAATTTGAGCTGTTTTTAATAGAAACCCCAGAAATGGTTTATATATCAGCAGCTAGTCTTCGGTTATTACTTTCACAGTCCACTTACCTTCTTCCTTAACCACCTCATAAAATGTTAAAGGCAGAATTTCCCTTGCGATCGTAACATGGCACATTTTAAGTAGATCTAAGTGGAAATTGAATGATAGCATTGGTTGATCTTTGTTTTCATTCGAAATGGCAGTTTAGTTGAGGTGGACCAAGGCACGCTCTTGGGTTGGGCCTAGAAAAGATGATGTTCCTGTAGGCCAAGGGCAGTTGGAGAGTGATTTTGTTTTTTGTTTTGGATGTTCACTGGGCATGTGTACCAAGAGGGGGAGTTGTTCCTTCATCACCTTCACAGCTAATCCTGAGCTTGACAGAAAGAAAGTGAAGCAGAGAACACAAGCGGAGCAGAAGAAGCCTCAGCATGGAAGTCAGCGGACAAGGGCTCTCCCCGCCCTCATCTCTCATTGACCAGTGATGGGACCTTGGGCAGTTCACTTTTAACCTTACATATCTGATCTGTACAATGAAAAGGTTGGGCTAAATATTAGCTCATGAATCTTTTCTGCTCCAGTATTCTGATTCGTTTCTATTCTATTATTTTTGGGGGGCCGGGTCAGAACTTTGTATTCTGAGTTTATTTAAAGAGTCAAGAGTCGGTGAGCCTACTTGGTAATTTTTAATGTTAGTCCGTTTGCCCAGTTAACCGGTGTTATCATTGGGAAGAGAAATTCCAGCTTAGTGGGAAAGTTTTCATTGTATGAAGATAGAAGGACTTACCTGTATGGGAGAAGCTCTTTGCTGAAATTGACCAATTTCATTTATAGACAGTTGGAGATCAGATTTTAAATACAAGTCATTGTCTTGTGTTTAGAGGCCCTCTCGTTTGGCTGACTTTTGTTTCAGGTTTTCAGTGTTGTGGATTCCGGACTGCAAAAGGGAAGTATTTCAGTCCAGGTGGTGTATTCCTTTAGGTGGGACAGCTTTTATTTTTTATTTATTTTTTTATTTTTTTAATTTTTTTTTCAACGTTTTTTTATTTATTTTTGGGACAGAGAGAGACAGAGCATGAACGGGGGAGGGGCAGAGAGAGAGGGAGACACAGAATCGGAAACAGGCTCCAGGCTCCGAGCCATCAGCCCAGAGCCCGACGCGGGGCTCGAACTCATGGACCGTGAGATCGTGACCTGGCTGAAGTCGGACGCTTAACCGACTGCGCCACCCAGGCGCCCCAAGCGACAGCTTTTAAATGAGAAGAAAACTTCTGTGCGCTAACGAATATATGCATCCAGAGTGACAGTACCTACGTTGCCCGGAGTAGCTGTTACTAAGCTGTGAAATGTAGGACTTTGGTTTATACTGAGCATCAGAAAGGCAGTCTTGAGAACTTTTCTTCATTCTCACTGAAAAGCATATGACATGTGCCAGTCTTTTCCTTCCATTTAATATTCTGAAGGCACAGTTCTTCCCCTTTAGTGAATCATCATTCACAAAATAGTGATTTGCCTCCTGACTGGAAGTGGAGAAGAGAAAATACTCCCATCTTGACTCACTTTCCATCTCTTTGCTCACCTTGGAGCTGTCCCTCCGTGGAGCATCTGTGCAGACTCCCGACTCCGCGAGTTGCCTTCCTTGCCCCGCCTTCCTTGCCCCCGTAGCTGGGGGCGGGGGAGGGGGCAACGGTGCCTTGCCTGCTCGGTGCCTTGCTTGCTCGGTGCCTTGCTTGCTCGGAGGCAGAACAGACTCTTCTCTCTCTTTTGGAGACTCACTGTTTTAATTGTAGGTCTCCTAATTAAGATCTCTTTGTGCCTGCCCACATTCCACTAGTGTTGGCACAGAACTTCAGTTTCCTTCTAGCACTTAACTTGAAGGCCTTTGGTAGGGCCTTTTGTGAATATCTTGTCTTTCCATTTTTCCTCTGCCAAGGTGGAGAGCCCAGTGGCATAGACCTTTGAGAAAGGGGGAAGCTATGTGACTGTCACTACTTGGGGAGGAATTTATTCTAGGATTGCTGGGATGGGAACTTCTTTTGTTTGCACATGTTATTTCCAGGGATTAAGAAAGGTTACATTACTAGTGAGTCTGACATAACATACCTGTACTTTCTAAATCCTATTTTTAACCCCATGGGCCCTAGCGGAAAGAGGAAGCCTGAAGAGCTCACTGTTAGAAAAAAGTATTTGTGTGGGTCTTACCTAGTTTGGTCTAAAGTTTGATAAATACAACTTTATCATGGAGTAAATCACACACACTCGGGATTTGTGTGGACCGGTAGGTTGTGAAGATAATCATATGAAGTTATTGATCTGCTCCTAAACTGTATCAGATTGTAAAACGCAGACTGAATGAACATTAACTTTCAGGTTTGAATGAACTTTTTTCATTAGCAAAGACTTCAGGAGGTTCTAGAAATTATTGCGTTAATGAAGAATACTCTTGTAGGTTCCAGTATTTCTTGAGAAGTTCAGGAATTGGCTAGGCTTCTAGAGTAGTTTCAGAGTAAAGTCAAATATTGGAAAATGTCATTTCACTTCACTTTCCATCATCATATCACTGCTCTAAATGCAGCCTGGCCTTTAATGGATCTCAATGTGGCATGTGAGAGGAAATGGAGTCTTTATTAGGAAAAAGGAATCTTAAATCCTTCACCTGGACCCAGATGGTTTCATTGATCACATCAGTATGGGGCAGGCAGACAAAGGGCTACTTTTTTTGTTGTTATTGTCATTTCATTGGTTGTGAAGAAGGCCTGAAAGAAGGAAGTACAGGATCTTTATGGCATGCATTAAATAAAGCTGGAGGCCTGCGCTCTTATACCTGAGTGGGTGGTTTTATGGCCTAATTCTCTAATTGCTGGCATTTATGACGGTGTGGATGCTACTGGCCCTGTGGCCGAGGCGGATTATATTGGGAATAGGGAGAGAAAAGGGGTCCTTTTGTTAGCCTTTTCATTTTCCCCCTCAATAAGATCTCTGAGAAAGCCCCGAGGAAATACACAGACACTTGAACAGAGGGAATGACATCCCATAAAATGGTTCTTTATGTTTTTAAAAAGGATGAGCTGCTTTTCTTGACCTATCCAGAGAAATCCATACCACCACTGTTAAATATTTCAATGAGCTTTGTACCTTGTCAGGTTACACACCAGGGGAAGCCGACCATGAGGCTACACTGCCAGACGCTTGCTTTCAAAGACTAAGATATTTGAAAGACGGGTTTGGTCGTGTGATTTGTAGTTGTTTGGGACGATAGAAGTCCTCTGGTAGGATTAGTACGAAACTTCTTAGAGGCCACACTTGGCTAAACTTTTTAGATGCCGGACATATTTAATGAGCCTTAGTTTTAAGGAAATAAAGACATAAATGTAAGAGTTAGTTGGCAGTTTTCTGTACTGGGTATGAAAATTCCCCTTCCTTTGAAATGAGTAGTTGTTTTTCTATTTGACAAATAGACCGAAGGGATTTCCCCCAGAAAACTTACCTTTAATTATCACTGCAGCAGTGCTCTGTGTCCTACCAGTGGGTTGGATCTATCCCGCTGGCATTTAGCTCTAGAGTTGGGAGTCTCTCTCATATGTTTTATCTGTTTTCTTGCATTTTTGGTTTTGTTTGGTTGGAATGTTTGGGCATAGATGGTTTGATGTCTTTGAGCTGTATGAGCGATGAACCTTTCAAACATGGGGACTGTTTTAGGGAGGTCCAACCCTTCCGATCTGTGCTTTGCTGAAGCACCATTGTTTCATTCTCCTTTTACAGCATCAAAGTAACTGTGGCTTTCTGTCTTGAATTAGGAGAGTAATATTACTGCTGAGGAGTGTGGTTGGAGTACAGTTTTTTCACCAAGCCCTCCTCTGTACTATCTCAGCTCTGAAAAACTGGGGGAAGTTAATCACAAATGTCTCTGTAATAAATATCTACACCTAGAGGAACAAATACGTACACATGTGTATATTCAACTTCTGTCCATCCATGAGTATTGAATAATTTTTAGATCAAACGCAAACATACAACAGTGTTCCTAGATGATTGCCTTTAATTATAAGCAGTAAAACCATGTGGATAACATCTCTTTAAGCTTGGTTAATGAGGAAATCCTTTTGTAATCTCTCCGGCTAGGATTTTTTATTTGTGCGTATATAAATACCTTTATAAAGGATGGGGAGAATCTCATTATCTAATCTGTAATAGTGTGAGATAGTATAGCACAGTAATTAAGAGCTGTTAAGACCATGGGCTCTGAATTTAGACTGCCTGGGTTCAAATCTTGGCTGCACCGGTCTATTGGCTGAATGACCTTGGAAAAGTTTCTTAACCTCTCCATGCTTCAGTGTCTTCATTTGTAAATTAGCAGTAATCAAGCTTCTTAAAATTATTGTGAGGCTTAATTGAAATTATGCATGCAAAGTACTCAGCAATTTGCCTGGCACATAGAAATCCCTAATTATTATTAGGACTCAAAGTCCACGAAAGTCCATGAGGGCTGTCATCTTTTTTTTTTCTGCCGAGATAACTGGGTTTTATTACTCTGATGTCTGCGTGTATATGTGTGCACATACGTACCTATTTGAGGGCTGTATAATCTTGATTTTAGAATGTTCTTGATTTGGGTCCCCGTGTCAAGTTCATTAACAAGCTAGGTGTAACCAGATTGAAGGCCAGCCACACACATCTTGGCAACAGTGGGTACCGTCGGTGTCCAAGTAGCACATAATTAGAGATAAGGCAAAAAAGGGAGGAGAAAGAACAAGACAGTAAATAGGCAGGTAGGATACTGAGGAATTCAGTGCCTCGGTGAGTTGCATAGTTATCAGGCCAAGGCACCTTTGTGGGAGTTGCTACTTTTTGTCCCTGTAACTAGTGTCCTTTACCTTTTTATGAATGACTATGAGTACTTGGGTATCCCCTGCCATGATTCTGAGGCTCTTCAGGGTCCCCAGGTTCAGCTCCATTCGTCTATACTTGGTAACTCGTTGACATTTGCTCTCAAGTTTCAGCGTGGGGAGAATTAAGTGTTGGTCTACAGAGATCAACGCGATTAATAATTTAATTATAGAATAAATGCTGAGTTGTAGGTTACCATACTGGGGCTTGGAACTTAGCTTGAGAAATACAAAATAATCACGAGTAGAATAATCAGAACCAGATTAAAGTTTAAGAATAACTAGTAGAGGGTAGTATGCTTAAGGAGGAAGCATACAGTACTCCTTACCTCTTAAAAAAAGGTTTGCTGAGGGGGCGCCTGGGCGGCTCAGTCGGTTGAGCCTCCGCCTCCGGCTCAGGTCACGATCCCACGGTTGTGGGTTCGAGCCCCGTGTCGGGCTCTGTGCTGACAGTGCGGAGCCTGGAGCCTGCTTGGAATTCTGTGTCTCCCTCTCTCTCTGCCCGTCCCCCGTTCATGCTCTGTCTCTCTCTCTCTCCCCTTCAAAAATAAATAAACACATTAAAAAAAATTAACAACAACAAAAAAAGGTTTGCTGAAATACCGAGTACACCCCATCGTCTACAGCTGGAGAAACTGAAGCACAGACAAGCTAAATGGTTTCCCGAAATCATATGGCGAGGAAGCAACAGAGCTAGAATTCACATGTAAACCTGTGTCCATCGGAAGGCTCAGTCGTGCTCCCTCTGTTGCTGGCGTCACCTCTTTGCTCTCCGTACCCCGTCCAGTTAGTTTCGTGAGGCTTGTCCGTGATACTGTTGCGGCGTTTCCTTAATCTGTCCCCGCCGTTCTGTTTTTACCATCCTACTTTACATTTCCATTACCTTTGCGTGGATTATTACCATCATCTCGTAGCTGGTCTCCCTGCCTTCCTTTTCACTATAGGCAGCGTTGCCAGTGGTTTTCTTAAATATACATCTGATTATGTCACTTTATTCCTAAAACCCTTTGCCTCCTCGCTGAATATAAAATAAGATTTAAAATTCTCAGTCCTTTATGGCCTACATTTCTACGTTTTCAACATTATCTCCCGAAACACACATTCTCACTTCTATGCTTCGACCGTGTTGAGATGTTCTCTGTGGTCTGTCTGCACTTGCCTTTATACCTTTGCTAACGCTTCTCTTTTGCCTTAAAGTCTTTCCCGTCTTGCCCTGCCTCTGGCTTATTTTTCTTCCACGGCTCAGATCCCCAGATCCCACCTCTTCCAAGAAGCTTTGACAAATGTCACTACTAGTGGAAAGTCAACTTCTCCTTTCCTCTTTTCTTACTGTACTTAATAATACCACCCTTAAAGAATTTACTCCAGGTTGCTTTATGTTGTAAATACTTTTGATTGTGTCCGTCTTTCGCCCGCTAGACTGTGATTTGCTTAAGACTTGACCATTTCCAAGTCACCGATTAGGTTTTGTATTGTTTATCGTGGTGACTTTCCATATAGAAGGTGGTCAGTGAATGTCTGTTGAATTGAAAATTTGGTACACACACAACTTTTAGGAATACTTTGCCAGGACAGTATGACATAAGCTATTACATTGTACAAGACTTATTAATAAGCAGGATAATTGTGAGTAATTTTTTCAAAATAGGAAGCTAACTTAAGTGTGGCAGAGGAACGTTGAAGAGCCATCGAAGATCATTTCTGTAAAAGTACCAGGTGGGGGGTGCCTGGGTGGCTCAGTCGGTTGAGCCTCTGACTTCGGCTCAGGTCGTGATCTCGTGGTTTATGGGTTCGAGCCCCACGTCGGGCTCTGTGCTGACAGCTCAGAGCCTGGAGCCTGCTTTGGATTCTGTGTCTCCCTCTCTCTTCCCCTCCCCCCTCATGCTCTGTCCCTTTCTCTCCTTCAAAAATAAACATCAAAAAAAATTAAAAAAAAAAAAAAGTACCAGGTGGGGCTTTACAAGTGATGTTGAGCTATCCTGACATGATGCCGTCATCTTTTGTATAGATAATGCCAGTGCTGACCATCCCCTCACTTGAGTGTTGTTTCCGTTTCTAGGTTCCTCAACTTAAAGGGGATGAGGAGACGTTGGAGGCGGTTCTGAGGAGACTCAAAAGATGATTATATGATTGGAAGTCAGTCCTGTGAGGAAAGGTTGGGAGAATGAAAGGTTAAGAGGCAACTTAATAACTCTTCAAAAGTCACGAAAGGGTCTATTATTAGGAATGGTAACCAGTTCTTTTCCAAGTCAGTGGATACTAGAGTAAGAGAAAAATAGGTTTAAACTGAAGCAAAGGGTAGATACGTAAAGAACTCGTTACTAATGACGTTTGTCACTATAGTGACGATGAAAAAGATAACCAGAATAGCTTTATGATCTTCTGTGGAGGTGAATTTTTAAAGTACGGTCCTGCCTGTATATGTATAAGATGACCTCTCAAGCTACCTTCTCATTCTGTGAATCAATAAGTGTATTTTTATTCAGATCTTAGAGGATCTAAATAAATAAATAAAGCATGGATCATGTTTTAGACTTCTTAATGTTCCCCCAGGGGTCCTGGGGCCCTACTGGCTCCCTGAGTATTTGGCTTGAATCGTCAATTTGTGGCAATAATTAACTTTCAGTAGTCAGCTCCAGAGAAATGTCTTTATGCAATGATGTTATAGTGGTTTTATAGGCGAATAAGACTTCAGTAAATGGAGCTAAGAGAGAAATCTTAACATCCAGAGAAACTGGGGAAAACAGTAGGTGCGGTCTCAATATAGGAAACAAGTGTTTGTAGCTTTTATGTCCGTTTTCAGTTGTAGTTTCAAGAGATGTGCTGCAGAATAGCCCTTGGTAAGGTTTCCACTGCTTGTGGGCCTATTCTGAGTGCTTTGTAAATCCTTCCCTGTCTAATACAAGTTTGCTTCATGCGAATGAGGATTACAAAGGCTTCTGACCCTTGGTTTTTGAGGCTGCGTGGAGGGCTTGCATCACTCAGAATGAAACCTTTTTAGATATGTTGGGTTGCAGAAAGCATTTCCTGTACAGTCAGAGTGAAAACTGTGAATTGGGATTATTCATATAGATTACAAGAGTCTGGGCAGAGCCGATATTTACGCCAGCTCTTTTTCCTCCCAATTCTTAGTTCCAAAATGTTCATTGTTTTACTGAAGCTTTAGGACTTTGAATTTAGTCCTGGAATTGTATATAAATTCCTTCTTTTAGGTGAAGTGGTCACGAGATTTATTTAAGGTCATATACATATAATGAGGTTTCTAAGTTGCATATAGTAAATGCTGTCTACTCTTAACCAGACAGTCTCAGTAAATGACTGGAGGTCAAAGACGTAGCTGGCTTCTTGCAGGAATTCTGCAAGGTGGCAAAGTGAGGGCACTTTGGACTCCCTAACTGTAAGATCGGGTGTCACTTAAGAAACTCTGGGAATTGGAAATATAAGAGATTCTTACTTTTTCTGGAACTTTTCATTGCTAGTCCTACAGGTATAAATTCAGAAAGCAAGCAATTATGAACGCAAAGAATAATCCTCATGATTCTTTATTCTACTTGAGAGACTCTAGAGGTGGAGTAATAATAAAAAAAAATACCGGGGACTTTTTTTTTTTTTTTTTTGAATAGGTTAATGCCACAGAATGTAGGCTTCTCAGAATGTGATGGCAAACTTCCAAATATGATGTGGTAGTCAGAGGAGAGTCAGTTGGTTTTTCAAGATACGAAGAACACGAAACTTCCCAGCTCCTATATGGAACATTAATTCCTGAAAAATATTAGGTCAAAATGATGTTGGCTGACTCGGTGGCTTTGTGGTTTTGCCAAGGAGAATGTTGACACTTTTGACATCTAACTTCATGTTGCTCCTTCAGAACACTGACTTTACCGAATGATAAACCCTGTTTACCTTCAGAGAGAAGGAAGTGAAAACCTCGTGTTACTGTAGTTGCTATTGGTCATTCAACAGTGCGTCTATCTTCCCAGAAGGAAGGATGCACCCTGACTTTTGTACCAAGATATGACCAACAAGCTGGAAGAAAAAAGCTGCAGTTTTATGGTAGAAACTTGTAATTGAATGAGCGTATAACTCAGAATGAAGTTAACTACTTAAAGTTGGCATATGGGGGACCCAAACCTCTTGGAATAAAAAGAACCATCTCTGAAAACAATGTTGGTGTTCGTTTGCTTAATTTTTCTAGCCTATTCAGAGGGATCTGGTCATGTTGTGGTACTTTCCTGTTAGAGAAGAAGAAACCCTGTGAATGATGATGATTAACTTCATTTCTACAGTATATCAGGCTTATTTATTTCTTCTGCTTCAGACTTGGAACCTAGGAGTCTGGAAGTATACCTTTCTTGATCAGTTTTGGCTTGGTTTTTTAAGATCCTGCAAAATCATTTGGGACATTGCCAAGAATCTGTCTAGCTTACTATCTGATGTAGTGTGTTCATTTGCTGTGTTTCTTTTCTTCTCTTTTTCTCCTCCTTCCCTTCCCTTCCCTTCCCTTCCCTCCCCTCCCCGCCCCTCCCCTCCCCTCCCCTCCCCTCCCCTCCCCTCCCCTCCCCTCTCCTCTCCTCTCCTCTCCTTTCCTTTCCTTTCCTTAGACCAGTGAGCCACTTTATGAGTACCTCTTTCTGAAGCAGGATGGGTGGAGTTCACCTGCTCATTTGCTTGGCTGTTTTGAGCATCTTTGCTTCTTGCTCTTGTTGACATGGAATGAGGATGAAGGGTGCTACTTCTTTTGTTTTAAGTTTATTTATTTGGAGAGAGAGTGTGCGAGGGGGAAGGAAGGGCAGAAAGAGAGAAAGGGAGAATCCCAAGCAGGCTCCATCCACGCTGTCAGCATGGAGCCTGACGCAGGGCTCAAACTCAAGAACTGCGAGACCATGACCTGAGCTGAAATCAAGAGTCGGACAGTTAAGCAACTGACAGCCACCTAGGCGCCCCAGGGGTGCTACTTCTTTCTTTAATTACAAAGTGGGTAATATTTCTTACGTAGGTGACAGTTGCTAGGTAGAATTGATTAAATATTTGAAAACTGAATTTCATTCTTCTGTGGGTGAAAATTTCACCGACTACCGTTATTGAAGAAGAGTTGGCTTTACACTCTTCAATCCTAGGTGACTCTTACGTTAACATTTCTCAACATCAGGCAGAGATCATACTTAAAACAGTTTGTCTCTTCCTGTCTGTTGTATATGAAAATAACCACTCTTCTCTTTAATGTACCAGTAACCAGAGAGAATTAGGCTTTGGCCATACCTCTGCCAATCTGTTGACAAGACTATGATATTAGTTCAATAACTGCGCACACTTCTTGACTAGCTGGATTTCAGAAACCATCTTGGCTTAGGAGGTTTGTCTGTTAATGTCTTGACTATGCCTGAGTATACTATACTTCTCCCTTCTTGTAGAATCAACCAGCATTATTGCTACATTCCAGTTTTTGGAAATGAGTTACAGATGTCACTATATTTTCTTCTATTATAAATGATGAAAAAGTACTCGCCAAGAGGCTCATCTTCCCCCTAAATGGTATTCATAAATGAAATGTAGCACTCTACACAGTAAGAAATGGAGAGATTGGAAAATCTTATTTGTTTGTTTATTTTTGAGAGAGAGAGAGCACAAGTGGGGCAGAGAAGGAGAGGCTGAGAGAGGAGAGAGTGGCGGGGGGGGAGGGTGATCCCAAATAGGCTCCCAACCGTCAGTGGTCAGTGTGGAGCCCGACGTGGGGCTCGAACTCACAAACTGTGAGATCATGACCTGAGCTGAAATCAGGAGTTGGACACTTAACTGACTGAGCCACCCAGACGCGCCCCTCTAATTCATTTTTCAAAAAACCTCTTTTATGTACCAGACAGATGACCAAGTGTTGGCATTAGCATTGAACAAGTCTCTTCTCCCATGGAACTTGTTATCTGACCTCTTTTTATGGAGCTCTGCTTAAAATATCGCATGAGTGTAAGTACTAAAGTTATAATACTTTGTAAGGTTAACTTTGGAAATTGGCCATTTGAAGGTTGAAACTCCCAAAACTAATATTAACAGAATTGTTTGTGGGAGCAGTTTGAGTAGTAGTCTTCGTTTACTGATTTACTGATTCTTGAATCAGCTATGCCAAGTGTAATATATGGATTGAGGTATTTTACATAGTCTCAAGGTCTTTAATTGTTTTTCCCTTCCTGGTAAAAGGGAACTTAAGTACTACCACATCCTCTGGCACCTTCTACAAAGTACCACTCTGTTCTTGCACTCCGGATTCCATCCCTCTTTTCTACTCAGGGTTGTGTCTGCATTGGCAGTTTTTCTCACCTCTATCTGGACTGGTCTCAAAGCATATAAAACTCTCTCTCTCTCTCTCTTTTTTAAGATCTTATTTATTTATTTGTTTTAAGTAAATTCTATGCCCAACATGAGGCTCCAACTTAACGATGCCAAGATGGAGAGTCGCGTGCTCTAGTGACTGAGCCAGCCCGGCGCCCCTAACTGTCTTAATATAATCCTTATTAAAAAAACAAACAAACAAACCCTTGACCCCCACATGCCTCCTCCAGCAACTACCCCATTCTCTGTTCCCTCTTACAGCAAAACTCCTTGAAGGTGCTGTGTGTCATTGCAGTCTGCACTTCCTCACCTCTCCCTCCTCCTCAGCCACTGCAGCTGGGCTCTTCTCCCCATGCTTCTACTGAAATAGCTCTTATCCAGTCCTCAAGGAGCCCACTCTTGCCAGATTGAATAGATAATTCTTGGTCCTCATCCTGTTAAACCTCTGGGCGGTATTGAATTGGCTGACCACTCCCTTCTTGAAACACTTTTCTTGGATTCTGTAACACTGCACTCACCTCTTTTTTTTTTTTTTTTTTTTTTTTTTTAATGTTTGTTTATTTTTGAGAGAGACAGAGCATGAGCAAGGGGACGGGCAGAGAGAGAGAGAGGGAGACACAGAATCCAAAGCAGGTTCAAGGCTCGGAGCTGTCAGCACAGAGGCCGACACCAGGCTCGAACTCGTGAACCTCCAGATCATGACCTGAGCCGAGGTCGGACGTTTAACGGACTTAGCCACCCAGGCACCCTCACCGGCCCTTTTCTTAACTCACTGGTTGTTTACAGTATCCCATATGGCTTCCCTCCTCTGCTTAACTTTCCTGAATGTTGGGGTCATCCAGGGGGCAAACTTTGGCTACCTTCTCTGTCTACACCCTCTCTTCCAGGCCTCGTCTACATGCCCAAGGACTATTAAATCTTTGTCTCTTATTCTTACTACTTCTTGGAGTCCCAGGGTTATTTGGCATTTCCATTTGGATAATAATAATAATAGAAGTAGTTAGCATTTATTGAATGTTTATTATGGGCCAGGCAGTATTCTGAGTACTTGACATGGATTATGTTACCTAATCTTCTCCACCAATAGGTGGCCTCCATTACTACCAGGCAAGAAGACAGGTGTGCATTGAAGCCCTTGGGGGTGTAATAGATATCTTACACTTAACACAGCCAAAAAGTCTCAGTTTTGTCCTTTTCTGTGTTTTGGAATAACTCAGGACTAAAACTAAAAAGGTACCTTGGATTTCTCTCTCTTATTCATATCCCAAATCACCCATCAGCACATTCTTTCTGTATGACCTCCAAAATGCCCTAAATCCCACTTTTCCTCAACTCTGCCACCCAAACCCCAGACTTCTTATAATCTTTTGGCTGGACTACTCTGTCGTCTCCTTGCTTGCCTTTTCTCCCCCCAACCTTTTTTTAAAAAAAGATTTCATTGTTAAGTAATCTCTACACACAATGTGGGGCTTGAACTCACGACCCTGAAATTAAGAGTCACAGGCTCCACGTACTGAGCCAGCCAGGCACGTCTCCTTGCTTGTGTGCTTATCTCACTGAAGGTCGTTCTTCACACAGCAACTATGTGCTCCAAGTGTAAATTAGTCAAGTCTTATTATTCCCTGTCTTTAAACCTGCCAGTGACTCTCCCCTCACCGTCCATCCCCCCCCACTGCTAGAATAAGTCCAGGTGCCCTGTTGGGGCCATCCAAGCCACACAGGCTCTGGCCTCTTGTCAACTCTGCTTCTCTGGTACCATCTCTTCTCATTCTCACTCATTCTGCTGCAGAGCCATGCTGGCTTTTTCGTCTACCACACATGCGTGCTTATTGCTGTCTCTGGGGCTTTGCACTTCCTATAAAGCAAGAATACTGCCCTGCCTAGATCTTTTATTTTATTAAAAACCATTTTTTACGTTTATTTTTGAGAGAGAGAGACGGTGTGAGCGGGGATGGGGCAGAGAGAGAGAGAGCGAGGGGGACAGAGGACCCAGATAGCAGGCTCTGTGCTGACAGCAGAGAGCCCAATGTGGGGCTCGAACTCATGAACCATGGGATCATGACCTGAGCCCAAGCAGGACGTTTAACCGACTGAGCCACCCAGGTGCCCCTCTACCTAGTTTGTATGTCTGTCTTTTTCTCATCATTTAGGGCTAAACCAGGGTTCAGCAAGTTTTCTTCTGCAAAGGGCCAGATGGTCTCTGTTGTTTAACACTCACTTCTGCTGCCGTAGCGCAAAAATAAAAAAAAATGAATGAGCATGGCCGTGTTCCAATAAAACTTTATTTATGTACACTGAAATTTGAATTCCATATAATTTTCATGTGTACAAAATATTCCTTTTTTATTTTTTAATGATTATTTTTATTTATTTTGAGGGAGGGAGAACGAGAGCAGGAAGGGGAAGGGAGAAAGAGAATCCCAAGCAGGCTCCTCACTGACTGCCCAGAGCCCGACGCAGGGCTTGAACTCATGAACAGCGAGATCATGACCTGAGCCGAAATCAAGAGTCATAGGCTTAACCAACTGAGCTACCCAGGTGCTCCCAAAATATTCTTCTTTGATTTCTTTTCAACCATTTAAAAATATTAAAAACCATTCTTAGCTCATGGACTGAACAAAAACAGGTGGCAGACCAGATTTAGCAAGTGACCCATAGTTTGCCAACCCTTGGTGAAGCATCACTTTAGAGCAGCCTTTCCTGACCCCAGGAAATAACCCCCACAGTGAACTCCCATCATCCTATTGCCTTTGTCTCTTTATTTATTTGTTGTGTGTTTATTTTCTGTCTCCACCAGATCGTAGCCTCATGGGGCAGGAATTTTGTCAGTTTATCTTTAGAGTCTCATACAGTGCCTGGCAGTTCTCAGTAAATACTTGCTGAGTGAATGAATGCCAAGCATATTTAAATCGTGGCTGTAGACTGCTATCTGGTCTCTATTTATTCAGTCTCTGTCCTATTCTGTGTGTCTGTGTGTGTGTGTGTGTGTGTGTGTGTGTGTGTGTGTGCGCTTCCAGGGTAAACTTCAAACAGAGCCCCGGCTTTTCTGCATTTGAGAACCGATGGTAGGTAGCTCCCTGCTGCTTATTGGACCAGCTTTGACCATACCATCCCAGATTTAACAAGGTTCTGTTACTTCATTTGTCTTTTATCTTGGCCCTGCTGTGGCTACCCCTTTGCAACCAAATCAGTTTCTACTAATTCCTGCATCTGGTTTTTTTCTCCATTATTCTGCCCTCCCATTTATTCTTAATTAGCCATTGTCCATGATTTATGTGCCTCAGAGCTGTGTTCTTCAAAACTGCTGTAGGTTCTGAGCCTCTTTGAAAGCTGGAGAAATCTGTCGTGTTTTCATCTGACAGGTCCCCATATAAACCAATTTTTGCCTGTCGTCTCAGAGAAGTTTCTCTCCTTACTCCTGCCCATAAACTTTTTTGCAGCTAAATCCTTGCTTAACCCCTTTCCTAGAAGAAGAGAATTTCCATCCCTTGGGCTTTGTATTCGTTCCCTCCCAGTGCTGATGCCTCCTTCTGCCAGTGCCTTTTCCGTTTATTACCGCTTTGCTTTTGAGGATTTTCAGCATCTTTTCTGCTGCTGTGTTCCCCTTTGGCATCTAAACATATTCCACTCAAGAACTAATCCTCCAGGGGCTCCTGGGTGGCCCAATGGGTTGAGTGTCCGATTTCAGCTCAGATCATGACCTCACTCACTGTTTGTGGGTTTGAGCCCCACGTCAGACTCTGTGCTGACAGCGCGGAGCCTGCTTCAGATTCTGTCTTCCTCTCTCTCTCTGCCCCTCATGCTCTCTTTCTCTCAAAAATAAACATTAAAAACAAAATTTAAAAAAAAAAAATTCCTCCCAAGCTAGTCTTTCCCTATCTCTCAACTAGTCTGTACTCATTTCCATTTTGTCACTTTTTTTTTTTTAATGTTTTACTTCTTTTTGAGAGAGAGACAGAGTGCAAGCTGGGGAGGGCAGAGAGAGAGAGGGAGACAGAGTCTGAAGCAGGCTCCAGGCCCTGAGCTGTCAGCACAGAGCCCGATGCGGGGCTTGAACTCACGAACTGTGAGCCAAGCTATGTCCCCCCCCCCCCATTTTGTCACTTTCTAATCACACCTCTGCCCTTTGCGGTTCGTTTCCTCCTACCTCTAACGCTGCATTCAAGTCAGCTGTGCTAAGGTTAGAGATGCCCTCCCAGTTTTGTTACCCTACTGTACAAGTTTCAGTCCTTCCCCAACTTCCACTTGACCATCCCTTGCTATGTATTCCTTCCCTTGACTGTTGTGTACCTTTCCACGCATGACCTTCCTCTTGGCCCTTCCATCTCCATCTCCTTCCTTGGCTTCCCTTTCACCTTTGTGTTAAGTGTGGGTATTCTGTAGACATCTGCCTTTGCCCCTCCTCTTCTCTTTGGTGTTCTCTCTTTGGGTGATTCCATTTATACATAAAGGTTCAGAATTTATAAATATATTCTGTGAAAATAAATATATTTATTCGTGGACTCAGTTGTGCTTTCTCCAGATCATTATCCTGTCTTACAACTTGGATGAACATTTCAAATTCAAATGTCTGAAGTGATCTCCCTTCCCACCTCTGTAAACCTTTCTTCTTCCTTGTATTCCCAATCTTGGTAAATATCACCACAAACTAATCAACCCAAGCCAAACACTCGCCAGTCTTTACTGATTCTTTCCATTTCCTTAACCCTTCATATCAAAACTTTGTCCATTTTGCCTCCTGTCTGCGGAATCTGTCCTTTTCCTTCAACCCCCAATGCTGCTGCGGTCATTTTATAGCTGTTTCTCCTGCCTATGGTTTTAAAGGCAGTCTCTACGTACCCACAGCTGTCATAGTGATCTTTTGAAAATATCAATCTGATTCATACTTCTCTGCTGCCTGAAAGCATCACTGATCAGTTATAGCCTTCAGGATGAGGTCTGCACTTCCCTGAAGATAAACTTCAAACTCATGAAGTCATTTAACACCTTTTGAGATCTGCCTATGCCTTTTTCTCCCGTTCAATATCTGACACCCCTTTCGCACATCAGCTAGGGCCCCCTCAGCCATTCTAAACTGTTTGTAATTTCATTCCATGCCGTGGTCTTTTGTACTTCTGTGGCTT
Source organism: Panthera uncia (assembly GCF_023721935.1). Classification (NCBI taxonomy): domain Eukaryota; kingdom Metazoa; phylum Chordata; class Mammalia; order Carnivora; family Felidae; genus Panthera; species Panthera uncia. The sequence goes on along the minus strand of NC_064808.1, from coordinate 95,708,110 downwards.
TGTATGTACTCTTCTCTCTGCCTGCAATATCTCTCCCTGACCCTGACTTCTCATCCTTCAAAAGTTTTCATCCTTTCTCTAATGCCTTTCCTGACTCTTTCTCCTTGTTTGGGTTCGTCTTTCTCTTGTGCTTCCATATTCTTTCCATTAGCAGGCAACACACTTGTATTCCATTAATTTAATCATCTATTCTTAACAGGCTAGCAGGTCCTGGAAAGCAGAAGCTGTTTTTTATCTTTATGAGCTGTCTTCAGGGTTCCTGAGTGGCTCAGTTAAGTGTCCAACTCTTTCTTGGCTTTGGCTCAGGTCATGATCTCACGGTTTTGTGGGTTCGAGCCCTGCATCCGGGCCAGCACAGAGCCTGCTTGGGATTTTCTGTCTCCCTCTTTCTATCCCTCTGCCACTCACACTGTCTCTGTCTCAAAATCAATAAAATTAAAAAAAAATAAGGGGGGCACCTGGGTGGCTCAGTTGGTTAAGCCTCTGACTTCGGCTCAGGTCATGGTCATAATCTCACGGTTCGTGGGTTCAAGCCCCAAGTCAGGCTCTGCACTGGTGGTGCAGAGCCTTCTTGGGATTCTCTCTCTCTACCTCTATCTCTCTCTGCTCTTTCCTCATTTGCACTCTCTCTCAAAATAAATAAACTTTAAGAAATTCTTAAAAAAAAAAAAAAAAAAAGAAATATATGAGCTGTCTTCATCCCTTAACCCAGAAAGGGGCTCACATATTTAAATGAATGAATGGTTGAATAGATGAATGAATTGCTTTCCTCTGTCCTGCTAGCTTGAGGACATTCTCCCTATGCATTCTTTCTTTGTTTTTCTAATGTTTATTTATTTTGAGAGAGAAAGCGGGGGAGGGGCAGAGAATCCCAAGGAGGCTCTACAGCTGTCAATAGAGAGCCTGACGCAGGGCAGAACTCCTGAACTGTGAGATCATAACCTGAGCAGAAACCAAGAGTCGGATGCTTAACCAACTGAGCCACCCAGGCATCCCTCCCTATGCATTCTTTTTTTTCTTTTTTTAAGTTTATTTTTGAAAAGAGAGCAAGCATGAGTGGGGGCGGGGCAGAGAGAGAGAGGGAGGGAGGATCCGGGCTCCACCCTGACAGCAGAGAGCCCACTGGGGAGCTCGAACTCCATGAACCATGAGATCATGGTCTGAGCCAAGGTCAGATGCTTAACCAACTAAGCCACCCTGGTGCCCCTCTCCCTATGCATTTTTAAAAGGAAGAATCATATTGTTTAATTCTTTGGATTCCACCAGTATGTTCTATTACAGTGCTATTACCACAGTAGCTACTCAGTGTTTTATAAACAATTGTGTTTCTTTTATTTTCATTTTACATTTATGGAGTGCCAAGTTTGTGCCAGATACAGAAAAAATACAAAAATGAATAAGTACACTGTCCTTATCCTCAAAGAGTGAACACGCTAGAAAAGAAAACAAACAGGGAACATTTTTTAAAAATCCCTTATGCTAATTAAATACTAGTGATTATGTATACCTGTCTTTAAAATGCCACATCAGGACTTTGGTGTTTTAGAGCTTGTAGCAGGAGACACAGAGGGAAATATCCCAGCAGAAGCGACAGCTCACTGGAATAAACTCCTAAAGGAACAGTGTTAAGTGTTACCGTTAAATTTTTTTAATGTTTATTTATTTTGAGAGAGACAGAGTGTGAGCAGGGGCGGGGCAGAGAGAGAGGGAGACACAGAATCTGAAGCAGGCTCCAGGCTCTGAGCCGTCAGCACAGAGCCCAACTTGGGGCTCCAACCCACGAGCGAGATCATGACCTGAGCCAAAGTCGGACGCTCAACCAACTGAGCCACCCAGGTGCCCCAAGTGTTACTCTTTTTTAACTAGAACTGAAATACACCGTACGCTTCTTGTATGTGTCTTCACCTTCTTGAGTTGTTCTTCTTAATTGTCTTAGTCCTCCTGTGGCCTCCTCATATGGTGAAGCCAATATATGATGATATCAACAGTCAGAAGCTTCAAATTTCAAAGAATTTGGAACAGTTATGGTATTGGGTGATTTTTGATGCTGTCTGTGGTTATTGATGTTAATCTTCAGTTGATTCAATGATGAACCTTTGTAGTTGAAAAAGTTTGATTATTCAGACTCTTGAGACTAAAATTTTGAAGGCCCAGTGAGAAGATACTATTGCCAAGGGGCATGTCTGAGAAACCTACCACTTAATTCAAATTGTGATCTGAAGGGAGGAGGAGTCTCTTGCTAGAAAAGAAGGGTGTGAGCAGACTCATCCTAGACCTTAGTCATCTGAGGCTAGAAGAGGTTGAGCTCGTTTATTTAATGGAGAAGTTTTCAAAGTAGCTTTGGAACCTCCACCTTAGCCTGGGGAGGTGAACTCCAGGTGAGTATTTTGCCCTGACAATGGTAAATTGGGAAGAATCTAAGAGAGGAACCAAAAATCGATGTATTTTATTTAGTTGAGGGTGGGGAGGAAAGGCGTTGAGGTCGACCAGTTGAAAGTTTATCAGATCACTGGTGTTCCTGGGAACTGTGTCACATCTAATCACTGCGGATGGTTTAGGTCGATTACCTAAACTCTGATCGCTAATGCTGGAGTGGTGCCTGGTTACAGTACTGAGGGATGGAGATATATATTGCTGTCTTTTGGAAGGATTTTGAAATTTGTTGAATATTTCTCTATGAACCAAATACTAATATATGAGGAAGAATGAACTATTCCAAGATGTAAGCCAACTTTTCTTCCAGAATATGATTTTCATGGTATTTTATCCTTCCCTGGCATTGGTTTTTGAAAGCAAAAGTGACATTGTGAACCTGCCTGTCTGCCTTTAGATACTTCATGGGATCAGGAATCGTGTCTTAATTATCTTTGCATCTAGAGCAGATAGCATATAAAATGGCAGGCGTATAGACGGTTTTTGAATGAATGAACAGGTAAAAGAAATAATACTTTGTTTGAAAAGTTGGCTTGGTAGTACACAATTCCTTGAGACACAGAATTTCATGTATGTTTCTCAAATGTCTTCATTATATTTTATATACCAACATTGTTATCTGAATACTTACTTTGGGTTCACTTAGGTTCTCGTATGGAGAAAAAATATTCTTACTGCTCTAGCGCTTACAAATAAAACCAGACACAAAAGCTTTAAAATTCTTTCATTAAAATAAAAGCCATCAGGGGTGCCTGGGTGGCTCAGTCGGTTGAGCGTCCGACTTCGGCTCAGGTCATGATCTCACGGTTCGTGGGTTCGAGCCCCGGGTCAGGCTCTGTGCTGACAGCTCAGAGCCTGGAGCCCGCTTCCGATTCTGTGTCTCCCTCTCTCTCTGCCCCTCCCTGGCTCACACTCTGTCTCTCTCTCAAAAATAAATAAACATTAAAAAAAAATGTTGTAAATAATAAAAAATAAAAAAATAAAAACCGTCAAATGTCAAGACATTTATGAGTTAAGTGGAATTTAGTAAAGGTATACCTGGTAAAGGTACGCTGGAAGTTCTCAAATAACTGGTTACCTTCGAGTTAGGGGTATGGGTAATACAGACATTCTACACCGTTAACTATTTTTGCCATTAGGTTTCATTTAGGAAGTGACATTAGACAGCCCCATTGCATTCTTAATCACTGGAAGCTAAATATGATATCACAGTATTTTACTTGGCAGGTGTGTTTCTATGTTTGGAGAAAAGAAAGTGTTAAAATCTTGGCAGTCTGGTCTCCCAAGGACATCACTGTTCAGAAGGCATCGGTTTGATGACTCTTGCCTGGACTCTGTCTTGGAAGGCTGTGCTCATCAGGGAAAGCCATATTGAAAGGAGAAGTATGTGTGATGAATGGCCATTTGGGCCCCGTTCCCAGGAATACTTGACCATGTGTAGCATGGTGTCTCCTGTCGCCTCTCTCAGGACTGTCCGGGCTTATGATGCCACGGTGCCAAACGTGGAGTTAATTGCAGCTCCTTTTGTCGTCTTTTGTGTGCGTGTGTAGTCATTTTGCCTTAGCCTTTTGGTTTTTTGGACAAGTCTGAATCCTTGGGAAGCCAGCACTGTTACCTTGCTGGCTACATCTTCCAGGAACCCCACGTGTTAAAGGGTGTGATGGGAGCAAGATGAGAGGGAGGCAGGAAGGGCTTGCGTTGAGCACCCTCCTGTAGTAATTCTCTCCCAGCGCTTTCTCGGCTTGGCGTCTCTCCTTTTTTTTTTTTTTTTTTGTTTTATATTCTTTTTCTTTAGAGCTCTTGGAATTGGAAGTTCAGAGTCAGAAGGCTAGGGCTCTTTAACATAACAATGATGGCTTTTGTTTTTGGCTTAACTGTCGGGATTATTTAAACAATGGGTAGTTATTTTTTTTAAGCAGGTTTGCAGAAGTCAACCTAGATTTCAAGTGAAAAGAAAGTTCTTGGGTAGAAGTGTAGCCTTTTTTCGACTACTCATTCTTTTCTCATTCCAACTACAAGATCACAAGGAAAGAGTTAACGCTTTCTGTCACGTTGGAAAGTACTTGCGAAATTTAGACACTGGCAGTTCAGTTACCACTCGCTAGCTCAGTAGTACTCTGTTTTGGAGCCCACTGTGATTAGGAGTTTGTAGTTACGTTTTGTGAAAAGTTTGAAATAGAGAAAAGTGACCCACTAAGATCGCTGATGGTGAACAGAGCAGTGTGGAGCTCTTCTAATTTTCAAGATTCATAATCTTTCATTACCTCACCTGTTGAGTACTTCACCCCATAGTTTATTATGTGCACAGTTGCTAGAACTCTCTCACGGCCACACTGGGAGCATAAAATTCAGGCATTTAGCATCGTTGTCCCCTGGCGAAGTGTTCGGAAATCTCCAGGTGTCTGTGACGTGTCTAGATCCACGTGTGTGTTCCATGAGGATGATGCAGGAAAAGAATGAGTAAAATCAAACTTTAAAGATCTGAAAAGAGTTAACCTTCATAGTAGTTGAAAGAATAGCTGGAGATGATTTACTTGGTTCCTTGAAATATTTATCATTTTAAATTGTAACTATTTTGGTAGGAAGTCTTTGTAACTACATGTATGATCTTGGGCAAGTCATTTGGCCCCTCAGAATTTCAGTTTCTGAAACCACATCAAGAAGAAGTAGGGTATGGATGTCGCCTTACAGTTTTCTGAGTGCTTTTACATAAATTACATAATTGACATAAATTATTTCGTTTACTCCTTACAACACTTCAGTAAAATTAAATCGAAATACAAAAGTAGTAAGAGACTTGTCTAATATATAGCCTGCAAGTGTGAGAACCAAGTCCTCGGTCAAGTCCTTCGTGCTCCTCAGTCGTGTCATGTGCTCACATGAGAGATTGGGCTGGCCCCCTTCTAAAATTCTAAGGTACTGTCGTTCACTTATTTTTTTATTTTTTATTTTTAAAAATTTTTTACAGCATTTGAGGCCACTTACCCTGGGCTGTTTTATTTGTCTGCTTTTTTTTTTTTTTCCTCAAGGTACATTTTAGGATTAACTATTTTAAATGTCCTTTTTCTAGCCAAAAGTACACTTAAAAAATTAACGGGGGGCACTTGGGTGGCCCAGTCGGTTGAGCGTCTGACTCTTAATTTTTAATTTTCTTACTTTTGGCTCAGGTCATGCTCTCACAGTTTTGTAGGTTCAGGTCTCCTTGGAATTCTCCCTCTCTTTGCCCCTCCCTAGCTCGCTCTGTCTCTGTCTCTCTCAAAATAAATAAATAAACTTAAAAAAAAAAATTAACAGTATGGGGGCCCCTGGCTGGTGTAGTCGGTAGAGGTAGAGCGTGAGACTCTTGATTTCTGGGTCGTGAGTTTGAGCCCCATGTTGGGTGGAGAGATGACTTAAAAATAAAATCTTAAAAAGAGATGAAGAGGTAGATTTATTCTCACTCACAAATGATATTCACGATGAAAACTTTAATGATGAGAGAAGATACTGTAAAAAGCAGGCCTACTTCGTACTTTTTAAATTTGGGTTTTACACATTCTTGGAGTTACAGTGCCTTTCAGACAAATCTCTTTGAAGAGGACAATTTCAGGTTTTTCTTAAATAGTTAAATGCGTGAATAATGTTAACAACATCAGAACAAGCAACTTAGATTCTAAGAACCGTTTCTCAGTTATGTCGTGTGCAAAGCCTCGGACCCAAACGTTGTGCTACGCAAAGCATTCAGATTTAAGAGCTGAACCTGCTAATTTGTCTGAAAGGTTGTATGTATCTTTTCATAGCTTCCTGGTGAATAATTGGTTAAACAGATTAGCACCTGACTGTAGCCTTAAACTAACTGGGGAAGCAACTTTGCAGAAAATCCAGATGTTGTCCATATGCATGTGGTCTTTGCTCTTGAGAGGAAAATCTGGGGGCTTTAATTGTTGGAACATAGCTTGGGGCTTGGCTTATCAGTATAAATTGGAGGTTCAAGAAAATCTGTCTTTCGATCTTTATTTTATTCTTGTTTTTTGTGGATTTTGTTTCGGGAATCTGAAATTCTCTCTCTCGTCTCTCCTCTGGAAAGAACTCAGTTTCTGAGTCAGTGAATTTCTGTTCATCAGTTTGTTTAAATAGACCACCTTTCTTGAGAACTCGTCCGAAATAAGTTAAATCCTTAAGGATTTTTTTGAAAGGGCAGGTTGAAAATTAGAGGTAAGGGAAGTTTTTGCCTTTTGCCTTTCCCAGGAGTAACTGAGAATAAGATGCTTCCCTAAGTTATTCTTGAATGCATTTCATCCTGTATGCGGTCAATTCATGATCCCTTTCACAAATGCTGCTGCCCACCATTAAGTCTCTTATCACAGGGCATTTTCAAACGATGCCATAAAATGCATGTTGAGAATCTTTGGATCTCAAATGTATAGAAATCACATCTAAATGTCAATTCCTGAGTTAAGGAACTGACAATTATGGCAATTTCAGTCTCTTCTATTAATATTTAGTAGACAAGCGATTATGGTATTGTTTATGTTATTCTTTATGTGTGCGTAGACTTAACTACTTGTTGAAAAGATTTGTTTGTTTTATTGGGGCTGTGTATTTCTGCCATTGAACTGATTTGCTTACTTGAATTAAAGTCGTTCTTTAATTGTTTTGGGCTGTATCTACTGTTTGAAATTTAGGACTATCCCCTGTGTACTATGCACCAAAGATGACATTTCAATGCATTGTTCAAATACTACACAGCTCCTATTTGTCTGTAATGAAGCTGTATGACTGGGTCCATTTATTTCAATATCAGTTATTTTATATTATCCATATAAATGATAATGATTAATATATAGAGTCTGATTTTCCAAATTCATTTGTGTCTCCTCTGGGCATTTCTTTGGGATATGTTCACACCCATGTTTTTGTTTCTGATTTTAAAATAATTTTCCTTTGTTGTAGGATGAGCAGTTCTTAGGTTTTGGCTCAGATGAAGAAGTCCGAGTACGAAGTCCCACAAGGTCTCCTTCAGGTATGGCCAGTTAAGTGCTCGGTGCCTTTTGTTTATGAAAAAGACCGTGGCTTCCCCTTGCCTTCTTTGCATTTAAAGGATGATCTTAAATACCGGGGTTTTCTTTGTGCATCCTTGCCTTTCCCTCACACTGAGTAGGAGATGGCTTATGAACTAGCCCTCTTTACGGGGCTCTTTGTCAGGCCGCTTCTGCCTTATTCTTTATTATGCTTCCCTGTGGGAACCACTTGAGGCATGGGAGGCTGGGAGGGTTGATTTCCATGGAATGACTGAAAAACCAGGGAGTTGCATTGAAGGTAACCCTGAATGAGCATCCTCAGATTCTTGTGTTTTGAATGATAACGGTAGTAGATGCAACTGCGGGAATAATCTGGCTATTTTTTACAGATGAAATTTGGTCTACTGTTGTCAAAGAAATAAAAACAAAATATTAGCACTGTATGAAACTATTTTATGTGATCCTTCAAAGGCTGTATTAAAATAAAATAAAAATGATATGGGGGTATCATTTTTATTTTTCCATAAATAAGTTTCCATTTATAAGCAATATTTGTCACTGTTCTCGCCAAGAAAATATCTAGAATGTCTTGAAATTCTAGACTTATGGCAGTTTCCTGAGAGACAATCCTCGGTGGAAATAACATGTAATGGCTTGCAGAATTCCATTCTGTATAGGAGAAGGCTATGAGTCTTTTGATGAAAAAAACATTCCCCATCTGTGCTGCCATTCTGACTTCTCGTTTGGTTTTCTTTGCTCTGATTTGGGTAGACAGTCTAGTTAAATGTGATGTTCTTAGGTGGTTTTGCTCTTTGACACTGACTTAGTTTGTCACGTATGTTAGTTAGCATTTGAGTTTCATCTAAGACTCACCGTATGTGTGTCGTAATTTGTTTCAAACGCGTAAGTTGACAGTTTCTTTTTTCCCAAATGGTGGTAGTATTGCCATCCCAGCTGGGAGGAGTTACCCAGCAGTATCACGAGATCTGTGCTACTTACACCATAGCCACGTTCTCCTTGAGTTGCGATGAAATCTTAAAACTTCCTATAGGAACATGATTTTAGAGACCATCTGGTCGAACCCTTCCTCTGTAGATGACAAAATGAGGTCCAGAAAATACACGACGCAGTTGCTCATAACCGACTTAGGACTCCTTCGTGTGTGTTGAGTTTTGTGGAAATCAGCAACAGGGCCGAGCTTCTCTCTGTTCTGGTTTTTCACGTGTTCATTTAAAAAAATTCTTTTTAAAAGTGGTTAGAAGAGGTTTTCAGAATCAACAAAGTCCTATGAGTGGCCAGGTTTAAGTCTACCATGATGATAAGGAATCTTGTGATAAACTTCTGGGTAGAAGTTTATTTTGTGAATTCACAACCATTTCTTAATGGTTCCCCCCCCCCCCACTTGGCTATCAGTCTACCCTGAATATTGTCTTGTTTTTGTTTTTGTTTTAAGCCATCTGAATATACTTCATTATTTAAGAAATGAAAACGTCTTTTTGTTGTTGTCTCCTAGTCCATTACTTTTGTTGTAATTAGTATATATGGAGAATGGATTTGTGAATTCTTAATGTATTAAAAAAGGAAGTTGCAAGTTAATTGGTGAGAAAAAGCATTTATATTTAGAAAGCCCAGCAGTGAGACCTTTGTTGATTTCTGTTCTGTTAGAAAGTGGGTCCTGTAGTCTCAAATGCTCATCATACTGGCCTGAATCTCTTTTGCTGCCTGTTAGGGGAGATTTTCGTTTCAGAAGAATGTTGTCATATAAAACATTGGAAAGTCACGAGGGAGGAGAAGATGTGATAGACCAGGAAACTCTTAATACATTTAGAAAATATAGGTATAAACAAAGAATTTTCGAAAACAGCCTTGTTTTCTCACGTCTCTTGATAAGTGGCAAATTGAGCTGATTTATAAATTGGCAAATTCCTTTTAGTTAGAATAGAAGAAGTCTGATTTATGAATTCGTTGATTTGTTTTTGACATCAACTAGAGTTAAATCTTTTTTGTCACTTGGGACTAACTACTTCAAGAACCTGTAAGTAGGGGAATAGATTAATGGACACATCATCATCTTCCTTCACTCATTAGTTCACATGCCGCTGAGTTCAGTGATCTTATTCTGATGTCTCCAGAATGAAGATTTTTCTATCTAGTGAAGCTTTCTTAGTTTACTTTGACAAAACAGATTGCAAATGTAGGAAGCCGAGCTGCCCAGGTGTTTTCCCTACGGAAGTTACGCTATTGATTGAAGAGCTCCTTGTTCAAATTTATTAAAGCAAAAATTTCGCTGAAAAGATGGGATGACTTTCTACAAACATGTTCTCAAATATTAATCTTAGAGGCTAGGACACGGAAAAGGTGGCAGCTTTTTTTTTAAACCTTTTTTTTTTTTTAAATTAAAAAAAAACCTCCTTGCTCACCTGAAGTTGTAGGAAAATTCGTTTCGCATATTAATCAAAATCTCTTATCATTATCTTAGTTTTTCTGTCAAATGTTCTAGGTGGAATGTTATTGACTTGGTTTCTTTGAGGCAAGTTTTTGTTGGAAGGAAACTAAACCCAATTAAGGTGTTTTATTGACTCACTAGACCCAGCTAGAGGTCCGTACAAAATGACTTGTGCTAAAAGTGTATTCAGCTTAGTAGCGACCTGAACTACAAAGCTAAATATATGCTCTCCATTGTTTAATTTTTATACACAGTTAAAACTAGCCCTCGAAAGCCTCGCGGGAGACCCAGAAGTGGCTCTGACCGGAATTCGGCTCTCCTCTCAGACCCGTCTGTGTTTTCCCCTCTAAATAAATCGGAGACCAAATCTGGAGATAAGATCAAGAAGAAAGATTCTAAAAGCATAGAAAAGAAGAGAGGAAGACCCCCCACCTTCCCTGGAGTAAAAATCAAAATAACACACGGAAAGGACATTTCAGAGCTACCAAAGGGAAGCAAAGAAGATAGCTTGAAAAAGATTAAACGGACACCTTCTGCTACGTTTCAGCAAGCCACAAAGATTAAAAAATTAAGAGCAGGTAAACTCTCTCCTCTCAAGTCTAAGTTTAAGACAGGGAAGCTTCAAATAGGAAGGAAGGGGGTACAGATTGTCCGACGGCGAGGAAGGCCTCCATCCACAGAAAGGATAAAGACCCCTTCCGGCCTCCTCATTAACTCTGAACTGGAAAAGCCCCAGAAGGTCCGGAAGGACAAGGAAGGAACACCTCCACTCACAAAAGAAGATAAGACAGTAGTCAGACAAAGCCCTCGAAGGATTAAGCCGGTTAGGATTATTCCTTCTTCTAAAAGGACAGATGCGACAATTGCTAAGCAGCTCTTGCAGAGGGCGAAAAAGGGGGCTCAGAAGAAAATCGAGAAAGAAGCGGCCCAGCTGCAAGGCAGAAAGGTGAAGACACAGGTCAAGAACATTCGGCAGTTCATTATGCCTGTCGTCAGTGCCATCTCCTCGCGCATCATTAAAACCCCTCGGCGGTTCATAGAGGATGAGGATTATGACCCTCCAATTAAAATTGCCCGACTCGAGTCTACCCCGAACAGCAGATTCAGTGCCACGTCCTGTGGGTCTTCTGAAAAATCAAGCGCGGCTTCTCAGCACTCCTCTCAAATGTCTTCGGACTCCTCCCGATCCAGTAGCCCCAGCGTCGATACCTCCACAGATTCTCAGGCCTCGGAGGAGATCCAGGTACTTCCTGAAGAGCGGAGCGATACCCCCGAAGTTCACACCCCACTGCCTATTTCCCAGTCCCCAGAAAACGACGGCAACGACAGGAGGAGCAGAAGGTATTCCGTGTCCGAGAGGAGTTTCGGGTCGAGAGCAACGAAAAAACTGTCCACCCTGCAAAGTGCCCCCCAGCAGCAGCCCTCCTCCTCTCCGCCTCCGCCCCTGCTCACCCCACCCCCGCCGCTGCAGCCGGCCTCCAGCATCTCTGACCACACACCTTGGCTCATGCCTCCCACCATCCCCTTAGCATCACCATTTTTGCCTGCTTCTGCCGCTCCCATGCAAGGGAAGCGAAAGTCGATCTTGCGAGAACCGACGTTTAGGTGGACCTCTTTAAAGCATTCTAGGTCAGAGCCACAGTACTTTTCCTCAGCAAAGTATGCCAAAGAAGGTCTTATTCGCAAACCCATATTTGATAATTTCCGACCCCCTCCGCTGACTCCTGAGGACGTTGGCTTCGCGTCGGGTTTCTCTCCATCTGGTACTGCTGCTTCAGCCCGATTGTTTTCACCGCTCCACTCCGGAACAAGGTTCGATATGCACAAAAGGAGCCCTCTTCTGAGAGCTCCCAGATTTACTCCAAGCGAGGCTCACTCTAGAATATTTGAGTCTGTAACCTTGCCTAGTAATCGGACTTCTGCTGGAACGTCTTCTTCAGGAGTGTCCAACAGAAAAAGGAAGAGGAAAGTCTTTAGTCCCATTCGATCTGAACCAAGATCTCCTTCTCACTCCATGAGGACAAGAAGCGGAAGGCTTAGCACTGCTGAGCTGTCACCTCTCACCCCGCCGTCTTCTGTCTCTTCCTCGTTAAGCATATCTGTTAGTCCTCTTGCCACTAGTGCCTTAAACCCAACTTTTACTTTTCCTTCTCATTCCCTGACTCAGTCTGGGGAGTCTGCGGAGAAAAGCCAGAGACCAAGGAAGCAGGCTAGTGCTCCGGCAGAGCCGTTTTCATCCAGCAGCCCCTCTCCTCTCTTCCCTTGGTTTACCCCAGGCTCTCAGACTGAGAGAGGGAGAAATAAAGACAAGGCCCCTGAGGAGCTGTCCAAAGATCGAGATGCTGACAAGAGCGTGGAGAAGGACAAGAGTAGAGAGCGAGACCGGGAGAGAGAAAAAGAGAATAAGCGGGAGTCGAGGAAAGAGAAAAGGAAAAAGGGATCAGAGATTCAGAGTAGTTCTGCATTGTATCCTGTGAGTAGGGTTTCCAAAGAGAAGGCCGTTGGTGAAGATGCTGCCACTTCATCTTCCGCCAAAAAAGCAACAGGGCGGAAGAAGTCTTCGTCGCTTGATTCTGGGACTGATATGGCCTCCGTGACTCTTGGGGACACAACAGCTGTCAAAACCAAAATACTTCTAAAGAAGGGGAGAGGAAATCTGGAAAAAAACAACTTGGACCTCGGCCCAACTGCCCCATCCCTGGAGAAGGAGAAAACCCTCTGCCTTTCCACTCCTTCATCTAGCACTGTTAAACATTCCACTTCCTCCATAGGCTCCATGTTGGCTCAGGCAGACAAGCTTCCAATGACGGACAAGAGGGTTGCCAGCCTCCTAAAAAAGGCCAAAGCCCAGCTCTGCAAGATTGAGAAGAGTAAGAGTCTTAAACAAACTGACCAGCCCAAAGCACAGGTACTCTTTTCCATCTTGCCTGTTAAAAGTCAACAGCTCCTTCTATGAGCAAGTTTTAGGCGAAGGGTTTCCGTGACATCTAGTTACGGGAATCAGGAGAAGGGCAGAGGAGGTGGGGGCACTCGCACCGGTCCTTCAAGGACTGGTAGGATTTTGATAGGTGGGAGATGAGAGGGGAGAACATTCTAAACAGAGGGCACTGTGTGGGTAGAGAGGCAGAAGTACGAAGAGGAACGGCAACAGCGGCGGATCGCTGGACTGGGACACACAGGAAGGTGGTGAATTAAGACTGAAAGGCAGTTTGGGGCCACTTGACAGAATGCTGACTTGTTTGTGCTTAATGGGTTTGGTGTAATGGAATCTGTGACTTAATTTTGAAGGTGCGTTTTTGTACTCAAATTGTTTTACTATTGTTTACTACAGAAAACGGGGGTGGGGGGATTCTCTTCCTCTGAGTACTGAGTGATTAGCGCCACAGATAATAGGGCGTTTGTGGAATACAAATGAGAAGCGCTTAGCCTGAGAGCTGTAGGATTCAGTTAGTTAAGATGATGACAAACAAATTTTACAGAGAACAGCATTATTAATTTTTTACGTTTTACTATTTTTTTCACAAAGTGAGCTCAGGCACCAGCCTTTTCAGAGAAAACCCACCGATCTTCAGGTTCTTTTTTAAAATTGCCATGTAGTAGGTCCATATTCATGCCAACCCACCAAGTTAGATTTAGACGGCCACACACTTAGGTTTATTCATGTTACTCAGCCAAGGGCCATATTGACATTTAGCAATTTCATCAGTTGAGAGTTCTAGCGGGAACACGATGGGATTTGTTTCTGACACCGTGTGGGGTGGTTTTTGGTTAGCCTCCTAGTGATAGGAGCAGTGGCTCTTTAAAGTGCGAGACGTTTCTGTTTAGAGCTGTGGCCTTGTATCCGTACATTTGTAAGTTGTTCCCCCTACCCCTCTGTTGATCAGGGAAATAGAAGAAATAGTCTGTGATTGGATAAGCCTTGTTAACTGCAGACCAAACTTTTTGATAATATAGATTGGCAGCTTGAATTTTGATGGGAACTTTAAAGCAGTAGTATAATCGGGAATAAAAACTTAGTTCATTTTTTTTTTTTTTTTAAGTTTATTTATTCATTTTTGAGAGAGAGAGAAAGCATGAGCAGGGGAGGGGCAGAGAGAGAGGAGAGAGAGGGACTTCCAAGCAGACTCTGTGCTGTCAGCTCAGAGCCTGACTCGGCTCAATCTCACAAACTGAGATCATGACCTGAGATGGAATCAAGAGTCAGACGCTTAACCAACTGAGCCACCCAGGCATCGCCTAGTTTCTGGGGTTTTTTGGCTTTTTGTTTTTTAAAGCCCCACCCCCTTTTTTTGCTGCCAGTTTTAGGATACAGAAGTAGTCGGTTTCTGCAGATTGTCATGGCTTATCAGCTGGGAATAACTAGGGTTGTATGTGTTGATTTTAGATTGTAATAAGCAAAACGAGTCTACCTTGGCTTCAGTTAATTACATTTTCAACATGTGTGGCTGCTGTTGTTTGTTTTGACTTGCCTCTTATTCAGGGTCAAGAGAGTGATTCATCAGAGACCTCTGTGCGAGGACCCCGCATTAAACATGTCTGCAGAAGAGCTGCTGTTGCCCTTGGCCGAAAACGAGCTGTGTTTCCTGATGACATGCCCACCCTGAGTGCCTTACCATGGGAAGAACGAGAAAAGATTTTGTCTTCCATGGGGAATGACGGTAGGTCAGGGAATGCCGGCCTCAGAGTCTAAGCAGACGTTTGATTTGTTTGCTGATCATTCTGGGGACGCCTAGTAGGCTCTTCGTAGCATTATGTGTTAGTCTGGGTTTCTCCAAAAAACAAATGGCAAGGGTGCATTCAGTGGGTAAGGATTATACTAGAGAAAATGGCCCGAGAGAAAAAATGGGGAGGGAGCTGGGGAAGGCTGGGGGAACTATCAGACCGCTTTGCAAGTCTGATCCCTATGAAAGAGAAAGGGGAGGAGGGTTGGACAGAATCTTCCCAGACTGTTTTCCCAGAGAGTTTGGCAAGGCTGTCGAGGAGTCCCTGGGCAGAAGTGGACTGTCAGAGTAGTTATGTGTCTCCCAGGACCAGCCCGCCTCAGTGTCCCTGCCATGCTCGGTCACTACCTAAGAGAGACCCTCATGGTAAGTGTGGCCTCTGTGATGCACTGGATTTCAGAGCAGAGCAGTTGGGGCCCTTGGTCACTTAGTTACATGCCCCGTGGTTGGAGGTCTGAGGTACATTCTCATGGTTGCATTTAGATGCTGGGTGACTGCTCATATAAAATGTAGAGGTTTAGAGAATCTTAGGAAGCACTCAGTTCATATTTAAGTTAGACTGTGTGGTGTTCTCAGTGTTTGGATTTCTGCTTTCATCAAGCTGTAAGGTATAGACATTTTTAAACATTTAAAGAATTATCTGTGATGGGATATTTTTATTATGCCACATTTCATTTTTGGAGTCCCAATTAAAATGAGGCTCGCGTGTATATAACAACATCTGTGGATTTTGAGGACCCCCCCCTCTGCTCCCAAGAAGGAACTAGATGCTCCCTGATAACTAACGCCCCGTTTCTTTAACAGACAAGTCATCAATTGCTGGCTCAGAAGATGCTGAACCTCTTGCTCCACCCATCAAACCAATTAAACCCGTTACCAGAAACAAGGCGCCTCAGGAACCTCCAGTAAAGAAGGGACGACGGTCCAGGCGGTGTGGGCAGTGTCCCGGCTGCCAGGTGCCTGAGGACTGTGGTGTTTGTACTAATTGCTTAGACAAGCCCAAGTTTGGTGGCCGAAATATAAAGAAGCAGTGCTGCAAGTGAGTGGGGGTCTTACTCTGAGGCGGTGGCCTCTCAGCCGTGAAGGTTGTGTGTTTATGCCTGGTTTGTGGCAGGGACGCAGCAGAAAACTGAATGTGGTGGTAATGAGTCCCCTTGAGGTGCAAGGTTAAGTTGCCCAGCTGGATTTTGTGACGTGGCTAGGTTTGGGCTGCCCTTCAGTAAGAAATAGTCTGGGGCAGTGCTGTCCAGGAGAACGTCGCGCTGCAAGTAGGAATGTTCTCGGCTTAGTTCAGTGTGGTAGCCATTAGCCAAACGTGGCTGTAAAACACTTGAAGTGTGGTCAGTATAACTCAGGAACCACATACTTAATTGCATTTCATGTTAATTAAATTTGAATAGCCACGCGGGCTGACAAATCTGTGGGGCACCTGGGCCGCTCTGTCGGTTAAGCGTCCGACTTTTGATCTCAGCTTGGGTCTTGATCTCAGGGCCGTGAGTTCAAGCCCTGTATTGGGCTCCGCGCTGGGTGTGGAGCCTACTTAAAAAAAAGAAGAGAAAAGAAAAAAAACCTGATAAATTATATGTTTATATTTTATATATTGTATAAATTATATATAGGCCACATATATACGTAATATTTACATATACTCGATCTATCATTTATATATAATTTACATATATATTATAATATTATCTGTATAACTTTTCAAGTCAACTGACATCACGGCATTCAGGACATTGTGGTGATATGTTAGTAGAAAACTCTTGGCTTTCTTTTTTTTTTTAATTTTTTTTTTTTTTTTAACATTTATTTATTTTTGAGACAGAGAGAGACAGAGCATGAACGGGGGAGGGGCAGAGAGAGAGGGAGACACAGAATCGGAAGCGACCCATCAGCCCAGAGCCCGACGCGGGGCTCGAACTCACGGACCGCGAGATCGTGACCTGAGCTGAAGTCGGACGCTTTAACCGACTGAGCCACCCGGGCGCCCCAACTCTTGGCTTTCTAACTCCTGGAATATTTTCATGCACATGGGATTTTTGATCTGAAAGTTTTGATTACTCGATCTTTTCCCCTTGTTTTAGTCAGCTTATGGATGCACTTTCTGCTCTCTGGGATAATTTGTTTGAAGTGAATCGAGACGTTTGCACAGACAGAAATGTTGGTGACTGAGCATAAGGAGTACAGTGCCCAGACAAGGAGGAGATGTTAGCAGTAGGTATTTGCTGAGTGAATGGCAGCACGACAGTGATTTATAGAAAACGTGGTTGGGAGAAAGTACTTCAGGGGAGACAGTGTCTAGGAGACCGTTAAGTAGTTCTGTGCTTTGGTTTAGTCTGTCCTTAAGCAGGAATCTTGCCTCCGTCCAATTAGTAGAAAGAAGTGAGATAATTCACTGATCAGCAGAAAGGTACCTGACTGCAAGATAAACCTGCACTATAATTTAGGGGTTGACATGGATTTAGACTTCAAGTTAAGTTTCAGTTTCACTAAGTTGAGGGGTGGAATATATACAAAGCCCTGAGATAGACCTATAGCATTGTAGTCGCAGAGGCCTTGTTGGTTAATTTCAGTCCATTTGTATTTAGATCACTATATGAATATTAATCTCCTAAGGGAGCAGAAGCGATCTGACTACAAGAAATACCAGCTGATCATTTTGTGTGTGGTGCTGGTCAGTACTAGGTGATAAGAAATTTGAGTCCGTTTCAAAAATAATTTGATACTGGCTCCTTTCAGAGCCTACAGGTAGGTAAAATTGCTGATTGAAGCATTCAAAGGCTCAGATTGAATCTGAGCAATCAACAGTGCCTTTTTTCAACTCTCAGAATGAACCTGAATAAAGGTTCACTGATTCTCGCAGGCCAATTGACACTTGTTTCAACTGCCTTCTTCTAAATGTAGTTTACTTTATGATATCCCTTGTCATCCTAGGATGAGAAAATGTCAGAATCTACAGTGGATGCCTTCCAAAGCCTACCTTCAGAAGCAAGCAAAAGGTAGTGTTGTAGAAAGATCTTCCCCAAATGCTTCCTGCTTTAATGCCATACAATCACGTGCATCTAGCGTAAAGAGAATGCTAATTTGTTGTTGTTGTTGTTGTTGTTGTTTAAGTACCGCTCTTTCCCAGCAAGTTGGTGTTTGTGGAAGCTGGATGGTAGTTACATGAGGGTTCATTTTATTATTTCCTTTACCTTGAAATTTTCCATAATAAAAAGAAAAAAATTAATTCCTGTAAAAATTACAGTGCATTCCATTTCCTAGAGCAACAAAAGTATCCCCATTTCACCTGACCAGCATGAGCCTTCCAGCGTGAACTTCAGCTGCAGGAAACTGAGAATAAGGTTATGTTACATTCCTCTACTTCTGTCTTAAGTAGAATTCTTCTCACTTACGATCTTGTGTGTCCTCCTAGCTGTGAAAAAGAAAGAGAAAAAGCCTAAGACCAGTGAAAAGAAAGAGAGCAAAGAGAGCAGTGTTGTGAAGAATGTGGTGGACTGTAGTCAGAAGCCTACCCCGGCAGCAAGAGAGGACCCTGCCCCCAAGAAAAGCAATAGTGAACCACCCCCTCGAAAGCCCGTCGAGGAAAAGAGTGAAGAAGGGAACGCCTCTGCCCCAGGACCTGAATCCAAACAAGTTACCACCCCGACTTCCAGGAAGTCCAGCAAGCAGGTCTCCCAGCCGCCTCCAGTCACCCCCCCACAGCCACCAAGCACAGCACCGCCAAGAAAAGAAGTTCCCAAGACCACTCCTAGCGAGCCCAAGAAAAAGCAGCCTCCGCCACCGGAATCAGGTGAGTGAGGAAGGCAAGGAGGAATAGCTGAACCAGAAGAACACCTCTGTCTTTCTTAAACAGCGTGTGGAAACCTGACGTGTATGTTTTGAAGCCTTTAATTCAGAAAAATTAGCTCTCTTTTAACCTGTTTACAGAGTAATAGAGAAATAGAAGCAAAAAAACCCAGTGAAGTCGGAGGTATTGTCTTCGTTTCCTATTTAAAGCCCGGAGTTTCAATAGTTTCCTGTGTTTTCTAATGCCCCTTTCCTCACAGGCCAGTAAGTCCTAAAAGTGGTCATTGCTATTTAGCACTGACTGTAATTTATGTTGAATTCTTCAGGTCCAGAGCAAAGCAAGCAGAAAAAAGTGGCTCCTCGACCAAGTATTCCTGTAAAACAAAAACCAAAAGAAAAGGTGAGGACAGATTCGTTTCTCTGCCATTGCTCGGGGATGCGTTCCATCCTGTAGGGCAATAGTCTTGCCCTTGGCATCTACGTGATTGCGTGAATGAAACCGCGTATCTGCTTCTAGGAAGATGGCAGTGGACTTTCTTAAAATTGACAAACTTCAGGTTTAGGCTTTCACTCGTTTTGTTTTTTTGTTTCTTTCCCCTTGTTCCTTTCCCCTTCTTTGTGGTCCTCTATGCTTAGGCTTATGTCGCAGGCCACTTCAGGGTAATTGTTTCTGCCTTCAGCATCCTTTAGTGACATTTGTCTATAACTATCACCCTTCCCTGTGTCCACGCTGTTATAATTATATGGAGAGAGACGGGTCTTCAAGAATCTTCTGGCTCTTTCTGCTGTCTCTCTGTGCCACCGTAATGGTGTGTATGAACTTCCTGGTTGATACTCTCAAGAGTATCAGCAATGCCAAAGAGGGGCAGATGCCAGGGTCTTAGGAGGCCTTACTCCAAGGTCATTGTCTGGCTTCTGACTGTAGTGATAATCAAGCATGGTCATACTGACAAATTGAAATCATTGACGATCACAGAGCTGGGAACGCTTCTGTGAGCATCCCAGGCGGGTTAAACAGGAGTGGAGCGATCGGCCCCACATTTGATGTGCAACTGAAAGATCTAGAAAAATGGCAGAACACGCTGCTCCCGTGCTGTCACTTCCGTTTCATTGTGCCAACAACCTCGGCCGGCGTCACAGACCACGAAGAAGCAAGCCAAGAACCCACAGGGGAGAGTCCTGGAATTCTTCTTCTCGGGTTGTAATACATATGTAAAATGCCTTTCTGGAGAAAAGAATCTGCAGATTGACTCTCTGTGTCTGTAGGGTACTTCCGTGGAGATGTGTTTTCTAGATCTGTTAGACTTGTCGTTTGCGTTATCTGTTACAAAGGCAGAGGCAAATAGGGTGTGGTGGTGTTCTTCATCCATCTTCTGTCTCTGTAGGAAAAGCCACCTCCAGTCAGTAAGCAGGAGAACACAGGCACTTTGAACATCCTCAGCACTCTCTCCAATGGCAATAGTTCGAAGCAAAAAATCCCAGCAGATGGAGTCCACAGGATCAGAGTGGACTTTAAGGTAAAGGTGTTCTCGTGACCATGTAGTGTATCAAGCGTCATGGACTTTAAATCAGAAAAATGATGTTAACCAGGGGTGCCTGGGTGGCTCAGTCGGTTAAGTGTCCGACTTCGGCTTGGGTCGTGATCTGAGTTCGTGGGTTTGGGCCCCGCGTCTGGCTCTGCGCTGACAGCTCGGAGCCTGGAGCCTGCTTCGGATTCTGTGTCTCCCTCTCTCTCTGCCCCTCCCCCGCTCACACGCTGTCTCTCTCTGTCTCTCAAAAATGAGTAAACATTAAAAAAACAAAACAAAACAATGTTAACCCAAGGTATTGAAAGAAAGGCAACTCGACACCAAGTCAGGGAGTAAGAACTACCATCAGAAGGTGGGTTCAGGGGTGAGAGACACCACTGTTTGTGGGCTGGCTAAAGAACACAGGCATTGACGCACTCCTGACCATCGTGAGCAATAAAAGTGCATTTGGATGAGAACAGTGTCTGAGGAAAAGAATTCATTCACATAGGAATTATCGAACCACGATGATGGCTTGAATCAGCAAAACTTTAAGGAAAAGTCAGTCCCAGGGTATCTTTTAACAGTGTGTGTGTCTGAGATTCTAATTTTGTAAAGCAGCAGTTCTTTTCAAACCCACTGAAGTGAAGTATTCTGGACACTATGGTGTCACTCTGGTTCTAGGCTTTCCATCCTCACTTTCGTTCCAAAGCGGTGTCATTGTAACACTTTCATAAATGACCTGTGTCTCTCTCTCTCTGCAGGAGGATTGTGAAGCAGAAAATGTATGGGAGATGGGAGGCTTAGGAATCCTGACCTCTGTTCCTATAACCCCCAGAGTGGTTTGCTTTCTCTGTGCCAGTAGTGGGCATGTAGAGGTAAGAAATCCTGCTTCTTGGTACCCCAGAAAGTTGAATGGTAGATTATTTTGCTGTAATGAAAGAATCATTTATTCTGTTTCGTTGGCGTGTACCAGGTGCTGCCCCCTCTTTAATTTTATTTAATTTTTAAAGTAATCTCCCTGCCCAACGTGGGGCTCAAACTCACAACCCCGAGATCAAGAGTCGCATGCTCCACAGGAGGCCTCTAGGTGCCCTGGTATCTCCTCTTGAAACCAGCCACCGAAGTATTTTTGAAGATTTTGTAGAGGTTTTAGGAAGGAATCTGCCTCTTAGTAGAGTAGCAAAAGTATTGAGTGTGAAAAGTTGAATGGTCTCATCTCTTAAATTCACTCTTTTTATTAGAGTTCTGATATTTCTGCTACATGTCCAAACATGGAAAAACTGTTACAGTGCTCTTCTAGAGAAAGATATGGCTATCTTATATTGAATATCAAAAACCCCTTGTCTATAAAGAGCTCTTGGCAATTAATAAGAAAAAGGAACAACACCCACTAAAAGAAAAGGCTAAGGGCAGAAATATGTAATTCACAAAATGAGAAATAAACATGGTGGGAGGTGTCCTAGAGCCTTCTGATGAACAAAAATTGGACATTAAGCATTAAAAAGATCATGTGGGAAGGGACACCTGATTGCCTCAGTTGGTGGAACATGTGACTCTTGAGCTTGTGTTGGGTGTTAGCCCCAGGTTGGGTATAGAGATTACTTAAAAATAAAATCTTAAAAAAAAAATCACGTGGGAAAAAAAGATTTGGAAATAGGGACTTTCCGCTGGTGGAAATCTAAATGTTACAGTCTTTCTTTCTGAGCTGATTGTTCGGAAATACGTATTTATCTTTAAAATGAGCATACTGTCTAACCCAACAATTGTCCTCCAGGCATTTATCTTAAGGCTATAATTAGATCAGCAAATAGGTATATGTGTACATACATATGTGCGTGTACAATACATACACGTGTATATAAACATACATGTACATAATATATACATGTATACGTACATGTATATAATAAACCTTTCTCTATATATGTAATAAATACAAGACTTTATTTCAGTACTCTTTAGAGTGATCAAAAATAGGAAACAGCCGAAAGTTTGTCAGTAAAGAGCGGGGGCTTGCTTAAAATAATCATAGGACATGCATATAAGGGCAAGTATGAAGTCCTACATAATAATACAGATTGATATAGACATGGAAAGGTGTCCTTGACACGTCACTGAGTTAAAATAGCAGGTTACAAAGTAGTATGTAAAGCGTGATCCCATTTTGGTTTGGACATTGTTTTAAAAATATATTCAGAAAGAGTTGTGGAAAGATTTACATCAAAATCTTAAAAGTGTGGTTGGGTTATGGTTGACTTGTTT
Source organism: Panthera uncia (assembly GCF_023721935.1). NCBI lineage: Eukaryota > Metazoa > Chordata > Mammalia > Carnivora > Felidae > Panthera > Panthera uncia. Next base: position 95,685,945 of record NC_064808.1, on the reverse strand, counting down.
TCTCTTTATTTTTCTTTATCCTTTTGAATCTTTTGCAGTGAATATCTGCCACCTTTACAGTAAGAGAGAAAAAAAAGCACAATTTAAATAGAGAGCAGAAGTTTGTCATTCATACAATCCTCAATTCCAGAATGCCTCCTTCGCTTATTACTTTATCACATATGTATTTTAGTATCATAACGAAATTCCAAACCCAGATTGTAATGTGGATATTGAGCAGTCCGTGAGACTCATTCACTAGCTAAGAGATTCAGCCCTGCCCACTTGCTATGTTAAATTATACATTAGCAAAATTATACATTATTGTCTGGTGTTCATTCATTAAGCAAATCTATTAGTGCCTATCGTGAACTATAATATTGTTCTAAGTGGTGGGGTTGCTTTAGATACCATTGAGATTAAGAATATTCAGTGTAGGGGCGCCTGGGTGGCTCAGTCAGTTAAGTGTCTGACTTTGGCTCAGGTCATGATCTCACAGCTCATGGGTTCGAGCTCCACGTCAGGCTCTGTGCTGACAGCTCAGAGCCTGGAGCCTTCTTTAGATTCTGTGTCTCCATCTCTCTCTGCCCTTCCTCCGTCCTTCTCTCTCTCTCAAAAATAAAAAAAAAAACATTAAAACATTAAAAAAAAAAAAGAGTATTCAGTCTATAATTGATTCTCCGCCTTTTGGCTAAGAGCAAGTGAAGAATATTCGGTCTATAACATCAAGGGTCCGCTGTATCTCTTGTATGTAATCTTTATACTTTGCATCCATACATATGCTATCCACATGAATAACTTGTAGCACCAGTCCTTCAACTTCTATGATAAAACGATTTTTTTCAGACTATAATTGCTTTAATTTAAATTGTGTAGTTATGCACAGCAATCCCACAGGATTCCTAAAAACTGAATTAGAAAAGGAATAGCCCACTGCCTGCATTGCACTCCTAAAACATAACCAGTGCCTAATGAATTCTGGCATTTGAATTTTAAAAATCTTTTTATGGTGATGTTATTTCAGGTTTGCAGAAAAGTTAGAGTACAAAGAATTCCCATATATCCTTCACCCAGATTTCCCAAATGTTAATTGTTTAAGTTTATTTATTTTGAGAAAGAGAGAGAGCCAGCAGGGGAAGGGCAGAGAGAGAGAGAGGGAGAGAATCCAAAGCAGGCTCCGCACCGCCAACATAGAGCTAGACGTGGGGCTCAAACTCACCAACTGCCAGATCATGACCTAAGCCGAAACCAAGAGTTGGAAACTTAACTGACTGAGCCACCCAGGTGCCCCTCAAATGTCAATATTTTTATTTGCTTTATCCTTTTCTCTTTGTGTGTCCGTATTTTACAAAGTGAGAAGTTAAATATGTGTACACATTTTATATGCAAACACATTTTTTTCTGAAACTTTGGGAGTAAGTTGCAGACGTGTCCTTTTACGTCTGAATATTTGGTGTGTATTTCCTAAAACCAAGGACATTCTCATGTAATCACAGTATAGTTATCAAAATCAGGAAATTAACACTGGCATATTACTGTTAACCTAATCTATAGACCTCATTTAGACTTGACCAGTTGCCCCAATAATTCTGTTATGGCAAAATAAAATTCTTTTTTTTTTTTTTTTAAGTTTATTTATTTATTTTGAGGCAGGGGGGAGCACAAGCGGGGAGGGGCAAAGAGAATCCCAAGCAGACTCCACTCTGTCAGCATCAGGCCCCATGTAGGGCCTGAACTCATGAACCGTGAGATCATGACGTGAGCCGAAATCAAGAGCTGGATGCTTAACCAACTGAGCCATGCAGGTGCCCCAGCAAAATAAAATTCTTACTCAAAATTTTTAAAAATGCCCATATGAAAATATCATTTTAAAATTACAGATGGAAAGGATAAACCAGAGCTTACAACTGTCTTTAGTGTATTGTCGGAAACCTTTAAAACCTTCCCAGGGTACCTGGGTGGCTCTGTCAGTTCAGTGTCTGACTCTTCCTTTTGACTCAGGTCATGATGTCACAGTTCATGGGTTCAAGTCCTGGTTCATGGGTTCGAGCCCTGCGTTGGGCTCTGCACTGACCGCACAGATCCTGCTTGGAATTCTCTTTCTGCCTCTCCCCTGCAAACACACAAAACCTCCCCATTTCCCCCTTCCCATAGCTCTTGTAGCTTGCTTATGGCACTTAGCCACATTCTGTTAAATCTGGGAATGTATTTATTATATATTAAAAAATACATATCTATATAGTTACTTTAAAAATATTTTTTATGTTTATTTATTTTTGAGACAGAGAGACAGACCATGAGTGGGGGAGGGGCAGAGAGAAAGGGAGACCCAGAATCTGAAGCAGGGTCGAGGTTCCATGCTGTCAGCACAGAGCCCGAGGCAGAGCTCGAACTTAACCAGCCGCGAGATCATGACCTGAGCCAAAGTCGGACACTTAACTGACCAAGCCACCCAGGCGCCCCTGTATAGTTATTTTTTTTAATTCTACTGTTATTACTTTAGTCCCCTGAATCACCTGCAATGCCTAATATTGGACTTTTTTTTTTTTTTTTTTACATAATCATTGCTGAATGATTATATGTTGAATAAAACATGTTGGGCTCCTGTAGCCTGAAGTATATAGATAGGATTTGGTTGCTATTTCTTCATGTTATTTGACAACTTCTATGTTCCCATCTACCCTAGTTTGTGTATTGCCAAGTCTGTTGTGAGCCCTTCCACAAGTTTTGTTTAGAGGAGAACGAGCGCCCTCTGGAGGACCAGCTGGAGAATTGGTGTTGTCGTCGCTGCAAGTTCTGTCACGTCTGTGGAAGGCAGCACCAGGCTACAAAGGTATAAAACGAAGTGATAGAACTCTTTAGAGGAGTATCCCCTCTCTCCGTCTCTGCCTTTTGTTTTTGGGTTTTGTACCTATATTTTTTCTTTGTTGGCTTAGTCTAGCGTGACTATTTAGGTATAATTCATTGCCTATTTTTGTGTTTTAATTTGGGGCATATAGGAGAAAACATTGTCATTAGGTAAAATCCCCCAAAGTAAATCAAATCTACCCGATAAGAACATTCATCACCGAGGACCTTTCGCAGGACCTAAATCCGCATGCTTTCACTGAGAATAAATAATTCGTGAGAAAATTTAAACTGTTGTCATGATGTGCTATACTTTACTTGCAGATAAATATGAAAGGGACACTGAGTCATAGGTGTTTCGAGTGAATTGATGTGATATCCACCTTTGCCTTTAAATTTTCTTTTTTATTACAAGTGACACACAATATTATGTTAGTTTTTGGCGTGCAGCTTAGTGATTCAGCACTTCTGTACATTACACAGTGCCCACCGTGAGAAGTGTCGTCGGCATCTGCCAACTCACGACACCGTTACAGTCCTAGTGACTATATTCTCTGCACTGCACTTTCCGCGTCTGTGACCTACTCACTTTATACCTGGAAGTTGGTAGCTATTCATCCTCTGCCTTTATATTTCCTACAGCAGCTGCTGGAGTGTAATAAGTGCCGAAACAGCTATCACCCTGAGTGCCTGGGACCAAACTACCCCACCAAACCCACAAAGAAAAAGAAAGTTTGGGTGAGTGCACACATCGTGCTGTTTCAGAGAGAACTGGCATGGAGCTCTGGGGCTCGTGCACCTTGTAACAGGGAGAGCCTTGCTCGAGGATGTCATTGTAACAATGTTTTGGTCTCGTTATTAAGGAAAGGCGTCCCAGGGAAGAAGTCCACTCTGGAAACTGATTGCATCCGAGATCTTTTTAAATGAGATGAGATACTAAAAGTGAATTCCTATTGAATTTCTTTTCTTTTCCAGATCTGCACCAAGTGTGTTCGCTGCAAGAGCTGTGGATCCACGACTCCAGGCAAAGGATGGGACGCACAGTGGTCTCATGATTTCTCACTGTGCCATGACTGTGCCAAACTCTTTGCTAAAGGTACATCAAAAAGGCCGGTTTTATCAACTCTCAGGGGTTATATATTTGGTTGCTCTGGAGGTGAACCGAACACTCCAGGGAAGTGAAGTAGAAAGTCTTGCGCATTTTGTCAAGGGTACCATTTAGAGCATTTACTAAGTTCCTGGCCTTGTTCTTTTCTTTACGCGAAGTATCACAGCAACTAGAAATATTTTGTTAGCTTATATGGGAAGAATTAAGGGGACTTGTTGTAATAACTAACCACAAAGAAAGGCTCTAAGCCATTATTTCCAAAAGTAAGGTACATAGACGTTTCATTGTTTCAGAAGTGATTTTAGGTGGTATTGAGTCAAACATTTTATTTTCATAGATATGCTAGAAAAAAATTAATAACTAATACGTTAAACTCGTTTTGCTGATTTAGGATAATAATGATACAAAGTTTACTATTGGAAGTTATACTAATATAAGCAAGTTACTAATATAAGCAAATCAATGTTAAGTCTGTTAAGAATGATAGAGGATATTATGGATAAAACAAATTGACGAAGGTTGTATGTTGTGCTGAACTTTTCGAAGTGCTGCTCTAAGCTCTAACTTAAATCACTAGGAATAAGGAGGTGTAAATTAACTGTGTTATTTTACACCCATATCCTCACCTTTTTTAAAAAATATAGACATTTCTTTGGGATGTTCAAGAGAGAAAATTCTCTCTTTCATTCTTTTTTTATTGTGTCGTCTGTAGACTCTACCCCACGACCTTTAAAAATGAGTCTAAGTAAGGGTGCCTGGCTGGCTCAGTCCATAGAGCATGTGACTCTCGATCTCAGGGTCGTGAGTTCAAGCTCCACGTTAGATGTGGAGGCTACTCCAAAAGAAAAGGAGTCTAAATGGAATTAGTGGTATGTTCTAAGAGCTCAGAATAATCTTGACGCCGCACAGATGTGTGAGCATCCCATCGGAGATCTATGCTGGCGTTGTTAAGAAGTTCCGGCACATAGAAGCCCCAGCCTCAGAGGTGCCGGCACGGGGCCCAGAGCCCCGCTGAACCGCATGCTTTGCTCACAGGGAACTTCTGCCCTCTGTGTGACAAGTGCTATGACGACGACGACTACGAGAGCAAGATGATGCAGTGTGGGAAGTGCGACCGCTGGGTCCACTCCAAATGTGAGAATCTTTCAGGTACAGAAGGTTGGAGTCTTTTTTTTTTTATTACAGTTTTCTTCTTTCTTGGTACATTTACAGCCCCCAGAGTAATCTGTAAACGTAACATGACGGCCATGCTGTTACTTAGAGTCGTTTTAAATTTCCCTTCTTGGTCTCTAGAATAACTTGAATAACTTCGGTCTCTAACACTGTCGTGTTAAGTTGTGCTCGTTTATCGGGAACATAAACATTTACAATATTCATTTGCTAGCTCTTGGTGGGCCCCGTAACCGGTCGATCCTCCAGTAACCAAATCCTGGGTTAGTGTTGCTGGTGTCCCTTTGGAGCTCAGTATGTGGGGATCAGTTCCTCGGGGACGTTAGAGTCTTGCTACTGTTCCTAACCTACAACTTTGTATTAAACTCAGTGGAGTAATGTCCTCTTCTCCCTGTCTGCCACCCTTCAGAGCACCTCAGCATCGTAGGTTTTTGTTTTTCCAGATGAGATGTATGAGATTCTATCTAATCTGCCAGAAAGCGTGGCCTATACTTGTGTGAACTGTACTGAGCGGCACCCTGCAGAGTGGCGACTGGCCCTTGAGAAAGAGCTACAGATCTCTCTGAAGCAAGTCCTGACAGCTTTGCTGAACTCTCGGACCACCAGCCACTTGCTCCGCTACCGACAGGTAGGCCCGAGTCTCATGTCGGTTCCTAAGAGTTTGTTCTGAAGTGGGTTTTCTCCGGTGATGGACTGTTGGTTTTATTTTGCGTCATTCTTCGTTCAGTTTTGTAGAGTCACTTGTTGTGGCTTTCAACCATTAAGAAAATCTTCAGGGCCGGGGTGCCTGGGTGGCTCGGTCAGCTTCAGCTCAGGTCGTGATCTGGTTCAAACCCCGCGTCAGAGTCTGTGCTGACAGCTCAGAGCCTGGAGCCTGCTTCGGATTCTGTGTTTCCTCTCCCTTTCTCTCTGCCCCTCCCCACTCCTGTTCTGTCTCTCTCTCTCTCTCTCAAAAATGAATAAACATTAGGAAAAAAAAAGTTTGTTTTTTTTTTTTTTTTAAAGAAAATCTTTAGAGCCCAGAGTAAGATCTTGTCTAGGGAACTTCTTTGCTGTTATGATAAGAAATTTGGACTTTCTACTCTGAAGGGTCTGAGAGGGACCAATGAAGAGCTTCACCCAAGAGTAACCTGATCAGAATTGCTTTTTTAGAGAAAAAGTGATTCTGACTAGAAGAGAGAGGAAGGATTGGTGAGGACTGAGGCTAGAAGCAGGGAGAGTGGTTGGGAGGCAGTTAGATCAATCTGGGGAAGAGAGAGATTGAGGGCCTGATCTAAGATGATAGTCATGTGGCTAGAGACCCTTTGCCTCTGGGAAATCCCTAGGCTCCTCGGGGCACAATTTGTAAATCACTACTTTTTGTCTATTTTAGTCGTGAACTATATACACCTGTAGAGTAGTCATTAGAAACTCAAGGTAAAATGCTGAAAGAACCGCACGGATAACTTGAACTCAGATAGGCTGTTGCTTTGTCTCTTGATAGAACTCCACATTTTGGATAGGAACATTTGCAATCTCTGTCCTCCTCAGAAGGGACTGGAGGGTGTCTGTGTTTTCATACGAGGTTTGGAAGTTATCAGGCAAAGCTTCTAAGTTCAAAGTCACAGACTTGCATGGTCAAAGTCTTAGAGAACTGGCTCGTTCCGATTACTTTTTCTGTTATTTAAGAAATCTCTGATTATTTTCACGTTCTTTAGGTTTAATAATAGGAATCCTTCCGTGCTATCTTTATTAATTTTAATAGAATTTACACGGGTGCCTCATTTTCAGTGTCAGGTAAAAGAAACCTGTCTTTCCTGGCAACAGGCCGCCAAGCCACCAGACTTAAATCCTGAGACGGAGGAGAGCATACCTTCCCGCAGCTCCCCGGAAGGGCCTGACCCGCCGGTGCTTACCGAGGTCAGCAAACAGGAGGAGCAGCAGCCTTTAGATCTGGAAGGAGTGAAGAGGAAAATGGACCAAGGGAGTTACACATCCGTGGTACGTCTCTCCAACGAACTACCAACATTCCAAGTGCCATTTTAGCTTCTTTGGGTCTTTTGGGGGATGAGGCTTGGGAGTAAGCGTTAAAAGATGGTTTGTATTATATTTAGCAACGTCATGTGGATTTAAATACCTAAAAATATGTGAGCTCTCTTAGCTCTGTGTTTCAGAAGACAGGGAGGTAGTGTCTCAGAACGGTTCTCTGGTTTGGCTTTCATCTGAGTTCGCTGAAAATCATTTTTGCCTTAAAATTATTTTTATATTTAAACTTTGTGGGAACATGCTAACGTGAAGTTACTTGGTTTGCCCCTTTTGAAATCATGTCTGAATAACGTGTCTTTCAGTCTAGGATCTTTATTATAGACGGATGTCTTTTAAATGTATGGGTTTAAGGATGTATGGGGATGATTGTTATCTCATGGTCCATATTTGACATTTCATTTGTTGATGGGGCATCCAGCTGGCTCAGTCAGTGGAGCATTCGACTCTTATCTCCGAGGTTGTGAGTTCAAGCCCGACGTTGGATGTAGAGATTACTTAAAAAATTACAAAATTTAAAATAAAAAGAACGTATGGGAACATCTGTAATCTCATGGTCCACATTTGCTGTTCAGTTGTTTTATTCATTTTAATCTGAGTAAAAAATCATGGTCCTATTTGGGTAACTTGCCATGATAACAGCTAATTTATTTGCATACTTGCTTTATTAGCCTGGCTTCTCTTGGCTGCCGCAAGTTAATTGAGAACTGAATTCAAAAAGCCTCCACTAAAGACAAATTACACTGCATTAAAGTAGGGTGTCCATTTTCTGTTGGATTTCTGTGCCGGGTGATTTAGGAGGGAACAGGAAGTGGTTTTGAGATCACACTGCTTTTTGAATAATTAATACTTTGTTTTTGTATACAGTTGGAGTTCAGTGATGATATCGTGAAGATCATTCAAGCAGCCATTAATTCAGATGGAGGACAGCCAGAAATTAAAAAAGCCAACAGCATGGTCAAGTCCTTCTTTATTCGGGTGAATGATATTAATAGTTCATGTTTTTAATGCGCATCTATGGGTAATTACTCTGTGAGCAACACGGATTTGTTCTCTTCTCCGATTTGTTTTGCCACGTGTGCAAAACATCTTTTGGTTTAGTTAATTCCTCTGATTCTTTGGGAGGAAATTGGCGAGGTTGCCAGAGTGGATGGATCTTTCCCGTAGTGGCCTGAAATCATCCTCATATTGACAGGGAAGCTGGTGTGAAGTTGTTAGTTTTCGTGTGGTTTCCAAATGGATGTTCACATGCTTACATTTGTTTGTTTGTTTATTTTTCTGTTAGCAAATGGAACGTGTTTTTCCATGGTTCAGTGTCAAAAAGTCTAGGTTTTGGGAGCCAAATAAAGTATCGAGCAAGTAAGTAAACTTGGTATTCCTTTTTTTTCCTCCTCATCAGCTAGAAATTTGAGAGTTCTGACATTTCTAGATTAAGGTTTCTTTAGGCTAGGTCTTAATATTAACAATTAATCATTTGAAATGCCTTTTCGATGCTGCTTTAGAGATAATACTTAATGTTTATTATAGTCTGTTGCCCATTTTTTTTCTCTCTTTATATGTTATGTTTTCCGGAATTTGGCTTAACTTGTGGCAGAGGTACAATCCACGTGCTATATATGCAGCTCAGTATTTGGACTTGTGATAACCGGGTTCTGTTTTATTTGGTTCAAATGGTGCTCTCTCCTGCTCTTGAGTCTCCATATTTAACTTAAAAATTTTATTCTACTAAATCCTTTTGAGTCTTTGATAAAGTTATCATTTGTTTCTGGAAGTTTCACCAAGAGTCATGTATCGAGAATATATTTTTTTAAATAATAAAGTCCTGTATGTGTAGGCCGTTTTCACAATCTGTGGCTTGTTCTTACGTTCTGTGAATGGCTCGTGCATGGGGCTGTAACCTGATGATGCCAAGAATTTGATAATTTTGTGTAGTTCTAGGTGTGTCGTAGGAGGTCAATAAATACTTGTTGAATCAATTATTTTCAGCAGTGGGATGTTACCAAACGCAGTGCTTCCGCCTTCACTTGACCATAATTATGCTCAGTGGCAGGAGCGAGAGGAAAACAGCCACACTGAGCAGCCTCCTTTAATGAAGAAAATCATCCCGGCTCCCAAACCTAAAGGGCCCGGAGAACCAGACTCTCCAACACCACTCCATCCTCCTACACCACCAATTCTGAGTAAGGCACCAAATGAGCCATTATCCATTTCTCTCTAGATGCAAATGATCAACTTCGTGAATCTAAATTCAATACTAGAAAGAAATTTCGAGGTCATCCTCAAATGTAATACAATCATTGCTTTCGCTTAGCTTGGACCGATAACAAGAAATCGATAGAACCGCTGTAACACATGGCGAGATAACATGACTTTGAACACTTTTTGAAAGTGTTTATTTTATAAGCTGCAGGCTATTGAAGCCTAAGTGGGGTTTTTTTTTTTTCTTCCTGGAAATCAGACGTAGTGTTGCCGATTTTAACTGGTTGTCTTTTGGGTTCTAAGGTACTGATAGGAGTCGAGAAGATAGTCCAGAACTGAATCCACCCCCAGGCATCGAGGATAATAGACAATGTGCATTGTGTTTGATGTATGGTGATGACAGTGCTAATGTAAGTACCTTGGTGTAAGGGGTCTTACTTAGCAGATGCTCACATGAACTGTGTGTCCTTTGTGTCTAAATTTGATGACTGGGTGCCATTTATTTAACGAATGTTTGTCACCTGGCATGTGGCACTTGGGGTTTTTTCTTTTCTTTCATTTAAAAGATGATTTGCCTTCAGTTAACCTGCTGATGTCTCATAATTTCTACAGGAAATTCCTCAAAAAGATTTTATGAGAGTCCATAAAATATGTAAGTTGCATATTTAAAGGCTTGTGTTTAACATAGGATAGCAGAGTGGTTAAGATCCCCAGCCCTGGCAGGCTGCCTGGATTCATTTCTCTACTCTGCTGCCTACTTATTGACCTTGGCGAGGAGCTTAACCTCCCTGACTCTCAGTTTCATCTTTAAAATGAGGATAATGATAATACGTAACCACTGCGGGTTATAAGGATTAGAGGAAATAATGTTCATGAAGCTTTATTTAGTGCCTGGCCCACAGTAAGCTTACAATAAGAAAGGTTTTATAAGAAAGAAACGCACGCTAAGAGAACTGGCTTGGAAATACGGTTTTAAAGAAGTCAGTGTGCACTTTCATAAACTTAGCATGTACTGCTAATGTTTGTGTTCCCTATGTTTGTAAAATATTTCCAGTCCATGGAAGAGGTAATCTAGAAAGGTGAGAAGTAGAAACAGAAACATCGAAAAATGACTTTTGATCTTTGCGTGCATCCCCAAGTTAAAGAATTACTGTTGATGCTACCTTGACTGAGATAAAGCTAATACCAAGGAAAACCTTCTTTGGCATTATATTCTTTAAAGAAAAAAGAAATCTCTTGATTTCATAGGATGCTGGCCGTTTGCTATACATTGGCCAAAATGAGTGGACACATGTAAATTGCGCTTTGTGGTCAGCAGAAGTGTTTGAAGACGATGATGGATCACTAAAGAATGTGCACATGGCCGTGATCAGGGGCAAACAGCTGGTAAGACCTGTGTGAATGTTACAGAAAAGATCCTCTCTCTGTTTCCAGGTGTTTTCTCTTGGCTAAATGCTGCCTCACTGATGCTTTTCATAGTGCCTTCAGAATGGTTAGCCAGCAGCAAATAGTGGTGTAGACTATAGGCAGATTGCTATTCTGACCCCTGGAGGATGGTACAAAAGAAACAGAAAACAAAGTACTGTCTAGTTTGGGAGATAATTTGTGCAAGAAGGGTGTTACTTTATTAAGTGATTTAGACAAAATGACCTCAGAGGTCCCAGCTGAATCAACACCCTGTGGTTCCATAGGATAAACCCACATAGATACACACAGGAAGAGGGATGTGGAAAATGATCAGTAGAAGCTGAGAGTAGTCCGAAAAGGCCACGAAGGAGTAAAATTTTTAACAACTATATTTGGAAGGAGGGACGAAGATGAAGGATTGTCAGAAAGAAAGAAAGAAAGAAAGAAAGAAAGAAAGAAAGAAAGAAAAAGGGAGAGAGACAAGCAAACAAAAAGCACATGCAAAGAAAACATGTCAATTGCATGGAGAGGACGAAGTCTTCTGTGGGGAGGAGCCCAGGCTGTGACTGACAGAATAAGGTGCTGACATACAGGCTAGTTGAAGGAAGTCTTTGAATCAGATGATAAATTTAATCTGTTAATAAGCCTAGTAACTAGAGAACCCTTATGTTTCTGATTGGTATACTCTTTCCAGAACTGAATTCTTTTGGATATAGTACCTTTCTAACAAGATGATGTTTTTAGTATCAGTCTTCGAAATTTGGTCTTCTCTGAAGCAATCGTGCATCCTAGAAAAAAAAAACAAAACTGTTTGGTTTAAGTTCTAAATCAGATTGTGATATTTAATAGTTCTAGGGCCTAGGGGCAGTGGGAGAGAGAGGATTTGTAGAGGAGGATTTATGGCTCATATCATTTCTCTATAATTCAATTACCACTAAAAGAAATGAATTGTAGGAAATGCAGAATGGGGTAATTCTTTAGAGATGGAAAGTGGCTTAAAACATCTGAAAGTCTGACTTAGGCCTCTGTTCTCTCTGGATGGTTAGAGATGTGAATTCTGCCAAAAGCCAGGAGCCACTGTGGGTTGCTGCCTTACATCCTGCACCAGCAACTATCACTTCATGTGTTCTCGCGCCAAGAACTGTGTCTTTCTGGATGATAAGAAAGTATATTGCCAGCGACATCGGGATTTGATCAAAGGCGAGGTGAGAACTCCCGTTACTTTTCGAATTCTATAGGAGTTCAGGGAAAACAGGCTGAGGACAGCAAGATGGTAAGCTTTGTGTTACCTTCCAACTGTGTGTTCCTAGAATCACCTTCTCTTGCAAATACAGAAGTCCTCCTGTGAAACAGCAGGGTGATTTCGAGATCTGCTCTGTACTTTGCCCTCTGAGAGAATCGGTATCACGCATATAATGTATAAAGGGGCAGCCTATTAACAGCCGGATTTTCATTTTAGGTGGTTCCTGAGAATGGATTTGAAGTTTTTAGAAGAGTGTTTGTGGACTTTGAAGGAATCAGCTTGAGAAGGAAGTTTCTCAATGGCTTGGAACCAGAAAATATCCACATGATGATTGGTATGATATGGGCCTCCGTTGTTGGGGAAGGTTCCGTGTATCACTGGGGTACTTTCTGGTCTCTGGTTTAAAAGTGAGCCTTCTCATTATCTCCTCTAATTAGTTCTTCTTTCCTTGGTCAGGCTCCATGACAATTGACTGCTTAGGAATTCTGAATGATCTCTCTGACTGTGAAGATAAGCTTTTTCCTATTGGATATCAGTAAGTAGCACTGTAGAGAGAAGACCCCAACCCCCGCAGCTTGAGCACCCCGAACCAGGAGCAGGTCGTTGAATGGAGAGCCATACTTGTTAGCTACTTTTAACTGCTACTGCAAATTAACTCCGTTTTTTGCTGCTTCTTGTAGATTGGGACTAAAGTATCAGTTTATGTCCGCTAAATCCACGTATAGAAGGAAAGTACTATTGACATACTTTCAGAATCATTTCCAAACAAAACCTAAATAGAAAACGTGAGGTCAGTCTCTTAAGAGTTCCGTTTATCTGGATTCAGAAGTCCAGATTGTTGTAGTGGATCAGACAAACCCCTCATGCCTCTGTCCTCAGTCCAAAAATATAAACCCCCCCCCACAATAATAATCATATTCTCCAGTGAGAATTTATCATCTTTCCTATGTGAAGCAAATGTTTGAAACTTCTAGCAGGCTGACAGTGTAAATTTAAAATTCCTTTTCTAGCTCTCCCATTTTGGAGTCTCATTTTGCTATATATACTCACAATTTATTCTGCATTCCAATTCTGGCGGCACAGTCTATACTCTGCATTTAGCCGGCAGCCCTTTGTATAAACCAGGCTCCATCAGCATCCCGCAGATTGGAAGCAGTTACACTTCCCTTGTCTTGTGGGGCTTTTCTCCCAAAGGAAACACTTCAGGTTTGCTCTGTCCTCACTTTGTACACCCGGTGGGGCAGTAATCCCTTCCCGCAGGTCAAGAACTATTTCTTGTAGCAGTTAGTATTTTTCTTTCTCTGCATTTTAGGATCTTGTACTATTTTTGTCTCCTGCTTACGCTACAATAAAAAAAGATGTTATGCTATTTTCTGAGAGACTAGGAAAAACCAAGCATTTCAAAAAGCTTGGAACGGCCTAGCCAGGGGGATCTATAATAAGAATCCATGAAGTGAAGCTGAATTCTGTCAACCCAGGAGGCCAGGGAACCGAGGATGAGGAGAGGTTTGGGCACGTGTTCGTCTCCGCCTCTGTACTCTCGCTGGTGGTGATTTTGATGGATCTGTTTGCCAGGTGTTCCAGGGTGTACTGGAGTACCACGGATGCTCGCAAGCGCTGTGTGTACACGTGCAAGATAGTGGAGTGCCGTCCTCCGGTTGTAGAGCCAGATATCAACAGCACTGTGGAGCACGATGAAAACAGGACCATCGCTCATAGTCCCACGTCTTTTGCAGGTGAGACTTTCATCGAGATGGGACTTGAGTTTGATTTTTGGGAGTGCCATGATTGAAGGCAGAAAAACGTCATCCCTCTGGGAGGTGTCATTTGTTTCTATTTTTGATTTTTACCTTAATTGCTTACTTTTTATTGGTTTGTTTATTTTATTTTATTTTATTTTATTTTATTTCTTTTAAGATTTAATTTTTTTTTTTTTCAACGTTTATTTATTTTTGGGACAGAGAGAGACAGAGCATGAACGGGGGAGGGACAGAGAGAGAGGGAGACACAGAATCGGAAATAGGCTCCAGGCTCTGAGCCATCAGCCCAGAGCCTGACGCGGGGCTCGAACTCACGGACCGTGAGATCGTGACCTGGCTGAAGTCGGACGCTTAACCGACTGCGCCACCCAGGCGCCCCTTAAGATTTAATTTTTAAGTAACCTTATACACCCAACGTGGGGCTCGAACCCACAGTCCCGAGTTCAAGCGTGCATGCTCCTCCCACGGAGCCAGGCAGGCGCCCCCATTTGATGGATATTTTAATTGGACTTTTTTTTAGTAACGAGTGTTTCTTTCCTACCACAGAAATTTCATCTAAAGAAAGTCAGAGCACAGCTGAAATTATAAGTCCTCCCTCACCAGACCGACCTCATTCGCAAACCTCTGGTTCCTGTTTTTATCATGTCATCTCGAAGGTCCCTAGGATTCGGACACCTAGTTACTCTCCAACACAGAGATCCCCTGGCTGTCGGCCATTGCCTTCTGCAGGTAAAGGACCTACCTCGTTGACGAACTTGACCCGAAAAGGTTAGCGCAAAGATTAGCCTGTGGTTCTTGCAGGCGACTTTATCTCAGTGACTTTGGCTCGTTGAAAATCTTGATCGTTGCAGTTTTCAGTGAAAAGTCATTGCCGAGTCATTGAGAGCAGTGGCTACCGCACGTTTGTCCCTCTCTGTAATAGACTATTATTTTCTCTCTCTTGTTCAGGAAGTCCTACCCCAACCACTCATGAAATAGTCACAGTGGGTGACCCTTTACTCTCCTCTGGACTCCGAAGCATTGGCTCCAGGCGACACAGCACTTCTTCCCTGTCACCCCAGCGGTCTAAACTCCGGATAATGTCTCCAGTGAGAACCGGGAGTACTTACTCCAGGAATAGTGTTCCCTCAGTCTCCGCCATCGGGACTGCCACAGATCTTGAGTCAAGTGCCAAAGCAGTCGATCATGTCTTAGGACCGCTGAACTCAAACAGTAACTTAGGGCAAAACACTCCCACCTCTTCAAATTCGCAAAGGACAGTGGTTACTATGGGCACTAAAACCAGTCACTTGGACGGATCTTCATCTTCAGAAATGAAGCATTCCAGTGCTTCCGACGTGGCGTCCAAGAGCTCCTCTTTGAAGGGAGAGAAGGCCAAAGTGCCAGGTTCCAAGGGTTCAGAGGGATCTGCACATGCTGTGGCTTATCCTGGCATTCCCAAGCTGGCCCCGCAGCTTCATAACACAGCATCTGGAGAATTAAATGCTGGCAAGATCGGCACTTTTGCTGAACTCTCTTCGGTGCCATTTTCTTCTAAAGAGGCCCTCTCCTTCCCCCCACTCCATCTGAGAGGGCAAAGGAACGATCGAGACCAACACGCAGACTCTAACCAATCAGTAAACCCCTCTCCCGAGGAAGATGCGGAAGTCAAAACCTTGAAGCTATCTGGAGTGAGCAACAGGTCATCCATTGTCAATGAACATGTGGGATCTAGTTCCAGGGACAGGAGACAGAAAGGGAAAAAGTCTTGTAAAGAAACTTTCAAAGAAAAACATTCCAGTAAGTCTTTTTTGGAACCTGGTCAGGTGACCACCGGCGAGGAAGGAAACCTAAAGCCGGAGTTTGTTGATGAAGTTTTGACTCCAGAATTTATGGGGCAACGACCATGTAATAATGTTTCTTCTGATAAGATTGGAGACAAAGTCCTGTCTATTCCAGGAGTCCCCAAAGCTCCATCCATGCAAGTAGAAGGATCTGCCAAGGAATTACAGACACCCCGGAAACGCACGGTCAAAGTGACACTGACGCCTCTCAAAATGGAGAGTGAGGGCCAGTCCAAGAATACCCTGAAAGAAAGTAGTCCCGTTTCCCCTCTGCAAATAGAGTCGGCATCTCCAACAGAACCAGTTTCAGCCTCTGAAAGTCCAGGAGATGGTCCAGCGGCCCAGCCAAGCCCCAATAATACCTCATCCCAGGATTCTCAAAGTAACAATTATCAGAATCTTCCGGTTCAGGACAGAAACCTGATGCTTCCAGATGGTCCCAAACCTCAGGAGGATGGCTCTTTCAAGAGGAGATATCCCCGTCGCAGTGCCCGGGCCCGCTCTAACATGTTCTTCGGGCTCACCCCACTCTATGGGGTAAGATCCTACGGTGAAGAAGACATTCCATTCTACAGCAGCTCAACTGGGAAGAAACGAGGCAAGAGATCAGCTGAGGGACAGGTGGATGGGGCCGATGACCTAAGCACTTCTGATGAAGATGACTTATATTATTACAATTTCACTAGGACAGTGATTTCTTCAGGCGGAGAGGAACGGCTGGCATCCCATAATCTATTTCGGGAGGAAGAACAGTGTGACCTCCCGAAGATTTCTCAGCTGGATGGTGTCGATGACGGCACAGAGAGCGATACGAGCGTCACAGCCACAGCGAGGAAGAGCAGCCAGATTCCAAAGAGAAACGGCAAAGAAAACGGAACGGAGAACTTAAAGATGGAGCGGCCTGAAGACGCCGGCGAGAAAGAGCACGTCATTAAGAGTTCCGTGGGCCACAAAAATGAGCCAAAGATGGATAACTGCCACTCTGTGAGCAGAGTTAAAACACAGGGGCAGGATTCCTTGGAGGCTCAGCTCAGCTCATTGGAGTCAAGCCGCAGAGTCCACACGAGCACCCCGTCGGACAAGAACCTACTAGACACCTACAACACCGAGCTCCTGAAATCGGACTCGGATAACAACAACAGTGACGACTGTGGGAACATCCTGCCCTCGGACATCATGGACTTCGTCCTAAAGAATACCCCATCCATGCAGGCTTTGGGCGAGAGCCCAGAGTCCTCTTCGTCGGAACTCCTAAATCTCGGTGAAGGCTTGGGTCTCGACAGTAACCGGGAAAAGGACATGGGTCTTTTCGAAGTGTTTTCTCAGCAGCTGCCCACGACAGAACCTGTGGACAGTAGCGTCTCCTCCTCTATCTCAGCAGAGGAGCAGTTCGAGCTGCCCCTGGAGCTGCCGTCTGATCTGTCCGTCCTGACCACCCGGAGTCCCACGGTCCCCAGCCAGAATGCCGGTAGACTGGCTGTGATCTCCGACTCAGGAGAGAAGAGGGTGACCATCACGGAGAAGTCTGTGGCCTCCTCTGAAGGGGACTCGGCACTGCTGAGTCCCGGGGTAGATCCGACGCCCGAAGGCCACATGACTCCCGATCATTTTATCCAAGGACACATGGACGCGGACCACATCTCCAGCCCTCCTTGTGGTTCAGTGGAGCAGGGTCATGGCAACAATCAGGATTTAACTAGAAACAGTAGCACCCCCGGCCTTCAGGTACCTGTTTCCCCTACTGTTCCTATCCAGAACCAGAAATATGTGCCCAACTCTACCGAGAGTCCTGGCCCATCTCAGATTTCTAATGCAGCTGTCCAGACCACTCCACCCCACCTGAAACCAGCCACTGAGAAACTCATTGTTGTTAACCAGAACATGCAGCCACTTTATGTTCTCCAAACTCTTCCAAATGGAGTGACCCAAAAAATCCAATTGACCTCTTCTGTTAGTTCTACACCCAATGTGATGGAGACAAATACTTCAGTATTGGGGCCCATGGGAAGTGGTCTCACCCTAGCCACGGGACTAAATCCAAGCTTGCCAACTTCTCCATCTCTCTTCCCTCCTGCTAGCAAAGGATTGCTCCCCATGTCTCATCGCCAGCACTTACATTCCTTCCCCGCAGCTACTCAAAGTAGTTTCCCACCCAACATCAACAGCCCTCCTTCAGGCCTACTTATTGGGGTTCAGCCTCCTCCAGATCCCCAACTTTTGGTTTCAGAAGCCAGCCAGAGGACAGACCTCAGTACCACAGTAGCCACTCCATCCTCTGGACTCAAGAAAAGACCCATATCTCGTCTGCAGACCCGAAAGAATAAAAAACTCGCTCCCTCTAGCAACCCTTCAAACATTGCCCCTTCCGATGTGGTTTCTAACATGACACTGATTAACTTCACACCCTCCCAGCTGCCAAATCATCCCAATCTGCTAGATTTGGGCTCACTTAACACTTCATCTCACCGAACTGTCCCCAACATCATAAAAAGGTCTAAATCTGGCATCATGTATTTTGAACAGGCTCCGCTGTTACCGCAGAGTGTGGGAGGCACTGCCGCGGCGGCGGCGGCGGGCGCATCAACAATAAGCCAGGACACCGGCCACCTCACCGCGGGGCCTGTGTCTGGCTTGGCATCCGGCTCCTCCGTCTTGAACGTTGTATCCATGCAAACCGCAACAACCCCTACAAGTAGTGCGTCAGTTCCGGGACATGTCGCGTTAACCAACCCCAGGCTGCTCGGTACCCCGGATATTGGCTCAATAAGCAACCTTTTAATCAAAGCCAGTCAGCAGAGCCTGGGGATGCAGGACCAGCCTGTGGCTTTGCCACCAAGTTCAGGAATGTTTCCGCAACTGGGGACGTCCCAGGCTCCTCCTGCCGCGATGACAGCGGCATCTAGCATCTGCGTGCTCCCCTCTGCTCAGACCGCGGGCATAACGGCCGCCTCGCCTCCGGGGGAAGCGGAAGAACACTATCAGCTTCAGCACGTGAACCAGCTCCTTGCCAGCAAAACTGGGATTCTCCCTTCCCAGCGTGATCTTGATTCTGCTCCAGGGACCCAGGGAGCCAGCTTTCCCCAGACAGTAGATGCCCCCAACAGCGTGGGGCTGGAGCAGAACAAGGCTTTATCCTCAGCTATGCAAGCCAGCTCAGCCTCTCCTGGGGGCTCTCCGTCCTCTGGGCAGCAGTCAGCAAGCCCCTCCGTGCCGGGTCCCACCAAACCCAAACCAAAAATCAAACGGATTCAGCTGCCTTTGGACAAAGGGAATGGCAAGAAGCACAAAGTTTCCCATTCGCGGACCAGTTCTTCTGAAGCACACATTCCAGACCAGGAAGCCAGCGCGACATCCCTGACCTCAGTCGCAGGGTGAGAGATGCCAATATCAGCTCTGCTCGGTGGGCGGGATCTTGTGCTCGGGACTAGAGGCTGGGGCAGTGGCAGTCTTCTGGGAGGGACGTGTTGCATTGCTCGGGGGTGTTCTGGGTTGTGACTTTGATTTTTTTTTTATTTTTTATTTTTTTTCCCCTCACAGCAGTGATTTCTAGAGCAAAATTTAGTTCCATCCGTGGGCAGTTTGTCTCTGGGATAGAACCACATCTCTAATTACTCTTTGATTTAAAACAGTGCTGCTGTTTGCTCTTGGCGTTTGGTTTTCTGGGGGACGGGGGGGGGGGGGGGGGGGCTGGTGTTTGTGTTTTTGTTTTTGTTTTGCTGAGGCTTAGGATACTGAAGGACGATTATTCCCGTCCAGAGGACAAAGCCACCTGTTGTAGATCCTCATGAAGTCCCTTTTGAGAACACTAGCATGGGGTGTAACGCATGTAAAGTACACAAGTTTGACATATGTGTGCACCCGCGTAGCCACCATGCAGATCAAGATCTAGAACATTCCTAGAGTTCCAGAAGACTCCTTGTGCCTTCTCTTGGTCAGTACGCCCTCAAGATAACCACTGTCTAACCTGTATCACCACAGATTAGTTTTCTCAGCTCGTGAATGTTATCAGATCCATCGTGGTAGAGGCATTTCTTTAGACTGAGCTACGCATTTGGCACATGTTTCCTGGTGGTTTTTCTTGAAAAGATACAAATGGTTCCGTTCCAGGACTCCAGGAGCAGAGGCTGAGCAGCAGGGGACTGCTGATGTGGAACAGTCGTCCCAAAAGGAGTGTGGGCAGACCACAGGGTAAATATGCAGATCATTTCTCTAAGGTTAAGCCCTCAGTTCTGTCCACCTCATTTAAAAAAAATAGTTCTTCCTGATTTGTATTATTTTTGTTGCCAAAGTTTTTTTTTTTTTTAAGTTTGTTTGTTTATTTATCTATTTATCTATTGGGGTGGGGGAGGGGCAGAGAGAGACGGAGAGAGAATCCCAAGCAGGCTCCATGCTGTCAACACGGAGCCCAATGTGGGGCTCGATCCCGCAAACAACGTGATCGTGACCTGAGCCGAGATCAAGAGTGGGACGCTTAACCCAACTGAGCCACCCAGGCGCCCCTGTATATGCCTTTCTTACATAAAATGAATAATGCTATACATACTGTTCTGTACTTGGTTTTGTTTTGTTTTGTTATTTATTTAAACAGTCCCTTATCGGAGTACCTGGGTGACTCAGTGGGTTAAGCGTCCGACTCTGGATTTCGGCTCAAGTCATGATCTCATGGTCATGAGATTGAACCCTGAATTGGGCTCTGCTCTGACAGTGAAGAGCCTGGGCATTCGCTGTCTCCCTCTCTCTCTGCCCCACCCCTGCTTGCATTTTCTCTCTCTCAAAATAAATGAATTAATATAAAAAAATTAAAAAGATAAACCGCCCCTTATTGATATGCATTTGGGTTGTTTCCAAATGTTATTTAATTTAAGAAAAGGGAAACTGGTGGTGGTTTTCTGGCTCGGGCAGCTGGCTTTTATTTCTGGTTAAAGCAGTTAACTTAAGTGATTCCAGAACTGCTTTTTTTCGAATACTGAGGGTATGAGAAAAATTTAAGGATATAATGTACAAACTGCAAAAGCAGAAATTTAATGTCAATATTTGGGAAAGAGTCTCATAAGAGATAGTTTTATGTTATGTACCTTATAGTAGTGTGATGGTGTTTACTCAACAGGTAATACACAAATCATCCTGTGGTTCATTTCTAGCAGTTGTTTCATATAGCCCATACAACAATATGGCAGACTATGGACAGTTTTTATCTTTGAATTAAAGAGCTAGCTGATGTTACATCTCACATTTGGTTTTCCTTTCATTTAGGCAAGTTCTTCCTGAGATTCAGACAACACAGAATTCAGCAAATGAACAAGAAAGTACAGGTACGTGGGTAGGTAACAGGTTAGAATTCGAATTCCAAAGCCAAACGTGCTATAAAAATTGCCTACGTTATCTACTAGTTTTCTAAATTAAAAAATCTTAAGCTCCAAAGAAGTTCAGTGATTGGCAAGAGGTGTAGACTAAACCTCAGAGCGTCTGTCTCCTGGTCCAGTGCCCTTCTACTACATTTCTATGACCAGCTGTCAAGTGGTCTTCTGTTCTACTTGTTCTATAGCAGTGTGATTTTACTAGCCCGTGATTACCTGACTTCATCCCTCAGTGGTCACCGAAGAAAGCCGTATGTCTGGTCACAACCCCAGATGCATCTCCATAGCACTTTCCGTCATCTGTGCTAATGAATTGGGTCAGTAAAGAACCGGTCACTTCAAGATTAGTTAGATCTGGGTGTAAAGCTTTGCCCGTTTTCATCGAGGGAACTTCTCAAAAGACAGGCAGCTAGAGAAAATGCTCAAGTGTAACATGTGGGATGTGATCCCATTCTGCTGATTGGCTGATTTCTCAGGAGAACTGATACACCTCCTTCTGCAAGAAGGCGGGGGTGTGGGGGGGTTGGTGGCAGGCTTTGGAGCCATATGGGTTGAAATCTCATCTTATATGAACTTGGGCTACTTACTCTCTGCCTCGGGTTTCTTGCCTTTGAAGCGTACATTATAATAACACTTCCCTCACTGGATTGCTGTGAGGTTTCTCTGAGTTAATACACAGGAAGTTCCTAGAAGAGTGCCTCGATGCCTAGTGCTTCATTCATATCCATCATTATTAGTTTTTAGCTTTGACCCTACTGGGGGCAGTTGCTTATTGAAAAACTATCAAATTGGGGCACCTGGGTGGCGCAGTCGGTTAAGCGGCCGACTTCGGCTCAGGTCATGATCTCGCGGTCCATGAGTTCGAGCCCCGCATCGGGCTCTGTGCTGAACGCTCAGAGCC